>NC_090447.1:567542625-567848465 GCF_031143425.1 Pleurodeles waltl
GGGATAAGGGTAAAACCAAAGATCCCACTTCAAATCTTAAACACTCTTCAGGGGGTGGGGATAAAACAAATTATTCCTCTTCTTCTCAACCTACACAATTTAAAAAGCCTTGGTGCTTTGTGTGTAAAAACATAGGCCATAGGCCAGGGGATAAGTCCTGTCCAGGTAAACCCCCTGAGCCTACCACAACTAATACACCAATTTCTAGTGCCCCTAGCAGTAGTGGTACTAGTGGTGGGACTGCTGGCAACAGTCAAGTTAAGGGTGTAGTTGGGTTCACTTATGGGTCCATAGTAGAAACTGGGGTAGTCAGTCCCAAGACAGTTTCTGTCACACCTAGTGGCATTGGCCTTGCCACACTGGCTGCTTGGCCCCTTACAATGGATAAGTACAGGCAGACAGTTTCAATAAATGGTGTTGAGGCCTTGGCCTACAGGGACACAGGTGCCAGTATCACTTTGGTGACTGAAAACCTAGTGCACCCTGATCAACACATCATTGGACAACAGTATAAGATTATTGATGTCCATAACTCCACTAAGTTTCTTCCCTTAGCTATAATTCAATTTAGTTGGGGTGGAGTTACTGGCCCTAAGCAGGTGGTGGTATCACCTAGCTTACCTGTAGACTGTCTCTTAGGTAATGACCTAGAGGCCTCAGGTTGGGCTGATGTAGAGTTTTATGCCCATGCAGCCATGCTGGGCATCCCTGAGGAATTGTTCCCACTCATTTCTACTGAAATGAAAAAGCAAAGGAGAGAAGGCCTGAAAACTCAGGATCCCTCTCCATCAACAGGTAAAAAGGGTATCACAGTATCCCCTAACCACCCTACCATTCAGGATACCATTCCTGTGGTGGGAGAAACCTCTCCTGGGGTGGCACCTGTTCCAAGGGAATCATCAGCTGGCAAAGCTGGACTCCCTGAGGTAGAAGTACCTCTCTGTGGGATAACTAACATTGGTGAGAAAAAAAGCACCATTTTAGTTAACATGGAGCATACCTCCAACCCTCCCAGAGAAACTTTAGTGCAGAAACTCTGCACTGCCTCGCAACACTTAGGACAGCATCCCTGCCCTAGTGTGGAGCTCATAGGACAGCATCCCTGCCCTGCTCCAACTCAAGAGAAACAGCATCCCTGTTCTCTCTTCCAGCCATATGGACAAAGTTTTTGCCCAGCTATGGCTTTACTGAGACAGCATCCCTGTCTGGCATTTCCATCATTACAAATAGGTTCAGTGGATAATTCCCACTGCTCTAAACTAAAACTTACTGATAGAAACTCTGAAAATACATCTTCACATTGTTGCTTAGCTAAAAAACTTCAAACAGGGTGGTTTGCATCCCCACAGGGAAGTAACCATATAGTGCTTGATAAAGGGAGTAACCAGTCTATTGCAGAGCTACTCTCTACTTATCACCACTTAGACAATAAAGTCTCAACTGGCCAAGGTTAGCCTTATTGTCCTTCGTTTGGGGGGGGGGGTTGTGTGAGAAAGTAGCCTCTTTCTAGCCTTGTTACCCCCACTTTAGGCCTGTTTGTGAGTGTATGTCAGGGTGTTTTCACTGTCTCACTGGGATCCTGCCAGCCAGGGCCCAGTGCTCATAGTGAAAACCCTATGTTTTCAGTATGTTTGTTATGTGTCACTGGGACCCTGCTAGTCAGGACCCCAGTGCTCATAAGTTTGTGACCTATAGGTATGTGTTCCCTGTGTGATGCCTAACTGTCTCACTGAGGCTCTGCTAACCAGAACCTCAGTGGTTATGCTCTCTCTTTACAAATTGTCACTAACAGGCTAGTGACCAATTTACCAATTTACATTGGCTTACTGGAACACCCTTATAATTCCCTAGTATATGGTACTGAGGTACCCAGGGTATTGGGGTTCCAGGAGATCCCTATGGGCTGAAGCATTTCTTTTGCCACCCATAGGGAGCTCTGACAATTCTTACACAGGCCTGCCACTGCAGCCTGAGTGAAATAACGTCCACGTTATTTCACAGCCATTTTACACTGCACTTAAGTAACTTATAAGTCACCTATATGTCTAACCTTTACCTGGTAAAGGTTGGGTGCTAAGTTACTTAGTGTGAGGGCACCCTGGCACTAGCCAAGGTGCCCCCACATTGTTCAGGGCCAATTCCCCGGACTTTGTGAGTGCGGGGACACCATTACACACGTGCACTACATATAGGTCACTAACTATATGTAGCTTCACAATGGTAACTCCGAATATGGCCATGTAACATGTCTATGATCATGGAATTGCCCCCTCTATGCCATCCTGGCATAGTTGGCACAATCCCATGATCCCAGTGGTCTGTAGCACAGACCCTGGTACTGCCAAACTGCCTTTCCTGGGGTTTCACTGCAGCTGCTGCCAACCCCTCAGACAGGTTTCTGCCCTCCTGGGGTCAAGCCAGGCTTGTCCCAGGATGGCAGAACAAAGGACTTCCTCTGAGAGAGGGTGTTACACCCTCTCCCTTTGGAAAATGGTGTTAAGGCAGGGGAGGAGTAGCCTCCCCCAGCCTCTGGAAATGCTTTCATGGGCACATTTGGTGCCCATTTCTGCATAAGCCAGTCTACACCGGTTCAGGGACCCCTTAGCCCTGCTCTGGCGCGAAACTGGACAAAGGAAAGGGGAGTGACCACTCCCCTGACCTGTACCTCCCCTGGGAGGTGCCCAGAGCTCCTCCAGTGTGCTCCAGACCTCTGCCATCTTGGAAACAGAGGTGCTGCTGGCACACTGGACTGCTCTGAGTGGCCAGTGCCACCAGGTGACGTCAGAGACTCCTTCTGATAGGCTCCTTCAGGTGTTGCTAGCCTATCCTCTCTCCTAGGTAGCCAAACCCTCTTTTCTGGCTATTTAGGGTCTCTGTCTTTTGGGATTCCTTAGATAGCGAATGCAAGAGCTCATCCGAGTTCCTCTGCATCTCTCTCTTCACCTTCTGCCAAGGAATTGACTGCTGACCGCGCTGGAAGCCTGCAAAACTGCAACATAGTATCAAAGACGACTACTGCAACTCTGTAACGCTGATCCTGCCGCCTTCTCGACTGTTTTCCTGGTGGTGCATGCTGTGGGGGTAGTCTGCCTCCTCTCTGCACTAGAAGCTCCGAAGAAATCTCCTGTGGGTCGACCTCTACAAGGTCACATAGGTTTGGGGTCCATTCGTGGTTCACATTCCACTTTTGGAGTATATGGTTTGTGTTGCCCCTATCCCTATGTGTCTCCATTGCATCCTATTGTAACTATACATTGTTTGCACTGTTTTCTAAGACTATACTGCATATTTTTGGTATTGTGTATATATATCTTGTGTATATTTCCTATCCTCTCACTGAGGGTACACTCTGAGATACTTTGGCATATTGTCATAAAAATAAAGTACCTTTATTTTTAGTATAACTGTGTATTGTGTTTTCTTATGATATTGTGCATATGACACTAAGTGGTACTGTAGGAGCTTCACTGGTCTCCTAGTTCAGCCTAAGCTGCTCTGCTAAGCTACCATTATCTATCAGCCTATGCGGCTAGACACCCTATACACTAATAAGGGATAACTGGGCCTGGTGCAAGGTGCAAGTACCCCTAGGTACTCACTACAAGCCAGTCCAGCCTCCTACACCTATATCATAAGAATCACAATACTCAGAGTTACTGAAAATAAAGGTACCTTATTTTAGTGACAATGTGCCAAAAATATCTCAGAGATATACTCCCTTAGGAGGTAAGTAAAATACACAAACTATACACACAAAACAAATCAGGTAAGTAAACAGTTACAAAAGTAGTACAAACACTGTAGAATACAGTAGGATGCAATAGGCCTAGGGGCAACACAAACCATATATGAAGAAAGTGGAATGCGAACCACTTAGGGACCCCAGGCCTAGTGTAGTGTGTAGAGGGTCGCTGGGAGTGTAAGAAAACACTAAGGGTGTCCAAGATACCCCACCCCAAGACCATGAAAAGTAGGAGTAAAGTTACCCTACTTCCCCTGAAACACACTAAAGTCGTGATAGGAGATTCAGTAAAGGTAACAATGGACTGCAAAGCACTGAAGACAGATTCCAGGACCAGAGGACCTGAAAAGGAAGGGGACCAAGTCCAAGAGTCACGAAAGGGTCCAGGGGGGGCAGGAGCCCACTAAACCCCGGATGAAGGTGCAAAATGGCTGCCTCTGGGTGGAAGAAGCTGAAGATTATGCAACAACGGAAAATGCCAGGAACTTCTCCTTCGCACAGAAGATGTCCCACCATGTGCTGGAGGATGCAGAGTTGTTTCCACGCAAAAAGACCACAAACAAGCCTTGCTAGCTGCAAAGGTTATGGTTGAAGAAAATGGGCGCTGCCTGGGCCCAGGAAGGACCAGAAGGTTGCCCCTTGGAGGAGGAGACAGAGGGGCCACTCAGCAGTACAGAGAGCCCATGCAGAAGCAGGCAGCACCCGCAGAAGCACTTGAACAGGGGTTCATGAAATCTGAGCACAGAGGTAATTTCAACACTACAAAGGAGGGACCCACGAAGCCGGTGGTCAACTCAGCAAGTTGAGCAATGCAGGACGGAGTGCTGAGGACCTGGGCTATGCTGTGCACAAAGGATTTCTTGCAAAAGTTCACAGAAGCCCTAGCAGCTGCAGATCACACAGTACACAGTATTACTGTCTGCCGTGGGGAGGCAAGGACTTACCTCCACCAAATTTGGACAGAAGGACCACCGGACTGTCGGGGTCACTTGGATCCAGCTCCTGTGTTCCAAGGACCACGCTCGTCAAGATGAGAGGGGACCCAGACGACTGGTGATGCAGAAGTTTAGTGCCTGCGTTAGCAGGGGGAACATTCTTTCGACCCACGGGAGATTTCCTCTTGGCTTCCAGTGCAGGGAGAAGGCAGACAGCCCTCATAGCATGCACCACCAGGAAACAGTTGAGAAAGCCAGCAGGATTAGGCGCTACAATGTTGCTGGTAGTCGTCTTGCTACTTTGTTGCAGTTTTGCAGGAGTCCAGGAGCAGTCAGCGGTCGATCCTTGGCAGAAGTCAAAGAGTGAGATGTAGAGGAACTCTGGTGAGCTCTTGCATTCGTTATCTGATGAGAAACCCACAGGAGAGACCCTAAATAGCCCTCAGAGGAGGATTGGCCGCCTAACCAGGTAAGCACCTATCAGGAGGGGACTGTGATGTCACCTGCTGGCACTGGCCTCTCAGAGGCCTCCACTGTGCCCTCACACCTCTGCATTTAAGATGGCAGAGGCCTGGGACACACTGGAGGAGTTCTGGGCACCACCCCTGGGGTTTTGATGGACAGGGGAGTGGTCACTCCCCTTTCCTTTGTCCAGTTTCTTGCCAGAGCAGGGGCTGGGGGATCCCTGAACCAGTGTAGACTGGCTTATGCAAGGAGGGCACCATCTGTGCCCTTCAAAGCATTTCCAGAGGCTGGGGTAGGCTACTCCTCCCCAGCCCTTAACACCTATTTCCAAAGGGAGAGGGTGTAACTCACTCTCTCAGAGGAAATCCTTTGTTCTGCCTTCCTGGGACTGGGCTGCCCAGACCCCAGTAGGGCAGAAGCCTGTCTGTGGGTTGGCAGCAGCGGTAGCTGCAGTGAAAACCCAAGAGAGCTAGTTTGGCAGTACCCGGGGTCCATGCTGGAGCCCCGGGGATGCATGAGATTGGCACCCCAATACCAGATTTGGCATGGGGGGACAATTCCATGATCTTAGACATGTTACATGGCCATATTCAGAGTTACCATTGTGAAGCTACATATAGGTATTGACCGATATGTAGTGCACGCATGTAATGGTGTCCTCACACTCACAAAGTCCAGGGAAATGGCCCTGAACAATGTGGGGGCACCTTGGCTAGTGCCAGGGTGCCATCACACTTAGTAACTTTGCACCTAACCTTCACCAAGTGAGGGTTAGACATAAGGTGACTTATAAGTTACTTAAGTGCAGTGTAAAATGGCTGTGAAATAACGTGGACGTTATTTCACTCAGGCTGCAGTGGCAGTCCTGTGTAAGAATTGTCTGAGCTCCCTATGGGTGGCAAAAGAAATGCTGCAGCCCATAGGGATCTCTTGGAACCCCAATACCCTGGGTACCTAGGTACCGTATACTAGGGAATTATGAGGGTGTTCCAGTGTGCCAATCAGAATTGGTAAACATGGTCACTAGCCTGCAGTGATAATTTTAAAGACAGAGAGAGCATAAGCACTGAGGTTGTGGTTAGCAGAGCCTCAGTGACACAGTTAGGCACCACACAGGGAACACATTCAGGCCACAAACTAGCAGGGTCCCAGTGAGACATATAAAACACACTGAAAAAATAGGGTTTCCATTATGAGCACTGGGGTCCTGGCTAGCAGGATCCCAGTGAGACAGTAAAAAACACCCTGACATAAACTCACAAACAGGCCAAAAGTGGGGGTAACAAGGCTAGAAAGAGTCTACCTTCCTACACCAGTACATCTCCCATGTCAATGCAAAGTATCCTGGCTCTGTGCATGATGCCTTTGTCTTGAAGAATAGCAGCATTCCATATGTGATGTCCCAACTCCAGAGACACCGAGTGTGGCTAATAGGTGATCCCATGGTCCCCACCCAGTTGATGTAGGTATATGGGTGTGGGTTTGGCCCTAAGGGTGAGTGTGTGGCTAACAGTTATCCCTCAATATTTTCAGGTGACTCTGGTTACCCCAACCTCTCATGGCTACTGACCCCGGTGAGGAATTCCAGGACAAGGGCAGAGGAACGTTACAATGAGGCACATGGGCGAATAAGGAGGATAATTGAGAGAACTCTTGGCCTCCTGAAGGCCAGATTCCGGTGCTTCCAACTGACAGGTGGATCCCTGTACTACTCACCCAAGAAGGTGTGCCATATCATCATTGCATGTTGCATGTTGCACAACCTGGCCTTGAGACACCAGGGCCCATATTTATACTTTTTGACGCTAAACTGCGCTAACGCAGTTTAGCGTCAAAAAATTTAGCGCCGTCTAACGCCATTCTGAAGCGCCATGCGGGCGCCGTATTTATGGAATGGCGTTAGCCGGTGCTAGCAGACCGGCGCTGCCTGGTGTGCGTGGAAAAAAACCACGTAGACCAGGCAGCGCCGGCGTAGGGGGAAAATGGCGTTAGGGCATCTTAAAATGGGGCAAGTCAGGTTGAGGCAAAAAAATCGCCTCAACCAGATTTGCGCCATTTTTTTCGACGCCCAGACGCCATTTAAATTACTCCTGTCTTAGTAAAGACAGGAGTCATGCCCCCTTGCCCAATGGCCATGCCCAGGGGACTTATGTCCCCTGGGCATGGCCATTGGGCATAGTGGCATGTAGGGGGGCACAAATAAGGCCCCCCTATGCCACCAAAAAATATTTAAAATATAACAAATTATACTTACCTGAACTTACCTGAATGTCCCTGGGGTGGGTCCCTCCATCCTTGGGTGTCCTCCTGGGGTGGGCAGGGGTGGCAGGGGGGGTCCCTGGGGGCAGGGGAGGGCACCTGTGGGCTCATTTTGAGCCCACAGGCCCCTTAACGCCTACCCTGACCCAGGCGTTAAATAGTGGCGCAAATGCGGGGTTTTTTGACCCGCCAACTCCCGGGCGTAATTTTTGCCCGGGAGTATAAATACGACGCATTTGCGTCGCCGTAATTTTTTTAGACGGGAACGCCTTCCTTGCATCTCATTAACGCAAGGAAGGCGTTCACGCAAAAAAATGACGCTATTTGCCCATACTTTGGCGCTAGACGCGTCTAACGCCAAAGTATAAATATGGCGTTAGTTTTGCGCCGAATTTGCGTCGAAAAAAACGACGCTAATTCGTCGCAAACGGAGTATAAATACGGGCCCAGGTGCCTTTTCTGCAGGAGGATGAGGCTGGAGATGGTCGTGTGGCAGCGGGGGAGCCTGTGGACAGTGATGAAAAGGAGGCAGAGGAAGAAGATGCGGACAACAGAAGTACACTCATTCAACAGTACTTCCAGGGACACACAGGTAAGACACTGTAACTTTACCTTCCATTGCAGTATTGTGTTTGACATTGAACGTGGCAGCCTGATTTCCCTATTTCTATGGCCACTTACTGTACCCTTTGGCATCTCTATTTTCAGAGCTCGGTGCCCCACTCTGGCTCCTGGTGTGTTCACAGCTGCCCACTTCAGGTTATACCTATGTTAAAATTACAGTAGATTAGAAATGCAATGTTTACAGTTTGTGAAACTAATAAATTTGTCATATAATCCACAGACTCCATACTTTAATTTGTTCAAAGGGTGTTTATTTATGTGCTAATAAGTGGAGGGGGTATTGCACTGGGCTGATGGAGGAAAGTCCAGGGTAGAGTCCAGTATATTTGTATCACAGGTGCCTTGTCCAAGGGGGCATAGGAAGGGGAGCAATGTCAGTTCAAGGTGGACAGGGTGACAGAGTGGGACACAAGTATGACAATCAGGAGAGTCTTATTTCGGGGGTCTTGGCAATATTCTCTGGCTTCTGCCTGGATCGCAGGGACCGTTTGTGGGGTGGTTCTCCTTCTGCAGGGGTTGGGGTGCTGATGGAGTGTTGGTCCTGTGGGGGGGGGGCTCCTGTCCACTAGTGCCGGCAGAGGTGGAGGGCTGTTCATCAGTGTGGCTAGTGTTAGGGGCCCGTTGGTGTGCCACTGCCTCCCTCATGGTGTTGGCCATGTCTGCCAGCACCCCTGCAATGGTGACCAGGGTGGTGTGGATGTCTTTCAGGTCCTGCCTGATCCCCAGGTACTGTCCCTCCTGCAGTCGCTGGGTCTCCTGCAACTTGTACAGTATCTAGCCTATTGCCTCCTGGGAATGGTGGTATGCTCCCAGGATCACTGCAAGTGCCTGGTGGATAGTGGGTTCCCTGGGCCTGTCCTCCCCCTGTTGTCCTGTGCCTCTGTCTCCTGAACAGTGTGCCCACTGCCACTGACCCCAGGTCCCTGATCGTCCTGTGTTTGTGGGGTTGCCTGGGGCCCCTGTAGTGGTGGACACACTGTTGATTGACGTGTCCTGGGGACAGAGGGATGGGCCCGCTGGGTGGGTGCTGTGCTGGTGTTTCCTGAGGGGGAGGGTCTGTGGTGGTTTGGGACTGTGGCTGGGTCCCCGACTGTCCAGACGTCCCTGATGGGCCAGATTGGTCATTGTGATCCAGGCGTGCAGAGCTGCTGTCATCACTGTGGGCCTCTTCTGTGGGGGGACTGGATGTGGCTGGCACCTCCTCTCCGGTGACAGTGAGTGGGGGTCCTGGGGGATTTAAATGCAGTGTTATTGTATCTGTGTGTGCCATCTTGTGCATGGATATGTTTCCCTCTATGGTTGTTATTAGCAAGGCAGCTTTGGCTTGTGTGAGTTGTGCTTGGTTTGGCTAAGTGATTGTCACTAGTGTGCATGCTGTGGTGAGGGGTGCCAATGCACGTCTGTGATGGGGGTCCATGCATTGGTGTTGCATGCAGGGCTTGGTATTGGGATGGGTGGGTTGTGATGGGTGGGCATACGTGAGGTGGTGGAGTGATGGGGGTGAGGGTAGGGGTAGGAGTTTGTGATAGCATGCAGGTAGGGGGGGAAGTAGTAAAGATTTGACTTACCAGAGTCCAGTCCTCCTGCTACTCCTGCGAGGCCCTCAGGATGCATGATCGCCAAGACTTGTTCCTCCCATGTTGTTAGTTGTGGGGGAGGAGGTGAGGGTCCACCGCCAGTCCTCTGTACAGCTACCAGGTGTCTAGCAACCATGGAACACACCTTCCCCATAGGTCATTCCACCTCTTCCTGATGTCATCCCTTGTACTGGGGTGCTGTCCCACGGCGTTGACCCTGTCCACGTTCTCCGCCATAGCTCCATCTTCCTAGCAATGGACGTTTGCTGCACCTGTGATCCGAATAGCTGTGGCTCTATCCGGATGATTTCCTCCACCATGACCCTTAGCTCCTCCTCTGAGAACCTGGGGTGTCTTTGTGGTGCCATGGGTGAAGTGTGAGTAGTATGTGTGAGGGCATGCGGGTGATGTGTTGGGGTGTGTGCTGTGAGGTACGTGGATGTTGTATGGGTGATGGTGTTATGTGGCTCAGATTCAGTGGGTGCCCCTAGCTTGTCTCTCTCTCTCAGTTGGCAATATTTTCTTTCATTGTAAGGGGTTGTGGGCAGTGTGGGTGGGTGTTTTATAGTGGTGTGGGTGTGGTGTGTGTATGTTTGTCAGGTGTGTGTAGTTTGAATTGTTCAATGTGGTGTAGTTTTGTTAGTGTGTGTGTATTTTGAGCGCGGCGGTGTGAACCGCCAATTGTTTACTGCGGTTGAATGACCGTCGTGGTAATTCATGGATCATGATGCTGTGGGCGTATTTCTGTTGGCGTAACGGTGTGGGTTTTGGTACTGCCGGTTTATCACTGACCTTTAGTCTGGGAGACTTGTGGGTGTCTGTATGGTGGAGGATTACTCTGTGTGGGTCATAATACCCGTAGCGGTATACCGCCGCAGTCACAGTATG
This sequence comes from Pleurodeles waltl, assembly GCF_031143425.1. NCBI lineage: Eukaryota > Metazoa > Chordata > Amphibia > Caudata > Salamandridae > Pleurodeles > Pleurodeles waltl. Next base: position 567,553,116 of record NC_090447.1, read on the forward strand.
TTGGCAGCCGTCAGCACGGCGGTAAGCGGCATTTACCGCCAATGTTGTAATGAGGGCCATAGTCACCTACAAACAGAACTACTGTCATCCTAGAACCAGCAGTCTTGCCCAAAGCAAGAGTCTAAACTACAACACTCTCATCTGTGGGAGCACATGAGGCAGTACAGCAACCAGGAGGATCCGCAACACTGCAACAACATCATGGTGGTAGGCACCTAAGGTTACAATGAGGGTGTCCTTCTTCTGCTCCATGGATTCCAAGAAATGTTGTATTGACCCCAGCCTGCTGGCAACCACGCTGCTGCCACTTTCGCTAGGCATTTGCTCATGCCTCTGCCTCATGACACCAGCGATGTCAGCCAGGGACTTCTGGGGGCCTCGAAGCAGAGAGTAGGTACCTCGTATGGAAGCTAAGTTGTCCTTATTCGGACTGAGGCACCTATGGACTGCCTCTATGGTACCCGCCACAGACTCCATCCCCACCTGAACCTGATCTGCCAGCTGCCGTTGGACTCCTACCATAGTTTTTTAGAACCTAAGTGCTGGGTCCTGGGAGTCCAGGGCTCTAGGTGGGCAGGTGGTGTATGTTGGATGTAAGGTGGATCATCTGGAGACCCTGCAATGCTGTCTAGCCTCCCTGAGACCAGAGATGGTATCTGGATGGCACCTAGGAATTGCTAGAAGGTATTCAGATGTACGGTTTGCAGCTGGTTATTCACATTATTGGGGAAGTCCAGGAGAGGCACCTTGCCAGGAGGTATAGTGTCATCCTCTGCAATTAAATGGAGGTGAAATAATGTTGATCTCTGCTAGATGTTGACATGAGTAATTAGGTTTACAATGAAGGTTTCCAAAGGAGCACTTTCAATGCCTCATTTCCTAGGCCCTATCAGCACACTGTGCAACTGGAGTGTCATTGCACTTGATGCTCTGGTGGCACAGTATGCAGTCACCTAATTTACAAGGCCTCATCATGCCCACTTGTGTAGCTTGTCATGGCCCTGTAAATGTGTACCCCTTTCACACATTACAGTGCATAAAAGGTGAGTAAAATGGGTGTTGCTGTAGGTCCTCCCCTGCAACACCCATGGAATCCAAAGGAATGTGACACATTCCCAGATTTAGATATTTGGAAATGCGTCAGATTCCTACACAATCTCAGGGATGGCACTGAAGTGGTGCAATTGGGAAAATGTACATTTTATTTCTCATTTCGTCCTTTTTCCATGTGTGCTGCATTCTGCAACACACATAGGAATTGGAATACACCATTCATGATTTTAGAAGTTCAGGAAAGTGTCCCTTGCAGTACATGAGAATCATCCCTGCAATGCCAGCACACCTACATCATGGTGCAAGGATGCCTGTATTGCCACTAGGAAGCAGTTAGTGCCCCATCTCTGAGGAACGTACAAGGATGCGTAGTATTTTGGTACATACAATGCATCCCTGCACTTTCAAGGTGATGCAGGGCAATACAGCAAGCTGGCTTGCAGCACCACATTGCATCAATCCATCATATATGGGCCCTGATTTGAACTGTGAATTGTAGTACACATGTTGGGCATGGGTATTGATGAACAGTTTTCTATGATTTCCATTATAAAGGGTTATTCTCACAGGCACTGCGTGCCTACTCTGAAAGAATGGGCCCTGTCCTACTGGGTAGTTTAGCTTACTTACCTTCCCCCCATAACATCCTGACGTGAGTTGTTTATCTGCAGAGTGTCACACATCATATAACTCAGGCCCACACCATTGTATGTATACAGAGTGCCTGAGATTACCCACTTTTGAATCCTGGTACACAGTTAAATGGCACACAGTGATCCTACACATATCATAAATTCATTCTCACATGCCTCTGACACGTTGATCATGTTTGTCCATATCCAGTGGGACGACATGTTGTTTTCTTATAGATGGCAATTTTTAGGCCCGCGCCCCACATTGTAGTGGTGGTGTGATTGGAGGCAAGTACCTACATCTGAATTCCCATATCAGTAGGCCTACCTACTTCAGCTTGAGTTCCTACATCGGTCCTATCATTTGCCTAGGTGTTTCTTGGTACCCCTTGTCAAATAACTGTGAGACATTATTGCATCATACTCCTTCCTGGCATGTGCCACATGTTCCCTCCAGTCTACGTGATATGTAGGTTGTAGTCCCCCAATGGGCTTGTCTCTGCCATCCCTTCCTAGGTGTGCCACACATGTTGCACAGTCAAACCCAGTGATGCATGTGTATTTGTATAGGTACCATGCAGTACACATGTCCATTCCCACCTCCCCAGTATGCACAGACTCTCCTTTCAAACCAAACATCAATTTGCCATGAAGAGTCAGCATCTACAATGCAGAGCAGTAGCAATGTCCTACAATGACCACACATAATCAGTAGTTTGTACACACATGGTCCAGTGTTGCTCATTTCTTAGATCACCCACCCTCCAAATGATTATTTGGGATGAGTTCCTGTAGTCCCTTCTATGGTAGCTGACACCTGGGTACACTCGCCTGCCCACCATTTCAGCTGGGTACAATTTAGTTTCATGCAGGGTACAATAGGCATGTCTCTTGCCATGGCCCTATGTGTGGATGCCTCCTATCGCCACACCTGGCTCCTCTCTCAGATGAGTTGTTTGTCCTGTGACATAGCCATTCCATTGCGAAGATACATCCTAGATCAGTGTGCATAGGCCCAGGTGAGACCGAGTAGTTACATGGTGTAAGGATGACTTGCATTGGCGCTAGGCAGCAGTTTGTGTGCCATCACTGAGGGAAGTATAGGGATGCATTGAATTTCAGTAAATAAGACACATTTCTGCTCTTTCTAAAAGACACAGCGCAGCCAGCGGGCTGGCTGCACTGCACTTCATCATTTCCTCATAAATGACGAACAAAGGGCCTCACTTACAAGGACAAGTGCCTTGTGACCCTATCTGCGCCACCAGGAAAGGGCAGAAATGTGCTGTATCACAAGAGGTGTAGAATGCCACACACATAGAAAGAGGAAAAAAGGTGGAAAAATAAATATTTTTGTATCACTCCTATGCTACCCCTGAGGTGGTGTCGGAATCAGACACATTACCAGGCTTGTAAATCTGGGAATCCGTCAGATTCCTTTGGGGTCCATGGGTGGGAACACCCCAAGTAACATCCATGGCATGCCCCTTTCACACAGTGTTATGCCATGATTACAAGACCATGAAAAGCCATGCAAGGCAGCTTTGAATGGTCTTGTAAATATGGATTGGCACACTGCTTCATGGGAGCATAAAAACAAATAACACTCCGGTGGGGCAGTGTGCTGCTAGAGCCTGTAAATGAGGCCCAAAGTAAGGTAAAGGTGGACTGATGCTGCACTTAACACAATGAGGAAAGTGAGACGATCGTTCTGGACTAGGATGTGCTAATTGTGGGAGGTCAGTGTGCATTACATATCTTTGCTTTTTAACCATAAGTGTGCCAGCATACTACCCTTTAGTCTGCAGACAGTGTGCTTCAGCGCTTGGACATGGCTGCCTCCCACTTTTGACATTGCATAGTTACTACCCTGCCCCCCAATTAAACTTACCCTGTGGTTGTTGTAGTCCATTATGTGCTCCAGATTTGTGTTCTGGGACTCCTGGCACTGACTCCTCAGGGATGGCAGCTGCCATCATCTCCTCCAAGGCATCCAGCTCCTCCTGGGGTGCTGAAATTCCTCCTCCGGTCTTCAGTGCTGTCTTCCGGTTGTTGGCCAGTATCTCCTTTGTTCTGCGCTTGCAATCATTCTAGCACTTATTACAGTCAATGACTGTCCTCTTGACCTCTGCCATACTGTTGAATGTGTCCACAATGGACTGCCATATGGCATCTTTCCTCCCTAACAACAATTTAGAGAGGACAAATGCTCCGTGATCAGGATGTTCTCCTCCTCACTAACCTGCGCTTCCTCTTCCCTTTCTCCTGGGAGTTCGTCTGGACATCCTGACTGGTACTTGGGTGGCTGTGGTTGTCCTGGGGGCTCTGGTCACCAGGGGTCTCCATATCTACTTCTGCAGTGTGTCCAGTTATGTTTTTTTTGAGATGCTGAATTTTTTGACACCTTTTTGATGCTTTTAGGTGCAAAAGTAACATGTCACTTTTGCAGCACTAGCATAATTTTTTTAGCAACACAGTACTAAGGGTAACCTAATTTTTTTTACGCAGCCCAGATCCTAACACTATGGTGCACCATTTTGTAAATTTGATACATGGCGTTAGGATCTGTTGTACAACGGTGTTAAAACTGTTGATGCATCTTTGCATTGTGCCAGCGATGCATCACTTCTTGTAAATGAGGCCCTTAGTTGACAATGTTAGAAAAGTCAGGTAGACATTCCAACCAAAAATGTTTCGTAGTGGAGGGGTAACGCAATGATGACTCTGAGTCACTGAAGCGCAATGAAGGGTTGAAATGATTGGTCACGGAAGGACATTTGGCCTTGGTTGTCTAACGCAATCGGACCGTCCTCATACTACTTTCCAGCCATGCTGCACTGTGATTGAAACCGCTGGCATGGTATACTACTGTATAAATGAATGATAATACATACAACACAACATTGGGGGGGAGCCCACCATGATCATGGCCACTCTTTCATTTTACTGTTTGAGCATGAGCAAGAAAAAGAAAGCCTTCTTAACATACATGTGTAGAATAGCTTACTTGGGCATGGAATCTTCACAGTAGAGAACCTGTTCTAAAATCAGTTTTCTTAGTCCTACAGTATCAGTTCACAAGGTATATAAGGGGAGAGGGAAAGCTTTCTAACAAAACTGAAGAAAGCTACAGACTAGTACAGACAGGAGAACGCTAACTACAGAAACAAGAAATATAGAAAAACAACTAGGATATTGCAGGGATAACAAGAACTTAACAAACCTTAGATAGAACAGAGAGGAGTAGGAAAAAATGAGACAGGTACAGCAAAAAGGGAAACAATATTCTAAATGGGGAGTGGTAAAATATAGGGAAGTAATAATGTTATATTAACAGCAGGACTTACCGGGGCCAGTAGCTCTATCAGCTACGGCACTGGTGGTTGCATCCCCAGCTCCCTGACCCACCTCTGAAGCCCTCTTCTTGCCCTTGGGTGCTGTGGTAAGAAATAAAGAAGATAAAAAAATAGATGAGTAGTACAGTTAATATCCCCAAGAATATTTTGATAGGCAAAGACAAATGCAGTAACATTGTTCTTTTTTAAATCGGATCGCCTTAGTACTAGTAGCGAGTTGACCTTTTTTTAATTTCCTAAACCTAATCCCCATTTCTGAATTACATTTGGAACTACTAATGCACTGCAACAACTGATCTTTGTTTCTCAACCCCCTTTGACGGGCCAGCTCAGTCTCCCTTTTCAATGCATAGATGCATACTACACATCACTGAAAAGATTCGGACTGTATGAGCTACATAAAGAAAGGCACAGAGAACTCTTACTCACTGATATTACTACCACTATCTTAGTGACAAGACAAAGGCATCTGCATGGATTCTTAAATAATCAGCACAAGCAAGTTCTGATTACTATGATTAGGTAGTGCTGAGCATCTGGTTAGCTCTAACTGATCACATAGTATTTGCAATGTAAACTTAACTTACCTCCGAGTGTGAGCAGCATGCTATTTGAAAAAAAATATTAGCACTGTAAAACACAATAAATAAATATTTACTCACCGAGCCCCGACACCTCAACGCCCAGCAGGTTGAGCAGGTTGTGCTCATAGTCCAGTATGTCTGCCCAGGGGTGCGTTAATTGCTGCTGGATGTGTTGGACCCCAGAGTGCCGGTGCACACACCGGCGTACCCTCCCAACGAGCAGCCGACTCTCCCACAGGACATACCCACTCCCTGGCCCGCCGCCATCTTCTATCTATATATAAGGTGGAACTGCACATAAAAGCAAGTGCGGCCACCTCCGCCCTTGAAAAAAGAAAGCATAGGGCTGAACCTTAGGTAGAGCTGAAAACTGCAAAATGTGCTACTAGCAGCCGCACTGGTATTGCAAGGGAAGAAATAGGGAAGTAAAGGAAAATCAAAGTACAAAAAAGTAATGAAAACGAAACAAAAGTAAAATACACAAAGACAGACACAAATAAAATAAAGGTAAATGAGGGATGGGTGAGTGGGGTGGGGGAGGATTGCAAAGATTAAATAGGATAGGAAAATCAGGCCCAGCACATGCACAGAGCAGGAAAGCAGGTAAAACGAAATGGCCTTGTGCATGTGTACTATGTGGTGCTGTTCGCGCTGCTTTTGCAGTGAGGAAGCATGTATCACACTATCGACATGCAAAGAAGCAGCACGAATGGGCGGACACAGACAGATGATCATTTTTGCCTCCTCGCAGGGTTACATAGAATTTTGCTGATTTTTTTTTTTTTTTCACTTCACAGAACCCGCAGACCAGAACTCCATGAGTTCTGCCCAGGCCTAGTCATAGACAATGTCTCCAAAATTCTTAGAGATGGGAACAAAGAAAGAGATCTATGCAGACTGGAAGCCAGATACTTAGGGCCTTATTTATACTTTTTGGTGCAAAAGTGCACTAATGCAGTTTTGCACCAAAATGTTTTGCACCGGCTTGCACCATTTTTTAGCACCAGTTGGGCACCATATTTATGGAATGGTGCAAGCCGGTGCAAAGGGTAGGCTAGCTTAAAAAAAATGACGTTAGGCACGTTAGAGTCCAAATAAATGACTCTAACCAGATTAGTGTCATTATTTGACGCTAAGGGATATATTCATACACTGAATTAGCGTAACTTTTTTTACTCTAATTCAGTGCAAAACTAACTCCATATTTATACTTTGGTGCTAGACCTGTCTAGCGCCAAAGTTATGGAGTAAAAGTCATTTTTTCGAAGTGGAGACATACCTTGCCTTAATGAGATGCAAGGTAGGCGTTCCTGTGCAAAAAATGACTTGGTTTTATGAGATTTAGTTAGTAAGTAACAATCGCTATGTTCATGTTAAATAATGTTTTTCTCTCTTACCTTTATGTTTTCAGGACAGTATCCTAGACAATAGAAACAGACAGCTGAATAACAAAAAAATAACAATAAGACTACTTGCCCACTTGGGCTCAATTGGTTTTTTTTAGTAGTCATATTTTCAGTGTTTACACCAGTGAGTTAAATATTTAAGTTGTTCTACTCTCTATTTTTACTTTATTCATGCTATCTTGTCCATTTCAGTGTTAAGCTGTGTCATGTGAATAATGAGATATACATAACATTTCAGAATGATGCAAATGTGTATGAAAACGTTTTTCATAATTAGTATAATTTGATGCATTCTGAAATATGGCAAACGTTAAGACAGTCACAGTTTGATGCCTATTTTCTAGTTTGTGATTGATGTTTAGACGTTATCATTGCAGCAAGCAGCGAGTTGTCATGAGGACAGAAAGATTTCTGTGCCTACTTGGGTTTAATCTGGGTATGGTGATCAGGTACATTTTTAGTTTGTACACTAATGGATACTTTAGGTTAAGATTGATGTTGAACATCAGGATGACGTAAACAGAAGTATAGTGAGTGTTTTCATATTTTGTTTAATGTGATACACACTGAAATATGGCCGCTGTTTGAACCATTGTTACTGTTATTTTAGGTTTTGAAGACATTGTAGTTGAGAAAAAAAGACAGTTTAATCATTACAAAGGACCATAAGATTTGGTTGACCACTTGGGCGATATGTAACTATTGTTATCGGGTACAATTTTCAGTTTGCAAAATTATGAATATTGAAGTTTTTCAATATAAGTTTATTTTTGTACAGTACACTGTTTTCTTTAATAATGAATTAGAGAGTAAAATCTGAACTTTTTAGAATGGAAACACACACTCTTTATGTGCCCTTTACATGGCATTTAACATATCAATGAACATTGTTAGATAGCTGCTATATTTAGGTGTTCCAGTGCTATCTGTCCAGTCCTCTATTTATTTTGTGTACTTGATGAAACAGTGCATGTATAAAATTGATATAAAACAAGGCACCCAACATCGTAACCAAGGTGGAGGGAGGCTGAAATTCGATGATGTGTCAGCTGGAATAAAATATTTGCAACTATACGGTGCTGGGAGTGCCGTTTACTTTCTATCAGAGAGGTTGTCATGCATGTATATATATATATATATATATATGTGGGTATATATATATATATATATATATATATTTATATATATTACCTACTGGCGGTTGCCAGTAGGTAGCTGTAATTAGGACCTAGTCTCCATAGGAAAACCGTTTTTTGTTTTGCTAAGAACTTTGGCACAGTTTGATGAATCTTCATGAAATGTTCAAAACTAGTTTGCCATTGACTTCAGCTGCTATCTGGAAAGTTAAGAAAAAAAAGTAGCTGTGATTTCAGGTTCGCACTTCCTATATGCATTTACAATTACTAAGGGAAGTAGTGTTAAGAATTATGATTCCCTGTTACAGTCATTCTATCTCACGTGAACTCTTTTTGCATATCCATCTTGCAGCCTTGAGAAAGTCTTGATGACGAAACACATGTCAGCTGCTGTTCTTTCGATTCATCATGACTTGGAAAAATAAATTCCAACCAATCACATAGAAGTGTTCAGAACTTTCATTGATGTACTCCACTACTATATGGACTTTATGGACTATTTTGGTGTACCTTGGTAATTCAGCAGCTATCTAGCCAGTTCCAGGGTGATTTGTTAAGCAGGGGCCACGAAAAAGAAGGGGCCTCAAAATGTGTTTTTCCCATGCATTTTCCCATAGGGATTTAAGAAACAACTACAGCCAAAACTGCTAGATAGCTTTACAGAAAATTTGGCAGAAAGCTAGATCTTGGTCCAGAAAGATCTCTTTTTGTAATCTGTTGTGTAAATCTGTTCAGTAGTTCTGGAGTTAATAAGGAAGAAAGATTTATGCATATTTAGAGATGCAGATCCACCACAAATCCAATGTAGCAGATCTACAGATTTGCGGCCAACAGCTATGCAGTAACTGGCTGGGTACAACCAGAGAGGAAAGTTGCGGCCACCATTTTGTGTGTCAGCACTCAGTCCCGGGGGGAGGAATAAAACTTAAACCTGATGGATGGGGTCAGGGTAGAGGTACCCTGCCCCCATGGGGTTGATGGAGGGGTATGTATGGGACCCATCAAGGACACAAGATCCCCCCAAAGAATCCGTGGACCCTCTGCAATGCTCATTGTAGCCCCCATATGAATCTGTGATGCATCTGCAGCTCTAGAAACCAATTAAAAAAATATACCCACTCACACACATATACGCACTCACACAACCACTCACACACTCACATACCTACTTAAACACCCACACAACCAAACACACCCAGGCACACACCTATACAACCACTCACAAACCCATTCACAGGCCTACAGTGTGGGGTTAGCTCCATGCAGGGGGTTGGCTGCAGGGCCTGGCCACTGGCTATAGTCATGTCTAAAATCACTATGGGAAATTGCATGGGGCCGTGAGGCCAACACCCATCACACACAGCCAAAGGCCTTGTGAAGCTGTCGTTGGGTTAACATAGGGTAAATGAATATTCATTTATTACATCTGCAAAAAAATGATTTATGAGAAAAATTTGCATGGCAGGGGTGCGAGTTATTGTTACCTTGGGACACGAGTCATGCATGGTCATTATGACCCCGGCGGCCACCAGGGTCACGGTAGCGGTCGCAACGCTGCAGTTGTGTTGGTCCGACCATCACATTATGGCCATTGTGGAGCCGCCATGGTACAACTGCCGACACCGCCAGGCTGCCACCATGGAAAGGCTGGCGGAATAGGGATCTCCGGGGGCCATGGAAAGGTTGGCGGAATAGGGGACTTTGGCCCCCATGCACAGCCCTATCGCTCATTCCACTGCCCAAATTACGGATTAGGAGCCGGCTGCAATGTTAAGGCCCTGGTCTCCACTGGGCAGGTGGGCGGAAAAAGTATTTCCGCCCGCCTGACCAAGCTGGGATGTCAAAATAGGGACGGCGGAGTTCAGGCCGCCCGTGTGGCCTGTTCCCGGGAAGACATTGGCGGGTGCCGGAGGCCGCCCACCAATGTCATAATTAGGCCCAAAGTTTCTTGGGATAAGTATAACTATGACAGCTGAATTTCTATGGTTTTCTGCATGTAAATTCAGAACCTAACTACAGCGTCCTTTAACCTTTGTTTTATTTGAGGGAATAACTAAATAAATATATATATATATATTCACTGAAAAAAACAAAGGTTACTGAGACATTATAGTTAGATTCACATTTACAAAATTCGGTATTTATAGTTATTCCTGTGTTAAGAAAGGCCGCCCGCCAAAGTAACCCCGTCGGAAGACCGCGAGGGTCATTCCGACTTTCCCGCTGGGCCGGCGGGCAACCGCCAAAAGGGTGCCCGCCGGCCCAGCGGGAAAGACCCTGCAACAAGGAAGCCGGCTCCGAATGGAGCCGGCGGAGTTGCAGGGGTGCGACCTGTGCAGTGGCACCCGTCGCGATTTTCACTGTCTGCTGAAAATCTTTATGGGGCCCTGTTAGTGGCATGGGCAATGCAGGGGCCCCCAGGGGCCCCATGACACCCGTTCCCGCCATCCTGTTTCTGGCGGTGAAAACCGCCAGAAACAGGGTGGCGGGAAGGGGGTCGGAATCCCCATGGCGGCGCTGCAAGCAGCGCCGCCATGGAGGATTCCCTGGGCCAGGGGAAAACCGTCGGGAAACCGCTGGTTCCCCTTTTCTGACTGCGGCTTTACCGCCGCGGTCAGAATGGCCCTGGAAGCACCGCCAGCCTGTTGGCGGTGCTTCCGTGGTCCCCGGCCCTGGCGGTCATGGACCGCCAGGGTCGGAATGACCCCCTATAACTTGTGGCCTAAAGTTAGTTTACGGCACAAGTTCAAGTGTCTTCAAATAAGTATAACTATAACTGCTGAATATCTATGGTTTTGTGTGTGTAAAATGTGAACCTAACTATAACGTCTCTATAATCTTTCTTTTTTTCAGTGAATTCATAAGGTTTTTTAATTCTATTCCTAACTATAACATTGCTGTAACCTTTGGTTTGTTCTATGAATTTCAATGCTTTTTAACGTAAAGTGATATTTAATTAGCATATGTTAATCCAACCAAGGCAGCGCACAGGCTTCGGCCGTTTGCAGCAAGGAGTTGACCACAGAGCCTGGCCTGCAAATAGGCACTGCAGCCAACCCTACGCTGTGCACGGCCTTTGGCTGTGTGTGGCAGGGGACTGGTGAGTGAGTCTGTAAGTGGGTGTATTTTTTTATTGGACTCTGGATCCACAGATCCGTTGTGGATTCATACAGGGGGCTGTAGTCATATCTCAAATCCCTATGCGAAATTGCAAGGGGAAAACGTGTTTTGGGTCCTCCTTTCTCACAGCCCCACTTGAGAAATCACCCCAAAGCTTTTAGGACAGCATCTGAAGTGAGTGGCAGACTAGTTTTGAAAATGTTATGAAGATTTGTCAATTGGCACCAAAGTTATATGCAAAAGAAACAAAAAAATGTCAATGGAAAGTAGGTCCTAACTATAAACCACCTACTGGCTATCACATGATATAGATTTACTATGTCGTTCTAAAGACGTGTGGTCAAGGCATATGCATAGTAAAGACTTGCGTGGTAAAGGCAATTTGTGGTAAAAGCATTGCGTGGGACTAGTTGCGGGTATTGGTATTGCACTGTAAAGGATGTTTGAAAATGTCAACTGTAATTTGATCACATTTAAAATCAATCAAGGAATTACCCTTTTCGTTGTGCCTATGTCAAAAGCAGATACAATGGTGTATGATACATAACAATACAATACTGTTCAGTAATGACTAATGTCAGTCAGCACGTTAAATATACATATTTGCATGCCCATTTGAACGTCTGTATAACCTTTGGTGGAAAAGATTAAATAGACTGACGTTTACATGTATGCCTTTGAAACGATATGTGTGTTTACTTCAAAGGAAATGGCTTCCCTTAAACATTTTCACTACGTGGTTTTATCTGTAAATGTTTTAATTTCCACTTTATTTGTCTTTAAATTCCTCAATAAATGTAGAAAGTATATGGCTTTCTTCCCTATCCCACGCTGTTTGCTCTAATTTAGTCTGTTAAAAAAACATTTTTCACAAAAATGTTGCGCTCTACCTTTCATTCCGCTAAGAAAATGCTATTGCGTTATTTACTTAAACAAGTTTCATAACAATTCTCATAGAGATGAATTTGGGAAACTTGATGGGATTGGCCAACGTGCCTCAAATGCCAGGCAACGTTAAGGCAACACTCCCGCCATGATAATGGAAAGTGGCACAGCACACACTGAGTGACGTAACTGCAACACCCGGTGTGTAAAACTGTGTCTTCATGCACTTGGAGCATGGGGGGAGACACAATCAGCTGTTAGACATGCTCATTGGTTTTATCATAAACACTGCATCTGTGACGGGTGCCTGTACACTTGTAATTGGTGAACTTCCAAAAAATGGAGAGCTGGAATCGGTAATAGATTGTTTTGTTGAGGAATCTAGTGCTGTGGATAAAATAACTGGAACCAAGAAGATGGGTGCAAAATGCCTATTGCCCCACTGCTACTTAGCCGTTGTAGCGTGCAAACCTAAATTGATAGGTATTGCTAATATTACATGAGCCACATCTTTTGTGTGACCGTGCCACCCTTTTTCTGTCACCTGAAGTAGCTGTTTGTTTGGCCATTTAATGTAATGTAATGCAGCTGTATGTACTATAAAGTGTAGTATTGTGACATTTTAAAAAATGAACTGAGAAACACAAAAAAACTCTATAAACCATACAGTGCTAATTGAATTGGATTGACTTCTACATAGAGAGGAAGTGAAGTTTTCCGAAGTAGGGTTATTAATGCTCACATTTTTCACTCTGAACAGGATAACTGCTACAAAATTCTGAATATTCTGTGATTGTTAAATTGAGGTTACCGGGAATAAAGAGATCCTATTTGAATTAGGTGTCTAGCCTAAAAAGACTGGCACAATCAGCAATAATTCTCAACCAGTAAGGATGTCTATATTTCCACCACAGATAAGGGGATGTGTCCGGTGTCAATTATGAAAGACCACAATTTCGCATCCCAGAAAGGAAATTCTTTTTTTGGTAATCACTATATTTGATTTTGCTAGTTGCAACAAGAGAAAGTTGAAAGACATCCACCATCTGACTGCATGCAATCAAATGACATTTTTGCAGGTAGCCAGATGGGGTTAACCTGAAGTTGCAAACTAGTGGCACTTATTTACATGACATAATACGGTTCAATGAATGCAAAAGGTGGTGAACAGTTTTAGGTGAAAATTGAAAAACAAAGGGAAATGGATGACTCCCGAGGTACCCCCTTTTGGATATATGAATTCAAAGTGGTCAAACACCACAGTTTAGGACAGGTTGGACAAAAAATATCTCACCAAAGTAATGTCAAGAACTGGATGCTAGGAAGGCCTGTTGAGTCCCCTTTTTGATTGCCTGGGCCGAGGTGTGACTGACTCCTCACAGTAGCTAGGGTCCTGCCCTGGCCAGAATATAGTCTATGTAAAAAGTGTTAAAGTGTCTCCCACAGAGGGGCCCAATTAGGAGAAAAAAAATCATAAAGAGTGACAGCCCCCTTGGCAACATTCCAATTCTTGAATGAAAATGGAGATTAACACTGAAAAACTCATCAAAACACCAAACGCTTCCTTGCATCAAGAAGGAGAAGAGAACCAAGCAAGAATTCCAGACATACAAAATAGCAGAATATCACCCTGCTACAAGCAAAAATCTGGTAGAAAAATATTAGCAAGGGGAAAACAACATGATAAAAAATAGGGAATTATTGTGTTGCAGGGTAGATGCCTCTCTTGGTTGCCTCACATTTATGTGTTTCAAATAGGACTGGCATCGCGGGAAAAGCCTCTAATTCATCTTAGATTAGGAACCTCGAATAACATCTAATGCATAAACAACTGTCTTGGCAAGGGCCAGTTATACCGCTTGTCCCAACTCCCTTTCATAAAGCCATGGTGTATATTTAGTAAATGAAAAAACAGACCACGTTCGACATCTATCAATGGGTCAAGGAATCCAGAGCCCTACCATCACCCTTCATATTTTGCGCTTGAAGCAGCTCACAGAGCTCCCCTCCATGTGGGCACAAAACTGAAGGTGCCAGAGTGCTCCGAACAGCCTTAAAGCTCAGCCATGCAGCACAAGGGCCAACAGCAGGGAAGTATTTCATCCCCTCAGGAACACCAAAGTTTTCAGTATGTTCTTAACACGCTCTCACCATAACTGTAACAGGAAATGTCTATCCAATGTTGCCAGTGTCTGAGAGATGATGTTTTAATAGCCGGAAGTAGATCACAGTTTTTAAAGACCACGGATTAGTGTCAGTGGCGGCTGCCACTGAACGGGGGTGGTGTGCGGTGATTAAAAAATAAACCCACTTACCCAGTCAGGTACGGAGACGCGTTAGTCTCCTCCGTCCTTAAATTCATCCGGAAGCACACAGGCTACCAGCCAATCATGACACTGCTGTCACCAGCATGACAGCTGCATCATAATTGGTGTGAGCAGCCTGCTTTGGCGCACACAGAGGGAGTGAAGGCCTGTGCACTTTCTCCGCCCGGCTGTGACATCTGTGATAGCCCTAAAATATGTTTATCACTAAACCTTTAGAATTTATATGAAATCTGCATAAAGGTATCATATTTATAAACACAGAAGACTGAAGAATATGAATACACTTAACTGTACGATCCCAGATATATGCCAGAATTTTTTTAAAGATAACACTTTAGCCTCTTGCTTCATATGTCACTATATACATTGATGAAAATGTTTTCATTACCGCAATTAGAGCCAGATTTATGCTGGCCTTGCACCGTTCCAACGCCACATTAGCGCAATTTTTTATGCTAATGTGGTGTTGGAAGGGGAAAAACGCTACGCCATATTATCAAAGTGGAGCAATGCTTGCAATGTGCCACTTTGTAACCCCTTGTGCTACATTATGGCCCTCATTCTGACCCTGGTGGTTTGTAACCGCCAGGGCAGAGGGCAGAGGAAGTACCGCCAACAGGCTGGCGGTGCTTCCGGGGCAATTCTGACCGCGGCGGTAAAGCCGCGGTCAGAAAAGGGGAACGAGCGGTTTCCCGCCGATTTTCCCCTGCCCCAGGGAATCCTCCATGGCGGCGCTGCATGCAGCGCCACCATGGGGATTCCGACCCCCTTCCCGCCAGCCTGTTCCTGGCGGTTTACACCGCCAGGAAGAGGCTGGCGGGAACGGGTGTCGTGGGGCCCCCTAACAGGGCCCCATTAAGATTTTCAGTGTCTGCAAAGCAGACACTGAAAATCGCGACGGGTGCCACTGCACCCGTCGCACCCCAGCAAATCCGCCGGCTCCATTCGGAGCCGGCTTCATCTTTGCTGGGGCTTTCCCGCTGGGCCGGCGGGTGATCTGCTTGAGATCGCCCGCCGGCCCAGCGGGAAAGTTGTGATCACCGCTGCAGTCATTTGACCGCGGTGCGGTGTTTGGGCGGTTTCCGCCCGGCGGGCGGCGCCCGCCGCCCGCCAGGGTCGGAATGACCCCCTATGTCTGTACCAGGCATAATGTATACAAGGGGGGGCTTTCCGGTGCTAGGGGGGGGCATAAACATGGCACAAAGGATTCTGTGAGATTCCTTTGCACCATTTTAATCGGCATTTTTTAATGCTTGCTAAGTGCAGGCATTCAAAAGAGGCTCCAATTGATTACAATGGGCCTCTGTCTGCTTTGCACAACTATCGTAGTTTATTTTGACGCTAATCTGGCAAAGCGCCGGACTAGCCAAAAAAAATTCTGACGCTAGTCACACTAACTACCTCCATGGTGCACTGTATTTTAAATTTGGCGCTACCATGGTGGCGTTAGGGGGGCCCTAAGGGATGCTATAAAAGTGGCGCTGCACTAGCTGCAGCGCCACTTTTCATAAATCTGCCCGAGTTCTTCAACCTGTCCTTTATTTGAAGGACTTCTCTTAGCTACCATAACAGGTCTTTTTCTCAGTAACAGATAAAAGTTTTCGTTGTTATTTCCCATCAGCTCATTGAGCAATACTCATCATTTATTTATATAAAAAATATGTGAAGTAATCCTGTGTATTCAAGGATCTAATTTCTCTATTCACAACCCTTTCAAAATAAAAAATGTCTGTGAGAAGAAGTCTAGCATCTTCTCATCGTTCCAAAAATGATTATTCTTTATTTGAGTAATGGACGATTCTACATCACCTTTCGTTTCTATTGTAAATGAAAGCCTAGCATAGATGTATCCGGTTAACAGGCATGTTCAAACAGATGAATGACACTATTTTGAGATCGATAATATTGATGTAGAACAACGCAGCATCTCCAACATCTCCTACCACTGCATCATCATAGTAAAATATAATTCCTATTATTATCTCCACCTGTACTTTTCATGTGCTTTAGTGGCTACAGCGATGTAGTGGATGCAATATTATCTTGCAATATAACGCCTGTAGCATTTGGAAGCACACCCGTCAACCTGGTGGAAGGCGGGTCACATAAGTTCTCCGAATGATTCACTATAATTTCAATGACTACAGGTCTGATTTAGAATTGGATGGATGAGTGACTCTGTGGATAGTCAATAAAAAATTACTGTACAATTTATGTTAAATAAAATTAGCGACTCTAGGCATCCGCTCATGAAGGTAGCAATGTCTACAGACAAAAATATTAACTAATACGGAACATCAAATTTGTATTTTATTTTCACTGTCATTTGAGAAATAACACATAAAAGGAAAATGCATTTTAAGAAACAAAACACCATGCTACGCAATTCAAGAGAAAGAATAGGAGACCTATTGAAACAATGAATTAAGGCACCATTGTGGCCCCCATTACAAGTCACCCAATAAATGGACAGTATTTCCCCACCTGCAGAGTTACGAGATAACTGTGTTCCTGTTTTTTTGAGGGGGGCAGAGAAAATAAGGCCTATTGCAGGTTGGACCCTGAAAGTCCACTAGGAAATTAGGACGTACTGGGTGGATCTGTAATTCTGTTTCTGATTCCCCAGGTAATTCCTCTTTTGACTTTGGCTTTCACAGGGAGATTTCAGTTGAAGACCTTAAAATTCCAATGGGGACGGTAGCTACTGTTATGGCCCCATCAGAATTAACACACCTCTTGTAATGAGTTCCTAGTTATCAATTTATTAGGATTTTCTGATGAAGCTGTCAAATTTTGTGGTAAACTGGTATCTCTTTATTTTAGTTGACTTAACACCCTAACACCTTTGTCATTGTCACAGAAACAAAAATCAGCCCAGGATGAGCAGCATGCCTGAAGCCATGGCTTCCAAATCGAATTATCCCACGATAGCTGATTGGTAACAGCCTGGATTGTTCTTGTGTGATTATCTGCTGCTTGCTTCATGGTGTTGATGATGTCATAAAATTGAGACTCAGTCTCAGGTGTTAAAGGATTTTTCTCTTGTGGGTCCTTGGAGAGGTCGAAGAGTAAAGGTGGATCATGCTGAGTGATGAAATCTCCAAAGCAAAAGCAAACGTAAGTATCAAAACACCCACTTGCACCCTGTGGGTAAAAGTTCGGAGTGAAGAAGAAGGCTTTCCAAGTGGATTCACCTGCAATATGCAAAAACAAATGTTAATATTATGAAAATATGTGGCACAATTTTGGTAAATCCAGTGCTAGAATTCAATATTTGATGTCCAATCTAAACATATTTTAGAGCAACGAGTGCATACATCGTTTGCAATAAGTAAACTACCCCCGTACAATTCAGCAAAAGGCAGTTTCTAGACATCTGAACCAAGTTTGGATCTGATCACTGTGGATCAAGATGAGAGAGAGCGTAGCATACATAACCTATATTAACATGCAATGTTTATGAATTAATATGTGATAATGCCGCATAGAAACAGATGTAGTGAATTTTGCTTAAACGTGCACTTGAAATGTGACCATGGGGAGTGGCCGCCAATGTATATGTGAACTAATAATAATGACTAAAATGTTTATAGAATGTTATACTGAATACGTTTTATACTACTTATTAATGATTGTGTTATCGAATTTGTGCTGAAATCCTTGTAGGCCTTAAGTTAGCATGAGCCGAAGCTTAGCTGCTTGGCTCTCATATTAAATGTATTTTTCCTATCTTGCAGTGTGCTGACTAGCAAAAGGACATGACCCCTTGTTTTCTTCAAACTAGAAGCTGAATGTAACTATAGCAGATCCGTTTACCCAAAATTCACAGTGCTTGTAGAAATGATTGAGACAAAATGCAACAGTGTAGATTAATGTAATGTACAAGGTCATCTAAACCGGTGAAGACAATGGAGCTACTGACCAAAAGATGTGCAAAGAATTACAGAAAGATGAAATCATACTGGACGTGCTACCTCTGAAGACATCGAACATGAGGACCAATGAGAAACTTGTAAAATAATATGGGGTGAAAGAATAATGACATCATCTGTTTTCCAATAGGGTAAAGATAGTGGGGTATATCAAAGGTCCAATAGAATTTTAGGGGAATGTACAACGTAAAAGGGATAAAAAAAAACATGACACGTTGAGCCATTTAGAATTAGGTAGGGAATGCTATTGATTTTATCCAGAAACTTTGTCACTCTGTTTGGTGACTTATTGGTTCTCTTAGAACCATCCTCGCCCTTAGATTTGCCCATATTACACTTTACCTCCTTATGAGGGAAGTACCCCTCTTGCCCCGGAGCTGAGTTTTGACTGATGGCGATTTGACAGATGTCCTGTAGACGAAGTCTGAACCTGTGCGCTGACCTAAACCTTGGAGGGTAATTATGACAATGCATTTGTGATTTGTCTGTTTGCTTTTCCTTTCTAGGTACCAACTGCTTACCTTTTGACAGAGACCAAAAATAGATGTTTTCCAAATTGGTGTTCTAAATTGTTTTGCATGAAGCCCAACATGCCAATGCTAATCAGTGGTTAGGACAGGTGTTCACTAAACTGACGCAAATAGACAAACAACCGAATCTATGCTTTGTTGAACTGACGCGATATTGACACTCTGCTAAATTGATCTATGTTCATGCCGTGTTATGTTCTGATGTTTGTGATTCTCGCCTTAATGAAATCTTATCAAAGTTGCCATATCGTGACTATGCTATTCGGTTTCTTGGTTTTGAGTTGACACATCTGCTCTTAGAATTGTAACCAATAGGGAATAAAACTCATAAAATTCTACTAAACTGGTGTGGTTATTCATGACTGCAAGGTCATGGTAGTGTCTTGAATTGATAAATGACTTTGACTAGAGTGAAATGTATTGTTGTGATAAATATTGATGACATTATTGACGTATTGATTGACATATTGATTAGCTATCTCGTCCTAAGGTGTCTCTCAACTGGGTCAAAAGATTCATTGGCCTAAAACGAGTCCTGATGTGTAATAAATTATCATAAAGGGACGCATTAGCAGTTCTGGTAGCAGAGCAACGGTTTGGCCGTTGGGGCCCTAGGACGGAGAATTATTGTTTAGATTGTTTTTCTGAGATAATTAAAATTGGAGATATGATGTGTTTCTAAATTCTCCATGACTTTCCCGGGATCTCGGAGCCTGCCTAAGTGAGTTGGGGATGTTCTCGGCGTCTTAGCATGTGTGGTGTAGGATTTGCTCTTGCTCAGCTTATGCATTTTGCAGGTGATTTGTGAAGTTTGTGTGTGTTTAGGCCAGGTAATGTTGTTTTAGTAGGAGTGGGCGTACTCTGCAGTATGAGAGTAGGGAAGTCGGCGTACTTCATATGAGTGTGGCACTTTGTGCTCAAAATTATCCACGTGGTTGGTTGTTAATGTACGGACTTGTCGTGGTCTAAGACTCCGGAGTATATTGACAAGTGTAGGAGACACTTGGGTTTATGTTGTAATTTGTGCGGTTTAATTAGGTCAATCGGGCGTGGTTGACAAGTCAAGTTTGAGTCAAATTGTATGTGTGAAACCTTCAATGGAGATTTGGCAAGTTCTAAAGTGCACTAGAGAAAACCATCGACAAGTTGAGAGTAGGATTTGTGGGTCGAATTCTGCCTGCGTATGCGGGAACTGAGAAGGAGAGAGTAGCGGCCGAGGCTTCAAGTGAAATCTCTGTAAAGTTCTGAAGCGAATGTGTACCCTTCTTGTAGTAAACCAGCAAATTTGAGTTGTTGTTGTTGTTAAAGGTGCTCGCAGTAATTTTGCATTAGTTTGGTGTGAGTCTAGCGAGGGGCGGACGAGCCGCAAGACTTTGTCAGCTGCAGTGTGTGAGTTTGATGTCAGTGGTGCTGCGCTGAGATAGGTCAGTTGCCGATAGGGTTGAGAAAGGGGGGTGAAGAATGTCCTGGGAATTAAAGTCACTTTCTGATTAAATACAAACAAAAAGAAAAGACGCAAAGATGAATTTTATCAAAGCTTTTAAGAGCGCTCTGAAAGGAGACACATACATTATGGCGAGTGAAGGGGAGCCTACACCGCCTGAGGGTACTCCAGCTTATATAGTTGTTAGACTTTTCATCCTTGGCGTGATCTCCCTTAACTTTTTGCCTCTGTTCTCCAGGTTGTTGATGTGTGCTGGACTCTGATTTTGCTATTTGTTTTACTCTGGGCACTTTACCAATGCTAACCAGTGCTAAAGTGCAAGTGCTCCTTTACAAAATGTGTATGTGATTGGTTTAACCATGATTGGCATATTTGATTTACTAGTAAGTCCCTAGTAAAGTGCACTAGAGGTGCCAGGGCCTGTAAATCAAATGCTACTAGTGGGCCTGCAGCACTGGTTGTGCCACCCACATAAGTAGCTCTGTAATCATGACTCAGACCTGCCATTGGAGTGTCTGCGTGTGCAGTTTTACCTGTAAATCCGACTTGGCAAGTGTACCCACTTACCAGGCCTAAACTTTCCCTTTCCTTACATGTCAGACTCCCCTAAGGTCGGCCCTAGGTAGCCCCAAGGGCAGGGTGCAGTGTATGGTTTAGGTAGGACATATAGTAATGTGTTTTATATGTCCTGACAGTGAAATATTGCTAAATTTGTTTTTCACTGTTGCAAGGCCTGTCCCTCTCATAGGTTAACATGGGGGCTACCTTTAAATCTGATAAACTGTAGATTCCCTTTTGGAGTGGATGGACATGTGGAGTTTGGAGTCTCTGAGCTCACAATTTAAAAATACATCTTTTAGTAAAGTTGATTTTAATATTGTGCGCTTGAAAATGCCACTTTTAGAAAGTGAGCATTTTATTGCCCATACCATTTCTGTGACTCTGCCTGTTTGTGGATTCCCTGTCTGGGTCAGTTTGACAGTTAGGCTGGTTGCACCTCACACTAGACAGTGACACAAAGGGAGCTGGGGTTTAGCCTGCATATCCTGATCAGCCATCTGTGCTAGGAGGGAGGGGAGGAGTGGTCACTCACACCTGAAAGGGCTGTGCCTGCCCTCACACAATGCAGTCTCCAACCCCCTGGTGAGTGTCTGGGGCCTGGCCTGGGCAAGGCAGGATTTCACATTCACTAGAGACTTTGCTTTGAAGTAGGCCTACTTCAAAGAAGAAATTGAGTATAAGAAGGGCACCCAAAACCACAGACTTCAGAAACACTTCTGGAACCAAGAAGAACCTCTGCCTGGAGAAGAGCTGAATAGCTGAGGAAGAAGTGCTGCCCTGCCTGTGACTGTACTTTGTGGAGCTATCCTGCAGTTGCTGCTTCTGCCAGAGTAAGAGGGCAAAGACTGGACTTTGTGTGCCTTTCATCTTGTGAAGAAATCTCCAAGGGCTTGATTTAGAGCTTGCCTCCTTTTTTTTGAAGTCTCAGGGACAGCAAAGACTTCTCTCTGCCAGCACCTGGAGTCTCTGGAGAGACTCCTGCTCTGACAAGTGGTGCCCTATCCAGTCCCTGGGCCCTTGAAAGGAAAGCTGGTGGAAATCCAAGGAAATCGACTTTGGACGACTCCGGACCGATGCCACTGCTGAATCCGGGGACGCCGCCTGCACCCAACGCCATGACCTTCGCTGGAACGCAAAGCTCTTCGCAGGCCCAACGCCGCTGCAGCCCCGCTGAAGTTCACGACTCCGTGGAAGACACCGCACCACGTCGTGACCGACGCTGCTCGAAGTGCGCGGATTCAACATTTCGCACAAACGCCGCGATCCCCGACTTCGCGCATCAGCTTGTTTTCACTCTTCACCAAAGGTACTGTACTTGGGGGTCTAAGCAACTTCGTGTCCGGCGCCGCTGGTGTCAGCTTGTTGGGAACGACTCCGCCACGACACCGTGTTAACACCTCATCAAAGCATTTTTGTTTCTAAGTGCTATTTTTTGAGTTTAATTTTTAAAAATTCATAACTTGACTTGTGTATTTTGGATTTTTGTCGTTTTGGTCTTGTTTTGTTTAGATAAATATTTCCTATTTTTCTAAACTGGTGTTGTGTCATTTTGTAGTGTTTTCATTAAGTTACTGTGTGTTGGTACAAATACTTCACACCTAGCACTCTGAAGTTAAGCCTACTGCTCTGCCAAGCTACCAAGGGGGTAAGCAGGGGTTAGCTGAGGGTGATTCTCTTTTACCCCGACTAGAGTGAGGGTCCTTGCTTGAACAGGGGGTAACCTGACTGTCAACCAAAGACCCCATTTCTAACAATAGTCATGGAGGAAAAAGGTGTTGTGCCTTGCTTATGGATGAAACAGTGGCGCAGATTGATGGAAAAGGAGTGATGTTTGGCGTTTCCGGAACACGAACGTTCAATACGAGAGTTCTAGAGAATTTGAGGTGGATGTTAAGTGTACAAAAGCCACCTCTGAGGCCAGCTCAGTACGAGGCTTTAGCAGTGTGGGATTTAATGGCTATGAAACAGAGGCAACAGAAATTCGAAAGGAGAATAAGAAGGGCAGAAAAGACTTTAGCCGAGGCTAGTTGGGACAATGAGAGCAAAATGTGGAGACGAGGAATAGTTGACGGACTCAAATTGTTTCCCGCAATAGCGCAGAGAGACGAGACGCAGGGGAAGAAAGCCACATGTAAAACAGATAAAGACTCTGGTAAGCCGAAAGAGACTAAGAGATCTTGGACAGAAGAAGATGATTCAGACGATGAAGAATTCCTAAATCAGATATTACATGATCGCCCGCCACCTTATGCGGTAAGCGACATTGTCCCGAGCACTAGTACGGGTCCTGGGAACCAGACGCAGGGAGTTACTGATACAGCACAGATTAGTGATACGGGTTTGATACAGAATGGTGTCAGCGTACCCACTGCGCCAGACATGCAGATACAGTTGCAACCTCCACTGCAGATACAGAGAATCTATCCAGACGTCCCAGTGCTAGAGACTACTACAAATCTGATAGTGCCGCCAGACCTGATACATACAAAATCGAGGTTAGTGCAGATTGAGCCAACTCCACAATTGCTGCCCCAGCTGCAGCAACAGCTGATACCAGGGTATAATCCAGCAGCAGGACCTCCATTAGTACCTGCCCCGGCTTCAGAGAATCAAACTTTTGGAGTTGCTGCTCCATGGAGTTTGGGACCAGGTCAGACACCAGCTGCCATATCATTGCCAATTACTGTTGGTCCACCGGTGCCATTGTATGCACAAGGTAAGCCTGGTGTGTGTGATCAGGGGGTAATGACCCAGGATGCAATAAGAGGAGGGTCCATAGGAACTCCCCAATTAATGGCCCCGGGAGAGCAAGCAGTTGAAAGACCGAGGTCTTTGTTAGACCTTAGCCCGGTTGAAACACCTTTGGAGGCAATGAGACAGGCAGGGCTAGGTGTGCTAACCCTACAGTCAATAAGTACAAATGCTTCACAGTCACCAATGATGCATGCAGGGAATATTTCACTGCAAGGTTTTACGGTGCAACAAGTGAACGAGTGGTTAGAAAAGACTTACGCTTCAAAGACCGCAGCAACTGTAGAGAAGTTAGAAAGGTCAGAGAAGGATGAATACCTGAACTTTGTGAGATTGGGAGTGGAGGCTGCTGAATTAGTGGAAGGAACAATGGGGGTGGACAGATTAGATTCATACACCGAAGCAGAATTGAGGTATCAGTGCCCTAAAATCACTAAAGAAGTAGGTAAGGTACATCAGAGATTAGCGAACCTGGCAGACAAATACAACATCGATATTGAGAATACTAAACATTTGAAAAGAAGCTACAGATTAGACTTTGATTCAAAGGACTTCGAGCACATGAGTTCTGCCGGAATGAAAGCGCATCTAAAAGAAATACTGCAAAGTGCTCAGATCTGGGGAGCCTTAGAAAAGTGGGAAGGTAGATGGGCAAAGAAAAGAGATAAGGAGAAGAGTGACAGTCAGGGATCAAGTCAAGCTAAAGCTTCACCAGATACGGGATCAGTAAAGATGTTTCCAATGAGAGAAACAGCGGGTGGGGTTCTGATCCATGTACCATGGACTAGGGGAGACATTCTGTCGTTCACAAATGATTATCCCAGGTTGAGGGAGAAGCCGATAGAGTGGTATCAGCAGACAGATAAGTTTGTAAAGCTTGCAAAGTGTCTCTGGGAAGACTTAAATACCTTTTTTGAGATCATTGTTCCGCCCGACTTATGGCTTGAGTGCAAGAGAGGTGTAGACTGGCCAACACAGGAGCCGGCAAGGGATAAGACGACTGGAGCACCCTCTGAGGAGGTGATGAAGTACTATCATAAAGTGATTGAGTTTTTGAAGCAGAAAGTGTCGCCGAAAGTGACTGATTGGCAGAAAATCGACACAGGAGGTTAAAGAATCGATCCATGCTTACTAAGAGAGGTTGTTGAAAGCGTTCAAACATTACAGTGGTACTGAGGCTATTGAGCCGAAAGACATGAATCATCTCGTGTTTAGATTCTTTGAAGGGCTGAGACCAGAAGTTATCCAGATGATTAAGAATCATTTAATCTGTTGGCAAGTGAAGCCGATTGATGAGGTGTTGCAGTATGCGAAATACTGTAGTGATGAGATTGAGCTGAAGCAGAGAAAACTGAAGGAGAAAGTGATGGTGATGCAGATAAGGGCAGTACAGACAGGTATGCAGGGAAATGGAATCCAGCAGATGATACAGCAGCAACCGTAAGGGAATGGTGTGTTTCAGGCACAGGCTAGAGGCTGAGGTCGAGGTTTTGTGAATCGCGGTCTAGACTTGAACACTGTTGTAGTTCAAAATGACGTACAAGGGATGAAAAAGATGTCACCATGTCACGCGTGCGGGGCGTGGGGCATTGGAAGCAGGAATGCCTGAATGCGGTGCATGATGGTGTCATTCAACAAAGCACTGATGTTGGTAAATTTCAAAATGTGAGAGGTCCAAAAATGAGAGGTCAAAATCAGAACTTCCAAAATAACATGGTCCAGATGTAGGGGTTACACCCCATGCAGCAATTGCAAATGCCACGTGTTCAACCAGCACAAATGCAGCAGGTACAACAGCAGGTTCCCATGGTACCTAGACAGCAAATGCAATTACCCTTGGCTCCAATCGGACAGCAGCAGGTGATGCTTCCTCAGCAGGTCACAGGTCAAGTAGTGAGCCAAAATAATACAGTACAGCAGTTCCCATTACGTGGTGAAGATGGAATGAATGATGAATGGTCGGATGAGAGTTCAGACAGTGAAGAGTGCAGGCTTGCAGCGTCCCTAGAAGCAGTGCTTTGAATGGGCCGGTACTGTCCGGTACTGAGTACCAGCACTTTTTTATTTTCAGAGGGAGAGTACCGGCACATCTCAAGGAAAACATAATACTTTTAATTGGAGAGTACCAGCACTTCTCAGAAACAAGCAGGTACTCTATTACAGAGTACCTGCACTTCTATTTTTCCATTTAAAGCACTGCCTAGAAGTAGATCAGAGGGGACCTTATGTAGAGGGAAAGGTAATGGGTCACAAGGTTTCATTCTTGGTTGACACCGGAGCTACACGCTCCACAGTCAGAAGTGCAGAGGTTCCGAAATTACCACTTTCAGGGCGTACCATAAGAGTGGTAGGAGTTGCAAACCAGTACTTGACAAACCCGATTACAGATTCGGCGCAAGTTGAGATTGGCAACTTTCAGGGACTGCATAAGTTTGTAGTCTGTGATTCAAGTCCCGTGTCCCTACTGGGAAGAGACTTATTATGCAAGACGAAATGTTTGATTACCTGTTCCAACGATGGAATTGAGGTGCAGAAAAACAGTGATGATGAAGGGGATGACGGTCAGTTTTCAGAATTAGAGACGGAAACCGCAAATGAAGATTACCCTTTGATAACCTTATTTCCAATGCTTACAGTGACTGACTTACCTGCTGAATTACAGGTGACAGTGACAGAGAAAGTGTGGGATTTGACAGGAAAGGAAGTGGGACTGATAAAAGGAGTGGAGCCAGTTAAAGTACAAGTGAAGCCAAATGCAGTGTTTCACAATATCACATGGCACAAGATGTCCTTATTCAGGTATCGGAAATAATTGCGGAGTTCTGAAAGAGGTATTGAGCAGCCCATGTAATTCACCAATAATGGGTCTGAAAAAGCCTTGTGGGAAAGTTCAAATTGTGCAGGACTTGAGGAAAATAAACAAGATTGTGGTAAAATGTTGCCCCATAGTGCCGAACCCAGCAGTGATTATGTTTCAGGTTCCGTGTGATGCAGAATGGTTCACCGTTGTTGACCTGTCACAAGCCTTATTTTTGGTGCCTCTTCTTGAGGACAGCCAGTTTTTATTCAGTTTCAAATTTCTGGACAAGGTGCACAGTTGGTGCAGAATTCCTCAAGGGTTTTCTGAGTCACCGTCCATCTTCAATCAGATATTGAAGAAGGATTTGGAGTCACTAGAACTGCCTTTCAGTTCGACTCTGGTGCAGTACATTGACGACTTACTGATTGCGTCCAGAACAAAAGATGACTGCAGGTATGACACAATTGCCCTACTGAACCATTTGGGAAAGAACGGACATAAAGTGTCTCCAAAGTAGTTGCAGTACTGTCAAAGAGAGGTGAAGTACTTAGGACACTTGATTGAGAACGGGTCCAGGAGAATATCAAAGGAAAGGGTGACAGCTATTTTACAGATGAACCCCCTGACAACAAAGAGAGATGTCAGGATGTTTCTGGGAATGGTGGGCTACTGTCGCCAGTGGATACCCAACTTTTCAATTATCTCTAAACCATTGATAAAGCTGACAGGCAAGGAAACTAAGGATGAACCGTATACCATAACTTTCTCCAAGGAAGAGCTTGAGTCATTCATGGAATTGAGGGAGTGCATGTTCAGAGCACCAGCTTTGGGTACGCCTGATTACACAAAGCCTTTTCTACTGTTTTGTCATGAACGTGATGCTTGTTCTTTGTCTGTCTTGACACAGGTCCATGGAGGTGCAAACCGTCCTGTAGCATATTTTTCAGCGACCTTGGACCCAGTCGCAGCAGCCTTACCGGGTTGTTTGCGCGCAGTTGCAGCAGTTGGTCAAAACCTCACGCAGTGTGAAGGCATAGTGATGGGACATCCCTTAACAGTAATGGTCCCGCATTCAGTTGAAATCCTGTTGACTTGAACTAAAACTTAGCACATGACAAATGCCCGACTTACCCGTTATGAGACAATTATTTTGGGGTCACCAAATGTCTCCTTGAAGCGATGTACTGTATCGAACCCGGCAACTCTACTTCCTGTTGAAAGTACCGAAATTAATAATGAAGAGGAAGTGGAGCATGATTGTCTTGAGGTAACAGAACTATGTACCAAACCCCGACCTGACATTCAAGATACGCAGTTAAAAGAAAATGACTGCATTATGTTTGTTGATGGATCCTGTCTGAGAGACTCAGTCGGAATGCTGAGAGCTGGTTATGCTGTGTGTACAATAGCTGGTATCATTGAAGCTTCCTGGCTCGAGAGAGTGTATTCCACACAAGTGGCAGAATTAATTGCCCTTACTAAGGCATGCCACGCAGCTGAAAATCTGAGAGTCACTATCTATACTGACAGCAGATATGGATTTGGCTTTGTACATGATTTTGGACAATTGTGGTCACAGAGAGGTCTCATGACCTCTTCTGTTTCTCCAGTGAAAAATGGCGAACACATTAAGGACTTGTTGCATGCGATTCAGTTACCTCTTGAAATTGCCGTGGTGAAATGCAATGCTCATGTTAAATCACAAGACTTTGTGTCAATGGGAAACGGCTATGCAGATCAAGTCGCAAGGTTTTGCGCATTGAACTGTATATCGTTCAAGGATCAGTGGGAATTGTTACTGCAAATTGAAAATGAAACATGCTTGAACTTTGCATTAAGGGTGGTTGATACACTAGATGAGTTAAAATCACTACAGTGTCGTGCTAGCAGAGAGGAAAAACGCTCCTGGCAGAGAATGCAATGTGTACAGAGGGCTGATGACTTGTGGGTCTCAGAGGAGGGGAAGCTGGTTTTGCCAAACAGTCTCTTGTCACAATTTGCAAGGCTTTATCATGGACAGGCACATCTTGGGAGAGATGCAATGATCAGGTCATTCAAAATTGACTGGTTTAACCCGAAATTCAGACAAGCTGCAGAGGATACGTGTCACAGGTGCATCATCTGTCAACAGATGAATGCCGTAAAAGGGACTGTGGTAACTTTGAGCCACATAGGGAGAGCTGGCGGTCCATTTAGCAAAATGCAAATGGATTTCATTGAGATGCCTGTTTGTGGAGGATTGAGATACGTGTTGGTGATTGTGTGTGTTTTTAGCCATTGGATTGAAGCTTACCCTACACGTAGAAATGACAGTCTCACAGTTGCAAAGCTGTTGCTTAGAGAACTAATACCCAGGTTCGGTTTTCCGGTCTCTTTAGAATCAGATAGGGGCAGACACTTCGACAACGAGGTGATTAAGCTCTTGTGTGCTGCACTAGACATTGAACAGAAGCTGCATTGTAGCTACCGCCCTGAAGCATCAGGACTAGTAGACCAAATGAATGGTACCTTAAAGTCGAGAATGGCAAAGATGTGCGCAGCCACCAATATGAAATGGCCAGATGCATTACCCTTAGTACTGATGTTGATGAGAAACACCCCTGATAAGAAGACAGGACTATCACCCCATGAGATCCTTATGGACAGAGCTATGAGGCTACACGCAGTACCCGCAAATGCTCTTGTGAATATCACGGATGATCTGGTGTTGGACTACTGCAAAGGTTTGGCTGATGTGGTTCGCTCTTTTTCCCACCAGGTGGAACCCAACACATTGCCACCAATCAGTGATCCAGGTCATACCCTGCAAACTGGTGACTGGGTGGCTGTCAAGAAGCACGTGAGAAAGTCGTGTTTGGAGCCAAGCTGGAAGGGGCCATATCAAGTAATACTGACAACAACCACTGCTGTGAAATGTGCAGGGGTTCCAAACTGGATACATGCCAGTCACACAAAGAAGGTAACGTGTCCAACTGATGAGGAACTTGAAGTTTCTGGCTCAGCAAGTCCAGAGAAGGAAGTCTCAGGGACAGAAAATAGTAAAGGGGGAACTGAGACTGCAGGAGAGCCCACTGAGAACAGCTTAGTCCCTCAAACAGTAAATGAGTTTGAGAGAGGTGACAGTGATCCAATCTCAGTAGAGGCAGCAGGAGAACTAAATCAAGGAGAGGTTCTCCCAGAAGTAGAGGGGTACGGGTTAGAGCTTGAACCTGTTACAGACCCAGAAGAAGAAGAAGGGGAAATAGTAGAGAGAGGCCAAAGCACACCGGCATCCCCTGAGCCAGTAGCAGGTCCGTCAAGAGAAAACACCATAGCAAAAGAGGAGGGTGCTGTTCAGCATCCTGAAAGGACAAGCAGGAAGAAGACACATAAAGGTGATAACTGGCCCGAGAAGCAGGCTGCAAAATAAAAGGTTGTGCCAGGTGAAACAATAGCAGAAGAAACTGATACATCCCGAGTAGAGGATCTAAGTGAAGGAGAATTACAAAGTGAACGCAGGTTGAAAAGAAAGAGAACTGCAATTAGAAGGTACGCAGGTCCTGAATGGGCATATGCAATGACATCTGAATGGCAACAAGAATTCCTAGAGTTCTGTTTTGATCGAGAAGTACCAGGTCAATACTACGGTACCTGAAATCAATCAGAGAAAAAGACTGTGTTAAAACTGAAATTGAAAAAGAAAATTGAAAGCTGGAAAGCTGAGAAAGAGACTTATAAATTGCCGGATGTGACACTGATAACCTGAATTGACTTTGAAACCCGATTATGACAAGCTGCTAACCTGATTGACAAAAGGGTCTTGGAGTGAGTGAAAAGCTGTAAATACACGCAGAGAGAAAGAGAGACTTTGCATCAAGAAAGAAAAAAAAAAAAGACCTTTTAGTTGTTTGCTTTGAAGTTATTCTGCTATCTGATTCTGTACAGATCATGGCTCATAATAGAGGTAGTAGCAAGAAGGGTAAGGTATGTGGTTGGTTAAGTGGTATATTAGGTATTGTGTGTGCGATAATAATTATAGGTGTGATTGTGGGAATGCCGTGATTGGATAAGAAAGTGACTAACAATGCTTCAAAACCTGAGACTACAACACTAACACCGTGGGAAAAGTTTGAGCAAGATACAAAACACTTGCATGAGGGAACTAACTCAAAAGGGGAACTCTCCACTAATGTCTTCTATCGCTTGCTGAATGAGTATGTTGAAACCATGGACGCGAAAAACTGTT
Source organism: Pleurodeles waltl (assembly GCF_031143425.1). Lineage (NCBI taxonomy): Eukaryota > Metazoa > Chordata > Amphibia > Caudata > Salamandridae > Pleurodeles > Pleurodeles waltl. The sequence continues at coordinate 567,583,858 of NC_090447.1, forward strand.
ATGTGTGCACAAAGATTCCTTCATCAGTACAAGAAGAGGTCACTTATCATAGTCTTCCATTAACCTACGGGATAAGTTGTAGTTTGCTACTAACAAGATTCTATAATCAAGAGCATGTGCAATACTTTTATTGAAATTTGGATGTGGTGTTTTCTTTTGTGCCAGTGATTGAGTTTCTGAACAAATTAGCTAAAGAGCATAGTATAAAAATAGTTAGAGGCTTCTTCGAACCAACACTTACATTTGGAACAGCTTATGCACACCGTAACAATCTGACTTGCTTATTAACCCCTGTAGAGAAAAGCTTCTTAGATCACAGTGATGATAGACGCAAGGCTTTGAAAGAGCGACTAGAAAAGGGGCTAGAAAAACACACATATGCAAATAATTATGCTTACACTGCAATAAAGACAAAAGGCAAATTAGCTATAGATGCATTACATGTAGGAAGGCTTTGTATATATAGGACAAAATCTGAACATGACACTTTATTTGTGGGAACGAGTGAATGCAGGCATATATTTTTGTTTCAGAGTAAATGGGCATTCATGTTAAATGGACAGGATCCAGCGATCCCTGGGATCTACCATATCTGTGGACTTAATGCTTATTACCGTCTCCCTAAGGGATGGTATGGGACATGCTATTTGGGAATACTTTTCCCAAAGATTTACCAGATTGATGACTTAAAACAAATACTTAAAGCGTCTGAATTACATACTAGACAAAAACGAGAGACAGCGGCTGCTGTCGTTGGTGACATATTTGGAGCCATAATTCCTTCAGTAGGGGTTATTCTAAACTCCATAAAGATTCAAAAGTTGTCTACTATTGTGGATAACATGCTGACAAATTTTACAGGGACTATACTCCTGATGGATACTGAACTTGCTGCGTAAAGAGCTATGACTCTTCAAAATCAGCTTGCTTTAGACATTCTTTTAGCAAAAAGCGGTGGAGTCTGCAAGATGCTCAACGAGCGTCATTGTTGCTCGTATATACTGGATAATAGTAGAAAGATTAGAGGTATGCTTGCTAACCTAACTAGAGATAGTGCAGATTTGAAGGATTTGAAGGAACCTGGAGTGTGGGAGAAAGTGGGAAAAGGAATTGCCAGAGTAGGGAGCTGGTTTAGCAACATTTGGAATGGGGTTCTTGCTAAAATATTAGGGGGTCTATTAATTGTTCTGGCCTGTTTCCTAGGTTTATGGGGAGCATGCAAAATTAATAACAAAATTAAAAGAAATTGGACAAAGAGAAATAAAAAGAATGAGGAAAGTGAAAGGGAGAAAATGTTTAACGAAATTTGGGAAAGTTCACAAGATGTTTAAATGCGCATTATGCGCAAGGTGAAAAATTAAAAGTGAAAGGTCAAAAGGAAAGGTCTGTGTGATGACGAACGTCATCAGAGGAGGGACTGAGAGAGAGCGTAGCTTATATAACCTATATTAACATGCAATGTTTATGAATTAATGTGTGATAATGCCGCATAGAAACAGATGTAGTGAATTTTGCTTAAACGTGCACTTGAAATGTGACCACGGGGAGTGCTGCCAATGTATATGTGGACTAATAATAATGACAAAAATGTTTATAGAATGTTATACTGAATACGTTTTATGCTAATTATTAATGATTGCGTTATCGAATTTGTGCTGAAATCCTTGTAGGCCTTAAGATAGCATGAGCCGAAGCTTAGCTGCTTGGCTCTCATATTAAATGTATTTTTCCTATCTTGCAGTGTGCTGACTAGCAAAAGGACATGACCCCTTGTTTTCTTCAAACTAGAAGCTGAATGTAACCATAGCAGATCCGTTCACACGAAATTCACATTGTTTGTAGAAATTATTAAGACAAAATGCAACAGTGTAGATTAATGTAATGTACAAGGTCATCTAAACGGGTGAAGACAATGGAGCTACTGACCCAAAGATGTGCAAAGAATTACAGAAAGATTAAATCATACCGGACGTGCTACCTCTGAAGACATCGAACATGAGGACCAATGAGAAACTTGTAAAATAATATGGGGTGAAAGAATAATGACATAATCTGTTGGTGTTCTAAATTGTTTTGCATGAAGCCCAACATGCCAATGCTAATCAGTGGTTAGGACAGATGTTCACTAAACTGACGCAAATAGACAAACGACCGAATCTATGCTTTGTTGAACTGACGCGATATTGACACTCTGCTAAATTGATCTATGTTCACGCCGTGTTATGTTCTGATGTTTGTGATTCTCGCCTAAATGAAATCTTATCAAAGTTACCATATCGTGACTATGCTATTATGTTTCTTGGTTTTGAGATTGACACATCTGCTATTAGAATTGTAACCAATAGGGAAAAAAAACTCATAAAATTCTACTAAACTGGTGTGGTTATTCATGACTGCAAGGTCATGGTAGTGTCTTGAATTGATTAATGACTTTGACTAGAGTGAAATGTATTGTTGTGATAAATATTGATGACATTATTGACGTATTGATTGACATATTGATTAGCTATCTCGTCCTAAGGTGTCTCTCAACTGGGTCAAAAGATTCATTGGCCTAAAACGAGTCCTGATGTGTAAAACATTATCATAAAGGGACGCGTTAGCAAAGACAATTTCACTGACAAATATAGCCTGAGAGGAACAGCTCCATACAAGTTTGTGTATTTCTTTATGGATAACTTGATAGCAATTCTGGAGACTTGCATCAAGTGCTCCTTTATCTTCTTGTTCAATATGGGAGAAAACAAAAAAGTACACTTTTACGAAACAAAACATACCTGGTAGAACACTGAATGGCCCCACTAAAAGGTTCAGCAAACAAACTGACTGCACATATCTCCAGGTATTTCATCACCAAAGCATTCCCTTCTTCAGTGGATCTTGCATGCCCTTAAAACAGGTGATCTGGTCGTCTTTCTTGCTCTTTGACCCAGAAAGAACACATCACAAAGTCAACTTCCATGGTCTGCAAATGTTCACCCTACTGAACCCCATCTACCTAGTCTGCCTTCAAGATTCTTTTTCGGCACACCTCTTGTTCCTACCCCACATAACCACCTTTAATTTTGGGATTCTGCCATAATGTTCTCACTCTTTAATAACCTTATAATTTTCATGTAATACAACATTTTAGTCCAGACAGCAGCTAAAACTACCTTTGTTTTTGTGAAGTTCAAAATACACCAGTGCCTGGAGGCCCGGTGGAATGTGCACTATATTATGGTAATTGTATCAGGGCCATGGAGTGCATAACCCACCTAGCACATAACATGCTACCTTAGGGAATGTAGCAGTAAGCAGTGTAACGTCAACAGCAGCAACAGAACTGATACAATGTCCTCGCATTGTGACCAATACTCCTTTCCTTGGCACAACAATACTGACTTTCCTATATCTCCATTGGTTCGCAGTGATTAATAAGGCCTACTTCAAAGGACAAAATAGGTATAAGAAGAGCACCCAAAACCACAGACTTTAGATCACTTCTGGACATCAAGAGGAACCTCTGCCTGGAGAAGAGCTGAGGAGAAGTGCTGCCCTGCTTTGTGGAGTTATCCTGCAGTTGCTGTTTCTGCCTGTACAAGGGGACAAAGACTGAACTTTGTTTTGCATTCCTGCTTGTGAAGAAATCTCCAAGGGCTTGTCCTGAGCTTGCCTCCTGTTGTTGAAGTCTCAGGGCCAGCCAAGACTTCTCCTGCCAGCACCTGGACTCTCTGCTGAGATTCCTGCCCTGCCAAGTGGTGCCCTATCCAGTTCCTGGGGCCTTGGAAGGTGAAGCTGGCAGACCAAGACTGAAAATCCACGCACACACCGCCGTGCGGGGAACAAATTGACGCAGCTTCCGAGACGCAGCTGAAAAACGATGTGCCACCGGCTTTGCAGCAGAAATCAACGCACCACAAGCATCGCAGCTGGAGGATCGATGCATGCAGCTGGAGAAATGACATGCAACACTGGCTGACGGAGGCTGATAACGTTCCAACCCACATTGGGTGGTTTAGCTGATACCGTGCAGCAGGATTTTCGATGCAAACCTAGCTTGGTGTGAAAAAAAGACACAATGCCTGCCAAGACCCGAGTGCTTGCCCGGTTCGACGCATCGCTCTCCAGTGGAGAGGAAAAAACGATGCACGCCGATCCGACCAGAGAAGGAGAAATGACGCATGGTCTCGCTTGTGGGTGAGAAATTGACGCATCGCTAACCTTTTTCGGCGCACGCTTGCCCGTGCGTTTTATTTTGACGCTACCCAGGTACTTTTCAACGCTAACGGTGTTTTTACTGTTTTCCCAAGGATCTAAGACTCTTTTTACTTTTTAATTCATAACTTGACTTGTGTATGTTGGATTTTTGTCGTTTTGGTCTTGTTTTGTTTAGATTAATATTTCCTATTTTTCTAAACCTGTGTTGTGTCATTTTGTAGTGTTTTCATTGAGTTACTGTGTGTGTTGGTAAAAATACTTTACACCTAGACTCTGAAGATAAGCCTGCCTGCTTGTGCCAAGCTAACAAGGGGGTGAGTGGGGGTTAACTGAGGGTGATTCTCCTTTACCCTGACTTGAATGAGGGTCTTTGCTTGGACAGGGGGTAACCTGACTGCCAAACAAAGACCCCATTTCTAACAATCTGTAAGAGAGAGGGGGCCTACTACTTTGTAGGATACCCACTGGTGTTGCTTCTATCTGTGGCCACTGTGAGCTAATAAAAACCAATTGCAGGGGAGGTACTGGGCCTGATCATGCCTGCAAGAGCAAATCCAGCATTGTCATCAGACAGGTAGCACCTGGTTATTTCACTAACTGTGCCTGACTGGGATCAGTTACAGTGCCAGACGACCATAGATCATCTCTGGATACACTAATGTTGAATGTGTTCAATTCACCCCATACATAATTAGTAAACTAATAAAACACTGTTCACCTCATGAAGAGGCACTGATATCACTGATGCAGCAGGAGTAGTGGCAACTGGGCCCAGGTGTGTGAGGTGCCCATTTGTCCAAATTTTTAGGTTGAGCGTAGCAGCGCACAAGTGCTGCTTTCCGATGTGTTGTTATCTCTCTGGGGGCTTTTACCATGCCCACCTCGTGCCCATCACTTTCATTTGTTCGTGGGCTTGCCTTTCAAAAATTCCTTGATGTTGTCGGTAAATGCCCTACATTTGTCCCGCCTTGAGGCTGGTTTGTTATCGTCTTGGGGACAGACCCTGTTACATGGATAGTTACAAGAGTGCTGATATGTTCTGCTGTAGGCAAACTCCTTTTTCCTTTTGTCTTCCTCCTTCATGCTCAAGGCAGCTGTGGTGCTTAGAAGTTTCAGAAAGCGCAAACTTGATCAGCGGTATTTGAGCCCTTTGCATGACTATCAGGTACGTCACATTGTTTTTGTCTGCTCCCTAGCACTACTAAGCACTTCTTTTATTCAGCAGTTCATTCCCTTGCGTTTGAGAATGGGCCTTAGCACCCCTTGCAGGATGGCTGAAGAAATGGGACTGGCTCAGTCACACTTTGTAAGGTCCACTGTTAGAAATGAAGTGTGTTGTGGTCAGGAAATGAAAGCTACAATGGCCCTTGAACAAGCCTTGGCGCCTAGAGTGGTACACTTATCGTTGGTCGCTGCTGTATGCCTGTGTTGCATTGTATTCTTTGCATTAGCATTCTAATATGACATTTTTGTTCGTTTGCCAGTTTTTCAGTGTTCTAATTCTGTCACGATTAAAAACGCCGTGGGTGAATGTACCCCCTTATACTCAGCACGTGGAATCACTGTGCGTTAATGCTGCACAATACCTGGGCCATTCGAAATGTGAAAGGCTCGAGACGGAAAACGTTCTGAAGTACAATTACTGTACAAACTGGAACATGGACGCGCACTGTTGTCCTTTAGTTGGAAGATTGTATTTCCATATGTATCTGTTTGCAATGTGCACTTTTCAATGAAGCTGTACTGTGTATGAATGTAAAAACGCCATTGCTGGCAGAGACCATAGCCATCTGCAGCACTTTATTTAGTTTTTGTGGATGCTTTTTCATTATTGCTGCAGGATGAATGCTAAGGCCAAACAAGCCAACCTCAAATTCCTCATTGGAATCATTTATTCAATCGGGGAGGGGATGCTTCCTGTACCACGAAGCACATTTCAAATGCCCGCACTTGCTCTGCCTCTCTGTAGGCTACTTGTGCCTCTCTGTAGGCTATTTTTAACGTTTAGATGGATGATTATATTTCCATATGTATCGGTTTGCAAAGCGCACTTTTCAAATAAGCCATACTATGTTTATGAACGTTAAAAACGCCGTATTAAAATGTTTGGAGTCAACTTATCCTCAGAGTACACTCGTTTCGCACCAAGGCATTTTAGGATAGATATGCATCGTCGACTAAAACAAGCATGCCTCAAGGAGGCTTGCTTGATTTGCAGTAGACCAGTCTGGTTAAGAACACACCCTTCCTAGTTAAATTTGCACGTATCTGTATCTACTGCAAAGTTTGCTGAAATATTACAGCATCCACCAAATGAAAACTAAAATCGAGGTTTGAGTATTTATTTTTGTATGTTAAACTGTGTTCTTATGGGAACAGCTTTATGGAGAGGCTTAACAAAAGACTTGCAGACCATTTTTTCTCACTTTACAACAATTGATGTAGCTCCTCAGTTATACCTTGTCAACAATAGACACACGCCCTTGTTTGTGCAGATATATTTTTTTCTCTTCTTTTTTTAGTCGGAGCGAATTACTTTTTTTAAAATAATAATTCTGAAACGCATTGCAATTGTGTTTTTTGTTTTTTTTAAATGCAAGATCTCCCATGCTTTTTTAGTTGGTTCTTGATGGTTGGACGGTTTGCCGATTCTCAAGCCACGTTTTATAGCTCCTATTGAAGTAATTATGGCGAAGGTCCTTTTGCTGGATAGAGTAAATGTCAGTATAGTGATTGACTTTGAGTTCGGATTAGGTTTCTTTCCCTTTCTATTGTGTTTTTTTATTTTATTTTATCCAATAGAACAACCAGTTTTTAAATGACAGATGGCATTGTCCCACAAGTGTCTCCTCGAAAAACTGACCCTTTTCACAAAAGTGTATTTTATTCAGACTAACAAACCATATAATTGGTGTAAGCTTGGCCTTTTGTGTCGATGCTTAGGTTGGTGATAGGATTTTTTCCCCCATCTGATCGCAATTGATTTAGTAGTACAACAACTGTATTTGGTAAACCGGAAAGTATTCTTAAAGCTTTTAGTTTGTCCAATAGTCTTTTTTCCTGTCACTTTAAAAAAAATATTGTATTATTCAAATTGAGTTTCTTCATAATTGTGTTCCATATAGTTTGAGAGTGTGCCATGGCTGCACCTTAGACAGATGTGACTCTTCCTAATTAATCATGTTTAATGTTTGACCTTAAGAAATTACAAGTTACTGGCAAGGGCTCACTGATATTTCATGTGTGGGACCGAAGTCCTACAGCAAGTTGTTCTTCATAACAAGACAATTACAGGAGCCATTTATTTGTATGATCGATAGCAGCATCCTCTGCTGTGAACATGGACCACCGTTTTCTGTGCTGACAGCTTGATGTCTCCTTATATCTTTTTGCTATAGAATGGAATTAGCATGGCAGGTTAAAATTGGGATGCTAAATGGCAACATTTTCATTTTTTGCTGGAGATAGAGGAAGAAGGTAAATTGAAGTGTTTTCGTTATATGCAGTGCCACTGGAATTATGTGGCAGGAAAAAAAACGAATTATGAATCAGGGTTCACCAATTTATGCGGGAAGAAGAGTCTAGTTATGAATTTACATCGACAATAGATCTAACTCAAGCAAATGCAAGACCCATTGCATTGCAAATCCTTGTTAGCTATTTCAGGTCTTGGCACTCTGAAAACACTACAGGCTAAACCTCAAGGCCATTTAGGCCTTGTCCTTAGCATTGCAGTCCTGGAGGTCAGGTGGTGAGTCACAGATGCTAATATGAGAGCCAATGTTATTTTGTGGTGACAAAGTTAGATTAAACATAAATTGGTACCAGTACTCATTGCATTCACCAAAGCATCTGTTTTAGTAGGCAGAATATGCTGTCAGATGCACAGACTGACAGTCGCCAATAGGAACAAATGTAATGAGAAGAGTTTGTGCCAGGGCATTTCAATTGTTCTTGCTATATTTTCAGCAGGCCAGCCTTGAGGCAGCCAGTCTCATGGTCATGCATCCCTGTCTGTAAAGTCTCTGAGAGACCTCATATTTGCTATGGCATGCAGGGCATGAGTTTGAATCAACTGCATTATCACCTTGTTTCAACCTCCATAGTTCAACAATTTCCATATTATCAAACTGGGTAACACTAACATCTAACATTTATGTTGCTTTGAATCTGCTTTTTTGAGTGCTGCATATAAAATGTTATTATTATTAATGCTTCCAAGTATGGAACCATCCGACTTGTTGTGGATTTTTACTTAATTTATTCTCTATGGTGTCTTGCCTGTCTGTTGACTCAGTATACTGCAAGCACATGTATTTACCCATAACATAATGTGTATTTGTAAATCAGCCCTATCACAGGTGTTTATTGTACAACCTTTTTATTAACCCCAGAGTACGACAATTTGAGTGAACCAGCATATGTTCAAACCTACGAGCACTGGAGTCAGGCACAGATACTTGAAGTAGATGGACTACTTCACCGAGCAACCAGATCCAGACAAGTAGTCTAGTTACAGATCTGAATTCCAGCTGGTCATTTTAGTCATTTCCCTTTAAAGCAGCGATTCCCAAACTTTTTAGAACCATTACCAAAATTTTAGAGTTCCAAACCTTTGCAACCTACCTACCTTAAATGAACATGAGGCGGGTGATTTTTTGAAGTAAAGAAAGCATCATGTAGTAGCACACTGTTATTTACACACCACACAGTTTCCATTGAAATGGCCACTACATTTTAAATTTGCACAGACATACTGGGCCATATTTATACTCCGTTTGCGCCGAAATTGCGTCGTTTTTTTTGACGCAATTTCGACGCAAAACTAACGCCAACTAACGCCATATTTATACTATGGCGTTAGAGGCGAATAGCGCCAAAGTTCCCGGAATGTGCGTCATTTTTTAGCGTGAACCCCTTCCTTGCGTTAATGATATGCAAGGGAGGCGTTCCCGTCTAAAAAATGACTCCCAGGCCTTTACGTGGTATTTATACTCCCGGGCAAAAGAGACGCCCGGGAGTTGGCGTGGCTAAAAACGGCGCATTTGCGCCACTTTTTAACGCCTGCTCAGGGCAGGCGTTAAGGGGCCTGTGGGCTCAAAATTAGCCCACAGGTGCCCTCCCATGCCCCCAGGGACCCCCCCTGCCACCCTTGCCCACCCCAGGAGGACCCCCAAGGATGGAGGGACCCACCCCAGGGACATTCAGGTAAGTTCAGGTAAGTATAATTTTTTATTTTTTTATATTTTGTTTTGGTGGCATAGGGGGGCCTTATTTGTGCCCCCCTACATGCCACTATGCCCAATGACCATGCCCAGGGGACATAAGTCCCCTGGGCATGGCCATTGGGCAAGGGGGCATGACTCCTATCTTTACAATGATAGGAGTCATGTTGATGGGGGATGGGCGTCGTTAAAAAATGGCGCAAGTCGGGTTAAGACGATTTTTTCGACGTAACCTGACTTGCCCCATTTTAAGACGCCCATGCGCCATTTTCCCCCTACGCCGGCGCTGTCTGGTCTACGTGGTTTTTTCCCACGCAAACCAGGCAGCGCCGGTCTGATTGCGCCGTCTAACGCCATTCCATAAATACGGCGCCCGCATGGCGCTTCAGAATGGCGTTAGACGGCGCAAAACTTTTTGACGCTAAACTGCGTTAGCGCAGTTTAGCGTCAAAAAGTATAAATATGGGCCACTGTTTTACTGATAAAATACTACTGCACACAAATGAAAATGTGAATATTTATAATTTGTGAATCACCAAGTAAAGTCACTTGATTTGCTTTGATCCTCTTAAAATCTTTGATCCCATCACACATCAGAATTACCATTGCTTAATTTTTGCTTTCATAGCTGCTGAATGTGTACAGTTCATTTAGAGGTTTTTACAATTTGTTGTGTGTTACAAAAGGGACATCCTACAGTTTTTCTTTTCATATCCCTTGTACACTAGTAAGAATGTCACATAACTAATTTTATGTACTTTCACTGACAGCAAAGTGAGCGGAATTTATAAACTAAGAAGATACAGCCAGACATTTGACCTCTGTCTTCGAAGCACTGCAAATGTGACCCTATAAATGCTGAAAGGTATCTTTATTGCATGGACTTTGGTGACCCACAAAAATCGGCTCGCCTCGGCTCGTGACCCACCAGTGGGTCGCAAGTTACAGTTCCTAAGAGGCCACTTTGTTTGTGAATGAGCACTTTATAAAGAGGGGCAATATGATTTTATTGAGGGACTTACTTTGCCACTCTCCTCATTTTCCGATTACCCTTGTCTAGGTACCTAAGCATCCACTCTACAGTCTTTGGTTCCAACATTTTCAGTTTTTTATTATTCTCCTTAAGACTGACCAACTTTCTTTTTTCCAGGAATGAAGGAGGAGGTCGGAATGGACCAAAATTCCCATAATCTTCCTTTTTACGTGTGCGTTCTGCCTACAGGCACAATACACTATGATGGTCATGTGTGTGTGCTAAGGTCAGAAAGTATTTAGCCCGTATTTATACTTTTTTTAGCGCCGCATTTGCGCCGCTTTTTGACGCAAAACGGCGCAAACCTACAAAATACAATGGCATTTTGCAAGTTTGCGCCGTTTTTGCGTCAAAAAACGACGCAAATGCGGCGCTAAAAAGGTATAAATACGGGCTTAGTACCTGGATCTAGAATACAACTTCTTTAGGGATCTGAATAGGCCGCACATGCCTTGCATATTCAGACAATTGTTGCCTGTCTTGGGGAGCACTATGAAAACCCCCATGTGATGCCGCAGGCGATTAAAGGAGACTGAGGTCAAGTTCTAACATCTCAATGCTCCTCGGCACATGACGCCCTTTTACTTTTAAATCGCACTGCGTAGCTATGTAGCCATAGCTGGCTTTGCTTTAGAGAAAGCACTGAAGAGCTGGCCTTGCTTTAGAGGGAACACTAAAGAGCTTGACGTTACGCCCAGGTCCTTTTAACGTTAGGTCCTTGCGGATGGGATCAGTGGATGTGGATTCTTTCAGAAGAGTGAGCCTTGGAAGTATAAAGGCTACATGCACGGAAGAGATCCCAAAGCACTGTCACGATCACCAGGGATTTAGTTGTGGCTATACAGGACACAATAAATGCAGGCCTACCTAGATCCAGTTACCACTGCGCAGAAAATAGCGTCTGTGGAAATATTCAGATTATGTCATAGCCTTTACTGCAAGGCTAAAGTGTAATATAACATATTTAAATATAAAAACTGTCTCTTATCATAAATGACCGTTCCTTAGTCATTTAGCTACATCAATGGGATGCCGTCCAGTTTTCCCCAGTATGATAGAGCAAATGTGTTTTCATATCTACACAATTTTTCACAAATTTATCAAAGGTTATTAGTGGGGGAGCCTCCAAACTATCTTTTAAACATGTCCTGGGCATAAAAATGTACGATTATCACAGTTTGTGCCACGAGCTAATTGTTGGAAAAAAGCTGTGTTATTACCTATATAAATGCATATGTTTTAGGTACTGGTCAACGCAGAAGACCCACTATGTTATATTTATCATAATTCATATCCTAAACATTTTTATCATGAGATTGGCAGAGGTAATAGATGAGAAATTATCCTCACACAAATACCCTTTGTGTTTATCATAGGGTCTCTTTGTAACCAATGAATTATTAACAAATTATGGAATAACGCACAAGTGTTTTCACCGCTGATTTGCACAAGTGATTACATCTAGCGTGCTTCTTCAAGAGCAATATCGACTAGATAGAATCTGGTGGCAAGGGCCCCTAAAAGCACAAGACACTGGTATTCATGCGTAACTCCTAATAGGAGCAGGTGTAAAAACAGGTGCAAAAAGCAACTGCAACCGATTTTGAAATTTACACCCATTTCAGAATGTGCCTTCCTTTGTGAGTACCTGAAATGTAATGTGGAGAGAAACAAAGTAAATGCGCAGATTCACCCGATTCAAAGTTTCAAACCTTGGAATTAGGAGCTGCGCGCACATCCTTTATATTTTTCCCCCGTCCAAAGTACACAAAAGGGAAATTATTGACATTTACATGAATCATTATGACCAGAGTTTAGCTGGTGAAAATCTTGCAGAATATAGCATAGGCAATATGTGCCTTACTTACAAAACCATAATCACAAAATACAAATTAAAAGGGATTACTTATCACTAACATACATGAGTCAAGCACTATTATCCCTAGTTCCTTATACCTTAATTTTCCAAATGGTTTCTACAAAGGATCTTTAAAGAATTCTAACAGGTAAAATGCAATTAATCCATAACGCAGAAGCCCCAGAAGTCCCAGACTACTGCTCTTAAAGTCCTGCATTAGTCACCAATGGCAAGAATTTCCTACAAAGTTTAGATGGAGGTGGCCGAGGCACCCAATTATCAGGGAGCTAGGAGCCAGAGCCGGACCAGGGGCCTGGCTTTGTTCTGACAACCCTAACACAAGTCTAGAACCCAAAATATTTGGGGCCATATTTATATTCTGTTTGCGCCGGATTTGCGTCGTTTTTTTTTACGCAAATTCGAAGCAAAACGAACTCCATATTTATACTTTGGCGTTAGACGTATCTAGCACCAAAGTTCATGGAGTTTGCGTCATTTTTTAGCGTGGACACCTTCCTTGCGTTAATGATATGCAAGGTAGGCGTTCCCGTCTAAAAAATGACTCTGAGGCATGTGCGCCATATTTATACTCCCGGGCAAAAATGACGCCCGGGAGTGGGCGGGTCAAAAAAAATGACGTCCAGCCGCTTTTGCGTCATTTTTTAGCGCCTGGTCAGGGCAGGCGTTAAGGGACCTGTGGGCTCGGAAGGAGCCCAGAGGTGCCCTCCCATGCCACCAGGGACACCCCCTGCCACCCTTGCCCACCCCAGGAGGACGCCCAAGGATGGAGGGACCCAACCCTGGGACATTAAGGTAAGTGCTGGTAAGTATTTTTTTTTTTTTTCTGTTTGTGGCATAGGGGTCCTGATTTGTGCCCCCCTACATGCCACTATGCCCAATGACCATGCCCAGGGGAAATAAGTCCACTGGGCATGGCCATTGGGCAAGGGGGCATGACTCCTGTCTTTGCTAAGACAGGAGTCATTTCAATGGGGGTTGGGAGTAAAAAAAAATGGCGCAAATCGGGTTGAGGCGAAAATTTTGCCTCAGCCTGACTTGCCCCATTTTTTGACGCCCAAGCTCCATTTTCCCCTACGCCGGCGCTGCCTGGTGTAAGTCATTTTTTTTGACGCACACCAGGCAGCTCTGCCGGCTAACGCCGGCTAACGTCATTGAATAGCGTTAGCCGGCATTACATTTTTTGACGTACAACTGCGTTGGCGCAGTTGTGCGTCGAAAAGTATAAATATGGCCCTTGATATGTAAATTACATGCCAAACGTGTAAAAAAAATGGTAGTCTTCAAAATAAAAGGGAGCGAGACACCATTTGGAAGTGTTTTAACTGAGCACATTAGGTTTCATCACTGTATTAAATTACAGTTATAGTCACTAGTAATCACAGTTTCTAAACATAAACTTAGAAATATTAGAAATCTCCACCCTGTTGACCTTGAAGATGGAATTCTGTAACCAAGAGGCAAGTCAATTGTTAGGTGTCCATTATTTTAGGCCAATATTCGTTATGTAGACGGAGCAGCATTATAGCCAATTAAGCCATATAAAAGACAGGTCTTTGTAGATTGCTCACCCTGAACTAATGTATTTCAAGGTTCTGTCAAATGTGATGAAGGAAAATCAGATATAGTCGAATAAAATATTTGTGTAGGATCATATGATTGGTCGTGTGACGAAGGCAGGATTAATCTCAGGTTCCCCTGGCTTCACACTGTGTGATTAAGTCACTCGATGGGTGTCTCCATCCCTCTATATTGAATTCCAAAGGTCTGTGCTTTGTGTTTAGTTCTTGATTGACCCAGATTAGTAACCAAGGGCCAGATGTAGCAAAGGGTTTTACCCATTCTATGTCTATGGGAAAATGTGTTCGTACATATGGCCCCAGATGTAGTATCACAGTAAATCAAGCTGACACAAGAAGTCTTTCCAGGCTGTTTTATTTTTGCATTTTTTGATTCAAATAGTCTGCTGGTTACCCCACACTGTTCTTCCAGGAAGTAATCAGAAAAAAAAAAAAAGTGAAAAGAAAGGAAGTCTTTATACTCCCCTTTCACCTTCCTCGTATCTTTATCTACCTCTCCTTCCTTCTTATTAGCCTTTATTTATCACTCTATTTTCCCCTAATTCTCTTCCCTCCTTGTTTCCTCTGTTTTCTCCCATCTCAGCGAGTTTTCGCTCCCCTCCTCTGTCACCCCTGGTTATGTTTTCCTACTCCCCTTGCAACACTTTTATCATCTCCCTCTCTCTCTTCCTCCCAATCTCCCCGTCTTTTCAACCCCTGTAGATATCTGAAGACCATGCACCTCCCCCTAACAGTGCACCTCTTATGGCACTTTTTACATTGAGCAGATAAAAGTGCCGCACCAAAGACCTAAAGTAAAGATTTTCTCAGTTAATGTAATGTATAAATATGAGAGGTGTTTGAAAAATACCACTTAGAAATGGCAAATCAATAATTCAAGTGCCTATGGTGCTGTTAAACACAGTATTAACCTACGCCTTACCCCAATTAGGCCGTTCACCTGGCATCAGAAAAAAGAAGCGCCAACTAGCATTCAAGCATATAACAAAATAGTCTGACTTTCGAGATATTTTTTTTTCTTTTTGAGGAGTGTTAGAAAAAAATTAAGACGTTCAATGATCTGTCTGCCTATAATTCTGGCACAATGCTAAGCTCACAACAGCCACATAGACCTTGGTTTTGAGCTTTACATGTGCAGAGAAATGAATCAAGTCTACAAGAGTTTCTATTTCAATTTTGTACTCAGGGTTTTTGATCAAACTTTGTAAACAGACGTCAGGGAGCATTGCCGATGCACTTGTTAAAAACATATTTTCTTTAAATGAGCGTCTTACTGGCAAGAGTCATAAGATGAGACGAGGGACACAGCACTCACTGCTGGCAAGAGTCAAAGGATGGGATGGGGGACACTGCACAGGCAGCACTCACTGTTAACAAGAGTCAACAGATGAGAAGGGTGACACTGCACAGGTAGCACTCATTGCTGGCAAGAGTCAGAAGATGGAACAGGGGGACACTGCCCAAGCGGCTCGGCAACCGGCCTGGAGCTTCTGCAATGGTGTACAAGGTGCCAATGGAGAGGGATAGGAGGACGTGTGAAGTGGTGCACATCATCTCGACTCAGGTGTAACCTTCTGCAGAGGTAGCACCAATAAATTTGGGGGCAATTGATGGAATGGTGTTGGAAATTGAGTAGAGAGCAAACAAAAGGTGCACAAAGGCTTGGCTCACTTTTGGCTCAAGAGTATAAGAGGACCTCAGGATGAGTTAGAGTCAGGCTCGAGGTCTGAGTGACTCATCCACCTCTAACAAAGTGCTGTGATTTGCACACCGGCCGATCCACTGTAAACGACCTATCATCTTACAGTTATTTATGTGCAATTGTATATAGCGCGGACATGGCCCAAAGGCATCAGGTTGCCTTACAGCACACAGAATACATCGGGTTACATTAATAGTCATTGAACTCGGACGTACGTCAATGTAGGTATACAGGAATTACCACAGGAGACAGGTACAACAATAGGGTGGAGGACATGAACAGTTAAACGAAGCAGATGCACTGGAGAAAGTAACTAAGTCTGATGAAGCTTGAATTAACTAAGATGTCTATCAAGTAGAAGGAGCTTGAGGTCCTTTTTGAAGGTTGAAGGGCATTTGGTTACATGGAGTGAGGGAGGCAGAGAGTTTCAGATTCTAGCAGCTCTGCCAGAGAAGGACTGATTCCTATATCATTCCCATCTGAAGGTGGGGGGTTCCAGGAGTAGGGATTGGGCATATCTGTAACCCCTAATTGCTCCACAGATTTTCAGTTTCTCGTTTAGATTGGAGGGTGAGGAGGAATGAAGTGCTGCATGTGTGATGCAAGCGATTTCGAATTGGGCCCACACTTCAAAGGGGAGCCATTGGAGGGTTAGCATGGCAGGAGAAATATGGTCAAATTTCTTGAGACCTAAGAGGTAGCTTGTAGTGCTGCTCTCAGTGGGTCTAGGTGAACTTTGGGAATGCTTGAGAGAAGGGCAATTCCGTAGTCTAGTCTGGAGAGAACGAGAGACTGAACCACTGTCTTGAGGTCTTGGGCTGCCTAAGTTGGTGTTGTGCGCAGTTGGCCATGGGTGTTGTTGGACTTTTTTTCTTATGCAGGGTCATCCCCAATCTTTTTGCCTCCTGCCTCCTATTTTTTCTGACCTGTTGCTGTTGGCATTTGAACTCTGAGCACTTTACCACTGCTAATCAGTGCTAAAGTTCATATGCTCTCTGTGTAAATTGTATGTAATTGGTTTATCCATGATTGGCATATTTGATTTACTAGTAAGTCCCTAGTAAAGTGCACTAGAGGTGCCAGGGCCTGAAAATCAAATGCTACTAGTGGGCCTGCAACAGTGGTTGTGCCACCCACATAAGTAGCTCTGTCATCATGTCTCAGACCTGCCACTGCAGTGTCTGTGTGTACAGTTTTAACTGTAAATTCGACTTGGCAAGTGTACCCACTTGCCAGGCCTAAACCTTCCCTTTTCTTACATGTAAGTCACCCCTAAGGTAGTCCCTAGGTAGCCCCAAGGGCAGGGTACAGTGTATGGTTAAGGTAGGACATATAGTAATGTGTTTTATATTTCCTGACGGTGAAATATTGCTAAATTTGTTTTTCACTGTTGCAAGGCCTGTCCCTCTCATAGGTTAACATTAGGGCTACCTTTAAATCTGATTAAAGTGTAGATTGCCTTTGGGAGCGAGTCAGAGTTTGGGGTCTCTGAGCTCACAAATTAAAAATACATCTTTTAGTAAAGTTGATTTTAAGATTGTGTGTTTGAAAATGCCACTTTTAGAAAGTGAGCATTTTCTTGCTAATACTATTTCTGTTTCAAGGGAATCATTAAAGGGAAGCGGAATACAGATGTCTCTAACATTTTTATCAAAGAAATCCACAAAGTCATTGCAACAGGACACGGATGGCTTGGGAACCGAAGTAATAGCAGGGTTAGTAGACTGGGCAATAACCTCAAACAGGCGTTTGGTCTATTCTTTGCTGAATTCATGAGGGCTCTAATATGGGAGGATTTAGCTCTGAAGATTTGGTCTTTGTATTGTTTTCTCGCTATGCGAATTTTAGTCATACTCAGGAAGAATGGCACTTTTCTACATCCTTTCTCGTATTTCTGAATAACTTATTAACTTTCATTCTTCATAAAGCTCTTTAGAGAACCAGAGCCTAGAGTTAAAACTCAAACAGTGCAATCAAAAGAGAAACTCATATCTAGAATGGCACTTCTCCTGATCTCCCTCGCTTCTAAAAAAGCACCTAGAGTAGCTCCTCTCTTTAGATGTCCATGCTCTGGGGTGTATTCCAGTAGTGAATAAGGATCACCAACAGCCATCAAGAGTTTAGGAAGGGAACCCTCAGATAGATAACAAATGTTCGCAGTAGCAAATACAAACTTCTAATTCAGATTTATGGCATGAAAAATGGCAGTAGAGAACAGTGTTCTCATTCCTTACAGGTTCACTGAAGCGTTTTCTCGACTTAGGAGGAAATGTTGGTGCACATCATCTTTATTGAACATTTGCTGTTTTGTCACTCTGTCTCTGAACACTCTGTTTTAAATCAAACCCACCCCGCTGCTCCTTGTTGCACTGCATTTTTGCCCTTAGTAAAGAAACTTGGATGTAAATGTCTTTCCATCATTCACTGAGAGAGCATAAGTTTGTGATTTATATCACAGGTGTTTTTGACTCATCTGTCACAGCAGTACCAGCACACTGTAAGTAAAATACCACATTTATGTTAACAAATAACTCAGAACACAATGCTTTCACTTGTTTACAGAAAAGATAAAAAGACAGAGACATACATTTTCTTCGTCTAGTAACACAGACGTCGCACAAAGTGGAAATACATTTCAGCAAAAGTGTTCAATAAGGTCACATGAAGCTCAGGTAAGCCATCTCTACGAGTTCTCGGCTGCCGCGGTGTTCTGTGCAAAGCTATGGCGTGCTCATTAAGCTGAGCAATCCATCAGAGGGAAATCATTATCAAGAGAGGGGGTGAATCACATCTCACTGGAGGGCTTAATACAGTGTGCGCTCTGCCATGGCTTTCCAACATCAGGATTGAGATTGTATTTACAGATTGCACAGGTGAGTGACTGCAGGAAATTATCACCTCCTTCAACTATTAAGGAAGTAGGCATGCTAACCTCATCTTTTTACCGTATATCATTCATCACAGGCATTAATAAAGGAGCTACTCAAGAAAACATTGTCACGGGGCCTCCACATTTGCACATCACAATTAATAACTGGGATAGTGAGGCCATTACAGGCCTACTTTAGGGGCATATTTTAAACAAGCTTTGATAAAGTCAATAGGTCCGGCTTGCATTACATTACATTTAATTACAAGCAGACACATTTTGCCAATTCGTGATAGACATTATCATAGCAGTCTCATTGCAACTTTGACAGTGTGAGCGTTATGTGTGGGACATTCAAGAGGCTCATTTCTAATAAATGAACTAAAGTTTCAGCACGGTCCATGATAGTATTGGTTTCCACATATACTCCTGTTTGCACGTGGCTGATCTGTGTGCAGTAGATACTATTTGATTGCGAATGACATGGAAGTTCTTACTCTGCTGTGTATGTATGTGAACAGCATTGAAGGAGTTGGGCCACCGTTGAGAAACTCAAAATCCTAGTCACTCATTATGCTTACCCAGCCTTTGGCATTCTTTAATTCACACGTCGCTCTGGTGAGTTGGAAAAAGGTCTTCCTTACTACTCTGTAAATGAGGTCCAGCAGCAACAGAAAACAGGCAGGTCAGGTTGAAGCTTACCCGCTATATTCTGGATGGTTAGGTCTGCCTTTGCAACTGTTTTTGTTGGTTTTGTGCAACACTGCGTACACAGGAAAGACTACTGATACTAAAATGCAGTTCACCACACACACAATTTTAAGAAGTCGCATTAGAGAAGGAAAAGAGGGGCATTCTACACCAAAGACTTGCCATGGGTTGGGCTAAAACATAATGGACCTCCAAACCAGCCAATGCCTGAAGAAGGCTCACCTTAACAAAACAGTATCTTATGGAGGCTGACCCAAATAACCTTTCTGTATTTTGTATGTTGTGCTGACATGAGGTCTTGCCAGGCTGCATTTAACCCGACCCATAATGACCGAAAAACACCATAAAGTGTGTGAACGAGATGGAACTTCAGTATAGATTAGACAAATGGTCCGGTGTTCTAAGTGGAGGGGAGCTTGGATGTGCTGCTCAATGCTTTTGTCACCATTGCCTGTTATGTCTGATATCCAGAAGTTGGATGAAACCGTGTAAGGAAAACCATTCCTTACCTCAAAGAGCACAAAACAAATTAAGGAAACTATGGAGTATGGATAGGAGGCGACTGGGAGCAGCAAAGTTACCAACAGTTTCTCACAGATTGATGTGTGCTTGTGAGAACACCGTTGGGCCATGTGTAAGCGGTTCCTGTGGAGAGTAGTCAAAGACAATACAATTGTAAACAGTTTGCACTCTACCCTTTTCCTCATCCAACACATTTGTTACTTGTTCGAGTCTGTCCTCGTTACAACTAGATGAAGTAAAGGATTGCGACTGGGTTATCTGGGGAGCAGACGGGAGAGGTCAACACGCTGTCAAAGCTCACCGGGCCCCTGATCTAACTTCACCCATCAAAGGCAATCTGCTTTTCAGTGTTTTCATTATGGAGAAAGATAAGGCAACACAGCAGACGCAACAAACTAGAGGAGACCAATACGCTCCAGGCCCTGGGGGAGCTTCCAATCGAGAGGCCATGGAGGAACCTCTGGGGACACAGATTTTGGCAGCCATCGCAGAAGCTAGTCAATTGTTGTAGGCAAAGATTGATGCCATCTACTTTAATGTAACGCTCCTCTGCACCAACCTTCAGAAGGTGACTGACAAGGCAAAGCAAATGAAAAAAAACAGTACAATGGATGAAAACCGAGGTGGCTGAGCTGCAATAAAACAATACATACCTTATCCACGATGGCACACCACCTGGACAATCAAGTGGACAATGCGGTGGGCCGAGCACGGTGCTGTAACCTACAATTTGTTGGTTGTCTTGAAAGAGGGGAGGGTAGGCTTCCTGAACAATTCCTCGAAACCTGGATTAAAAAAACACACTTGCCTCGACTCAGATGTCCTCCTGTTTACTTATGGAAAAAGCACACTGAGTGCTGGCTCCCCCCACCTCTGGGGCCACCTCTCGGACAATGTTTAACAAAATTCTGAAATGAACAGAGAGGTATTTAATCCTGTGTAGAGCAAGACAACTTTTAGAGCTCCACTGCAAGGGAGCAAGAGTGAGGATCTTCCTGGACTACACAGAGTGGGTGCTCCAACGAACATTTGAACAAGTAAAACAAAACTTAAGGGCCATGGGGCTCCAATATATGCTCCTCTATCCAGCAAAAGTGCAGCTCCTGCTTGATAGAAAATCACATTTTATCACAGCTCCAGAGCAGGTCTGGGACTGGGTGGAGCTGTGGGAGTGGTCGGGGGCACGCAGTGGCCCCATGAAGAGGAGGCAGAGGGCCACCCCAGTGCTGTAGTCTGTGTGCTGCAGCTCTTGCCACCACTGCCAACTGCCAAAAGGTAAAATTAATGGGGATCATTATTTTTTTATAGCCAATTTTATTTTGTTTAAGCATGAGAACATACAAAATGAGGAAACAAAGACATGCCAGTGAGCCATATTGAATAAGGCAGGGTAATACCATCCCACAGTCAATGACCCTCCCCCTCTCCTCAACAGAACATTATACCATAGTTCACACAGGCAGCCCCCTGTGAGCCTGCCATTTCCCCCAGATTTTCTCCTATTTGAGGGTACAGCCCCACGCTTCATAGATTGTCTTTTCTAATTGAGAGCACCAGTCCACTCAGAATCGCCACTTCGAGATTGACGGCACCACCAGGCTTCTCCGGAGCTGTCCAATGTGTCTCTTGGCCACCAGGCATGTGATCCCTGTGAATATTCAGTCAGCTCTCAGCCCCACTAGCTTCTCCAGAAGGCCCAGTGACGCCACCCTGTGATGCCATTAATTGTGTTTGAACAATGACTTTGTGTTTCACCATTGCGCATATTAGTTGCTCAATGTTCACCAGGAGCATGTTACATGTTGTATTCAGTTTAGCTGCCTATTGGCTTTGACATGGCATTAAACATTACATTCTGTATTCAGGTCAGCTGCCTATTGGCTTTAACATGGCATTAGACATTACATTTGGTATTTAGGTTAGCTGCCTATTGGCTTTAACGTGGAGTTAGACATTGCAGTTGAGACATTGCAGATGAGCTGTGTTTTTCCCAGCTGTGTTTTTCCACATGATAGACCAAGCTATGTTTTTCACACCAGACCCTAGCTGATAAGAGAGAGTACATTTGGGGCCATATTTATACTTTTTGACGCACAACTGCACCAACGCAGTTGTGCGTCAAAAAATTTAACGCCGGCTAACGCCATTCCAAAGCGCCATGCGGGCGCCTTATTTATTGAATGACGTTAGCCGGCGGAGCTGACTGGTGTGCGTCAAAAAAAATGACTCACACCAGGCAGTGCCGGCGTAGGGGAAAATGGAGCTTGGGCGTCAAAAAATGGGGCAAGTCAGGTCTGAGGCAAAATTTTCGCCTCAACCCGATTTGCGCCATTTTTTTTTACTCCCAACCCCCATTGAAATGACTCCTGTCTTAGCACAGACAGGAGTCATGCCCCCTTGCCCAATGGCCATGCCCAGGGGACTTATGTCCCCTCGGCATGGTCATTGGGCATAGTGGCATGTAGGGGGGCACAAATCAGGCCCCCCTATGCCACAAAAAAACACGAAAAAAATACTTACCTGAACTTACCTTAAGTTCCCTGGGATGGGTCCCTCCATCCTTTGGCGTCCTCCTGGGGTGGGCAAGGGTGGCAGGGGGTGTCCCTGGGGGCATGGGAGGGCACTTCTGGGCTCCTTCCGAACCCACAGGTCCCTTAACGCCTGCCCTGACCAGGCGTTAAAAAATGACGCAAAAGCGGCTGGACGTCATTTTTTTTGAACCACCCACTTCCGTGCGTCATTTTTGCACGGGAGTTTAAATAAGGCGCACATGCCTTAGAGTCATTTTTTAGAAGGGAACGCCTACCTTGCATCTCATTAACGCAAGGTAGGTGTCCACGCTAAAAAATGACGCAAACTCCAAGATCTTTGGCGCTAGACGGGTCTAACGCCAAAGTATAAATATGGAGTTAGCTTTGCGTCGGATTTGCGTAAAAAAAAAGGACGCAAATCCGGCGCAAACAGAGTATAAATATGCCCCTTGGTGTTTTCCTTTCTGCTCAGCCTTGGGAAGAGGAGGGGTCTAGGAGATCTGGCCAGTCTCCAAAGGCTTGCTTAGTTTTCCCGAGTCTGAGAGGAGGGGGCACGTTTTTGGAACGATGGCTCTGGGCAAAGGCAGAAATAGATATTCTATCTTGACTTCAGACAGGAACGGGCGTCAGTTGCCTGTCCCGGTTTGGGGAGAAGATCTCTTTCTCGCAGTTGAACCGGAGTCATCAACTTGAAGCCCCAGGAAGATGAGGCTGAGTTATAGGCCCTACAGCCCTACCCTACGATGATGCAATTTTGACTTTTATGCTTTGCTTTGAAGTTATGCTATAATATAATCACATGTATTTGATGTGTGCATTTCAACTGAGAAGTACTTTGATATATTTTGCTTTCATTGCTGCAACTACTTTTGAATGTGTGCTTCCAACCTACTAATTTCATCTCTCAGGAACCTCGTGGTGAAGTAATAATAACAATAAATGTCTTCTTCAAACTCAGAAGTGCATTCCAGAGAGGTTCTGTAAGCTCGGTCATAAGATAAGAGAAGGAAAGCAGAACACACCCTCACATTCATTTCAATGGGGCACCGAAGGACCTCCAAGACCTCCTGTTCCAACCCCACCCAAAATGGAAGCATCTCCAGACACTCCCGTGCCACGTGCAACAGGTGCGCCCCCAGTTGACCACATCTCATAGAGGCAGGAGGGGTCACCAGGCGAATATGTCAGAGTCTCAGTGGGAACAGGTATGTCATATGAAAGTAACTTATCTGGATCATTCTTAACCTGGCAGAAATGGCCAGCCCCCTTGGCACTAGGTAGGCCTCCCTCCAACCATCCTCGTCCAGTTCCCCCACCCAGGTGGCCCACCTGTCCCGTAGCCTGGCAAGCCATTAGGTGTGTTAGTAAGCAAGAATCGGTAGATCTGGGTAATGGCCCCTTTCGCCCAGCGCCCCTAGAACAGCTTTGCCTCAAACAGGCTGTGATCAGGGAGAGAGACTAGATGACAGGTGGGTGCACACTGTGTGGTGCATCTGAAGGAAGCAAAAAAACTGAGAGCTGGATAGGGCATATTGCTCCCTCTGCTGCTGAAAGGACATCAGAATATTGCCAGTGCAGACATCACCCAGGTATGTAATTCCAATGGCGTCCCATTGCCTAAAACTCCAATCGGGACACCTGCTGCAACCATGGGTCATGACACAGGGGTGTCAGCTTGGTGAGGCGTCGGTCCCAACCCGTCAACTGCAGTGCTGCCACAAATATCGCACTGCCACCCTCGTGCAGTCCAGAGCCGCCTGGGGGACCAGGTCACCATACAACAATCCCAGCAGGCCCTCGAAGCCAAGTTAACAGAGCTCCAAGCGTCATCCCATCCCCCGGTAAACCACTCTTTGATCGGACTCGTCTGAGCCGCCAAGTAGTAGACATAGAGGTCCGGCATGCCCAATCCA
Organism: Pleurodeles waltl; assembly: GCF_031143425.1. Taxonomy (NCBI): domain Eukaryota; kingdom Metazoa; phylum Chordata; class Amphibia; order Caudata; family Salamandridae; genus Pleurodeles; species Pleurodeles waltl. The sequence continues at coordinate 567,608,020 of NC_090447.1, forward strand.
CCCTCATAGGGAGATTTCCAGAATGGGGGTCATTCTGAAATCAACATGGATGGCACGATTTGTATACTAACAGAGCCATGGGTGGGGGGGGCTATGAAGAGGACACAGACTAGTTGCAAAATATGATAGAAATTCATGTCTGAATCTTGCTTCCCCTGATTGCTGACACGTAAGACTGAACCTCTCTGGGAAAGAAGGGTCTTTACTAAATTTCTTTTTAAGGGCTGGATAGGGCAGCTCGAGTGACTATTCTTCCCTCCAGACCTTGGTTCTATGAACTGCAGGGTTGGAGTGAGGGATATCAATGCTCCTGCATTAAAAAAGATATAGGGTCTCTTTGAAAAGATAGGATAGGTATAGCCTGTCTCCAAGATACTTACCTCACCAACACTGAAGTCCCCAAGCTTGCAAAAAAATGGAAAGGTAAATTTTATGCCTCCACATACCCGGCTTATGCTAGGTGGGTAGCAGTGTGGTTTGCACCAGGGGTCTACTTCAAACTGAAATACTCTGATGTAGACGTCGAAGGGCAGTGTCTATTGAAAACAGGGACCCTAGATGGCAGGTTATCACCATCCTCAATGTGTATGCTCGAACACTAATGATCTGACATTCTTTCCCACAATACAAACCCTCCTGGCTGACTACATGGATTTATCATTTATAAAGGTGCTGGAGACTTTATTTGTGTTCTTGATGGGACAGTAAATGGATCCTCTGCGACCGGAAATGGTACAGACTGACTGCTTGCTGAATTACTTAGGCACGGTAGCTATGCCGCGGCTTCCAGACCCCCATGGGAAGAATTAGAGGTTGACTTCACACTAGTAGAGCTCTGGGAAGTGCTGAATGAGTTGCCATCTGCCAAAACACCGGAGAGCGATTGGTTACCCATGGCACTGTATCAAGCTTTTTCCCTCAACTTTTTGCAAAACTGTGGGACTTGTTATAGGAAGCCCGGGACACAGGGTTCCTGCCCCCTTCGCAGAGAGGGGGAGTTATTCATATAATATTGAAACACAGAGGGGATTCATGGATCCAACACCATATCGACCTATAACCATGATAAACTTCAACACAAAAAACATGTGCAAAGCCTTAGGGATCAAGTGAGTCAGGTAATCAGCACTTTTGTTTGAGACGACCAATGTAGCTTTGTCCCCAGAAACAACACAGCAATGAACATTAGACACCTTACACATGTGTTCACCTCAGTACAGGAAGGGCAGGTTGACATGACCTTAGTGGCTATGAATTTAGAGAAGGCGTTTGATACCCTTAACTGGGAGTATCTCTAGGAGGTGTTTTATCAAATGGGGTTTGGCCCAAAAAATTTCAGTGGGTGAAATTATTGTACTGGGCCCCACCGTCAGGGTACAGATGGGCAAAATAGTGTAGAACAGTTGGACAGTCCAGCAGGATACGAGGCAGGAATGGCCCCTCTCCTCACTGCTCTTTGCCCTGGCCGTGCTGCCCTTAGTGATAACATTTCACACAGAAATGGCAGAATGGGGAATCACCACTGGGGAAATCTCCCACCTGGTTTCATTATATGCAGACAATGCATATTGCTATTTAAAACTTTGTCAGGATTCCATCCTGCTGCTTCTAGAGCAACTCAGTAGCTTTGGGATAGTCTCGGGGTTGCAAGTAAACCTCCAAAAAAGCCTGCTCTTCCCCCGAGAAACATTAGCAACCAAAGTCCAAGAAGAACTGCCAGATGTCAGACTGCAGTGGGAGATTGACAAGTTTCAATATCTAGGCATTATGGTGGCATATACAGCGGATAACCAATACAAGTATAATATGGGAAGAGTAAAGCGAGGGTTATGAAACTCAATCAAGTCCTGGATCTCGTTACCTTTATCAGTGATGGGTCAGGTGGCTATTGTGAAGATGGTGGTCTTACCCCACTGTCTCTACATACTTCAGAACTCATTCTGCCCTGTGTTAGTGGCCACATTCAAACAGTTACACAGATGGTCAGGATGGATTGGGCTGGGAAAAGAAGCAGGGTGACCTTGGCCCTACTGAAAAAAAACCTTGAGGAGGGAGAATTAGGGCTCTCAGACATAGAAACATATTATTATGTTAGGCATATACGTCATGTGACCCGCTGGGTGACTGAAGAAGACACATGGGGAAAAGAAACTCCTTAAAGGCACACATGGCAACACCTTGCTCCTGGCTCTCCTTATGAAGGGTAGCTTTTAGACCTGACAGCCTTAGGGTGGTCACCCCTAACTTTTTGCCTGCCTCCCTCCACTTTTTAGATACTGTTTTTGCTGGTTTTCAGACTCTGCACACTTTACCACTGCTAACCAGTGCTAAAGTGCATATGCTCTCTCTCTTTAAACATGGTAACATTTAATCATACCCCATTGCACTATTTAATTTACTTATAAGTCCCTAGTACAGTGCACTCTATGTGCCCAGGGCCTGTAGATTAAATGCTACTTATGGGCCTGCAGCACGGATTGTGACACCCACTTCAGGAGCCCCTTAACTTTGTCTCAGGCCTGCCATTTCAAGGCCTGTGTGTGCAGTTTCACTGCCAATTTGACTTGGCATTTAAAAGTACTTGCCAAGCCTAAAACTCCCCTTTTTCTACATATAAGACACACATAGGGTATGCCCTAGGTAACCCATAGGGCAGGGTACTGTGTAGGTAGAAGGCAGGACATGTACTTATGTAGTTTACATGTCCTGGTAGTGTAAAACTCCTAAATTCGTTTTTACACTGCTGTGAGGCCTGCTCCCTTCTTAGGCTAGCATTGGGGCTGCCCTCATACATTGTTTGAGTGGTAGCTGCTGATCTAAAAGGAGTTGGAAGGTCCTATTTAGTATGGCCAGAATGGTGGTATAAAATCCTGCTGACTGGTGAAGTTGGATTTAATATTACTGTTTTAGAAATGCCACTTTTAGAAAGTGACCATTTCTCTGCACTTAAATGTTTCTGTGCCTTACAATCCACGTCTGGTTGGGTTTAGTTGACAGCTCCTTGTGCATTCACTCAGACACACCCCAAACATAGGATACTCAGCCTCACTTGCATACATCTGCATTTTGAATGGGTCTTCCTGGGCTGGGAGGGTGGAGGGCCTGCCTTCACACAGAGGACTGCCACACCCCCTACTGGGACCCTGGCAGAAAGGATTGAGCTGAAAGGGGACCTGGTGCACTTCTAAGCCACTCTTTGAAGTCTCCCCCACTTCAAAGGCACATTTGGGTATATAAACAGGGTCTCTGCCCCTACCAACTCAGACACTTCCTGGAGAAGAACCATGTAACCAGAACCTGCATCCTGCCAAGAAGAACTACCTGGCTGCCCAAAGGACTCACCTGACTGCTTTCTGTGAAGGACTGCTGCCTTGCTGTTGCCCTGCTGCCTTGCTGCTCTCTGTCTGTGGTAACAAAGTGCTCTCCAAGGGCTTGGACAGAGCTTGCCTCCTGTTCCCTGAAGTCTCAGAACCAAAAAGACTTAGAGGGTCATTCTGACCCTGGCGGGTGGCGGGAGCCACCCGCCTGGCGGGAACCGCCAAATGGGCGCTCTGCGGTCAGAAGACTGCGGATGCCATTCTGGCTTTCCCGCTGGGCCGGCGAGCGACCGCCAAAAGAGCGCCCGCCGTCCCAGCGGGAAAGGCCCTGCAACAAGGAAGCCGGCTCCGAATGGAGCAGGCGGAGTTGCAGGGGTGCGACGGGTGCAGTTGCACCCGTCGCGATTTTCACTGTCTGCTAAGCAGACAGTGAAAATCTTTATGGAGCCCTGTTAGGGGGCCCCACGACACCCGTTCCCGCCATCCTGTTTCTGGCGGTGAAAACCGGCAGAAACAGGCTGGCGGGAAGGGGGTCGGAATCCCTATGGCGGCGCTGCAAGCAGCGCCGCCATGGAGGATTCCCCCAGCCGGGGGAAATCCGGCGGCAACCGCCGGACCCGGATGGGCGACCGCGGCTTCAAAGCCGCGGTTGGAATACTAAATGAAGCACCGCCAGCCTGTTGGCGGTGCTTCAGCCGGCCTCCACCCTGGCGGTCATAGACCGCCAGGGTCAGAATGAGGGCCTTAATCTCTTCAAGAAGGACTCCTTGAGCAGTGAAATTCAACGTACAGCCTGCCAGAAACGATGCACAGCCTGCAAGCCGAACCGGAATGACACAGCCTGACTTGGCAACAAGAAGATCGACGAAGTGCCAGCATAGCGACTGGAAATTCAACGCAAGGCCCACTGGATCAATGCACAGCCAACCCAGAACGACACAGCCCGACTTCCAGAGAGGAATCGACGCAGCACCTGCTGTGCGGTAGAAAAATCGATGCAATGCCCACAGGATTGATGCAGCTCCTGTGACTTTGTCCTGCCATTGCAGGAAATCCACGCACCGTCCCCGGGGTGTCTGAAAAGCCTGCAACCCGAAGAGGATCCACAACCGAGCGCCGGAAATTGACACACAGCCGTCCCTGAGTGAAAACGAAATGACGAATTACTGTGAGCGGCACAAGAAATTGATGCACACCCCTTTGTTTCCACAAAACTCCTCCTCTGCAGTTCTTTGTGGAGATTTTTTTATGCGAACCAGGTACTTTGCGCTTGACAGAGACTTTTTTTGCTTTTAAAAAGACTTAAGACACTTTGGCAGTCATTACAACCCTGTCGGTCGGTGTTAAAGCGGCGGTAAATCCACCAACAGCCCGGCGGTAAAAAAAATGGAATCTCGACCATGGCGGAAACCGCCAACATAGACAGCCACTTTAACACTCCGACCGCCACGGTGGTACAAACAAACACCGCAGTGGTAACCGCCAACAGCCTGGCGGAAGACAATGTACCGCCCACAGAATTACAACAGGCCAATCCACCACCTTTTCCAGGCTGGATTCACCGCGAACAAAAACAGCGGAAACAGGACTTGGAAGGGGAAACACTCACCTCAACACATCCCACGAGGAACGAGGACGCCATGGAGCCCGGACTCCATATACTACCTGCCTTTGTCTTCCTGCTCCTCTACAAGGAGCAAGAACGCTGGCGGCAAAGACCACGGTGAGTACTGCACCTACGACACAGGGGAGGGGGGAGGGAAAAGAGAGTGACACGCAACACACAACACCCCCACCCCCACCTTCACACACAACCCCATACACACAAATACATGCTGCAACTTTACATTTACACCCCCCAAACACCCTGGAAGAATGCAAAGACAAAAGGAAATGATTGTAACGATTGTAATCAATTCAAATCCAGTACTCAAAAACATATATACAGTATTTACAAATATATACACCAAGATGTCAAGTCCATGTACTGCACCTATATAGTCCATGGACCACTGGGCCCAAAATGCATGGGCGAGGCCCACACAAGATACCAGATCAAAACGGAGAGAACACTGCTGGGGCATCAGATAGAAATACAGCAGGCACCTCAGGGGGAAGGGAAGGGGGGGCACATCAGCCAGATGAGTGCACAACGCCAGATACACAAGGGGGCTCCATGCCCATTGATGTATCCTGGGGAGTGCAAAGCCACAGTCTCAAAAGTCTTTTCAGTGGGTGGTTTGCCCACTGTTTTATCCTGGGGAGTGCAAAGCCACAGTCTCAAAAGTCTTTTCAGTGGGTGGTTTGCCCACTGCTTTGTCCTGGGGAGTGCAAAGCCACAGTCTCACAAGTCTTTTCAGTGGGTGGGTTGCCCACTGCTTTATCCTGGGGAGTGCAAAGCCACAGTCTCTCAAGTGGATAACTGGTTCTGGTGGGGGCATTGGGCCCAGAGTGCTTCATCCTGCCAAGGACTGAGGTAGTGGATGTGATACTCCACTGGTTCTGGAGGGGGCTCTGTGCCCAGAGTGCTTCATCCTGCCAAGGACAGAGGTAGTGGATGTGATACTCCACTGGTTCTGGAGGGGGCTTTGTGCCCAGAGTGCTTCATCTACCAAGGACTGAGGTAGTTGATGTGATACTCCTCTGGTTCTGGAGGGGGCTTTTTGCCCAGAGTGCTTCATCCTGCCAAGGACTGAGGTAGTGGATGCTTTTCTCCGCTGGTTCTGGAGGGGGTTTTGTGCCCAGAGTGCTTCATCTTGCCAAGTACTCAGGTAGTGGATGTGATACTCCACTGGTTCTGGAGGGGGCTCTGTGCCCAGAGTGCTTCATCTTGCCAAGGACAGAGGTAGTGGATGTAATACTCCACTGGTTCTGGAGGGGGCTTTGTGCCCAGAGTGCTTCATCCTGCCAAGGACAGAGGTAGTGGATGTGATACTCCACTGGTTCTGGAGGGGGCTTTGTGCCGAGAGTGCTTCATCCTGCCAAGGACTCAGGTAGTGGATGTGATACTCCATTGGTTCTGGAGGGGGCTCTGTGCCCAGAGTGCTTCATCCTGCCAAAGACAGAGGTAGTGGATGTAATACTCCACTGGTTCTGGAGGGGGCTTTGTGCCCAGAGTGCTTCATCCTGCCAAGGACAGAGGTAGTGGATGTGATACTCCACTGGTTCTGGAGGGGGCTTGGTGCCCAGAGTGCTTCATCCTGCCCATGGCGGCCTCAGTAGCGTCGGAGGTTGCGGCGCTCATTGGCCTGCGGTGCTGGTGGGTGGCTCAGTGAGTGTGCCGTGGCAGCGGTGTCATGTGAAGCGGTGCTGGTGGTGGCGGTGTCCTGTGAAGCAGTGCTGGTGGTGGGAGTGTCCTTGGCAGCGGTGCTGGTGGTGGCGGTGTCCTTGGCAGCGGTGCTGGTGGTGGCAGTGTCCTGTGAAGCGGTGCTGGTGGCGGTGGTATCCTTGGCAGCGGTGCTGGTGGTGGCGGTGTCCTTGGCAGCGGTGCTGGTGGCGGTGGTGTCCTTGGCAGTGGTGCTGGTGGCGGTGGTGTCCTGTGAAGCGGTGATGGTGGCAGCGGTGTCCTTGGCAGCGGTGCTGGTGGTGGCCGTGTCCTTGGCAGCGGTGCTGGTGGTGGCGTTGTCCTTGGCAGCGGTGCTGGTGGAGGCGGTGTCCTGTGAAAAGGTGGTGGTGGCGGCGGTGTCCGGTGAAGTGGTGTTGGTGGCGGCGGTGGCGTTGGCAGTGGTGCTGGTGGCGGTCTTGTCTGCCGTGTAGGTTTGCGGCGACTTGCCTTTCTTCCTGTGCCCCTTGCCCACCTTGGATGGTGGCGCAGCTGTCTTCCCAATCCCCACTGTACTCCTGGGCGAGCCCTTGGTGGCAGGTGTTTTGCCCTTCTCCTTCTGGGCAGTGGCCAACTTCTTATGCTTCTGAGGTGGGGGACTGTCCGTGGTCTGGCTCCTTGGCACACTGGCTGCCCTGCTGCTTGGCGCACTCCAGAAGCTGGTGACTGGTGGCACCACTGTTCCCACTGATGTGGTGGCTGAGGTGCTGGGTTGGGACCTGGAAAGGTGGGCCCTAGGGGACTGAAGGGGTAGGGGAGGTGAAGAGAAGAGGTCAAGGTTGGACAGGAAAAATTTCTTGGACACACTGGGACAGGTAGATGGAGGGGGTATGGGAGTGGAGGAAGAGGTAGTGGTTGTAGGAGGTGTACGTTTGCTGACTTTGGGTGAAGGTGCATGGGCTGGAGGCTGTCGTGAGGTGGATGGCTGTTGGGCGGGTGTGTGACTGCGTTTGTGTACCTTGGGAGGTGGGCTCACAGACACACTGGGAGAGGACACAGGGGATGTGTGAATGGTAGTGGGGGCGGTGAGTGCACATGAGCGGTGTGTGGTGATGGGCGTGCTGGTGATGGAGGTAGTGGATGAGGATGTAGTGCATGCCGGTGTGAGTGGAGACGAGACTGGGAGGGAGGAGAGAGACGAGGAGGAGCGGGACACAGTGGAGGCAGTGGAGGTTGGTATGTGTGCATGGGTATGATGCTTGTGTGAGTGCCTGTGGGATGTGTGGTGCTTATGTTTGCCAGAGCTTCCCTTGTGTGTTGAGGTGTGTGCATGCTGGTCTGAGGATGTGCTTGGGATAGGCTGAAGTACAGGGGTTTGGGTCTGGGTGGAGGAAGTTGGAGGGGGGAGGCTGGACACAGGGACAATGGCTGCCATCAGTGCTGAGGTCAGAGTATGAAAAGCTCGCTGTCGGGCTGCCTGACCAGAATGAATGCCCTCCAGGTATGCATTTGTCTGTTGCAACTGCCTCTCTACAACCTGGATGGCATTCTGAATGGTAGACTGCCGAACAGTGAGGGATCTGAGGAGGTCAATGGCCTCCTCACTGATGGCAGCAGGGCTGACAGGGGCAGGGGCTGAGGTGTCTGGGGTGAAGGAGATGCCCACCCTCCTGGGTGAGAGGCCACGGGGCACACGCTGGGGGCTGCTGGGAGGGCGGTGCTGGTAGGGGGGGTGGCAGCTGTACCTGTAGATGCGGGGGTCACAGAGGGGCCAGCCACCGCAAGAGAGCTCCCATCAGAGGAGGAGTCCGTGTCACTGGTCTCAGCTCCTGTCCCCGCCGTGGAGCTCCCCTCGGCCTCCGTCCCACTGGTGGCTTCAGACTCCGTTGTCTCGCCCTCCAGGACCATGTGGGATGCAGCTCCCTCCTGCTCCGGTGCCACTGCTCCTCCACCTGATGATGCTATTGCACACAAGAACAGGGAGACCACAAAAAGGGGGGGAAGACAGAAGGAAGACATGTTCAGTGTATGCAATACCGCTACCGTTGGCGGACACTACAGACACAGAGGCCCTCTGCACTACGCCGTGCACTTTGAGTTCCCTAATTAATCACAGGGACATGGGGTACAAAGCCTATGCCCGATTGCTGCACACATGGAAGTCACAGGAGCCTGACTAGGTGTAGTTGGCTCTTTCCACTGGTGAGGTGGTGTGCCACATGGCCTGCCTTACGAAGGGACCTTGCCTACTAAACTCGCCCTGGCCTAGGGGAACCCACAGCCCACCTCCCCCTCCCAGACACCTCCAATGCGCGCTGAATCTGCTGAATGAGAGTGTACTCACCCCCTTGTGGCTGCTGTGATGCCCTCAAGCGCCCATCCAACTCCGGATACGCCACCGCCAGGATCCGGAACATCAGGGGGTCATGGTGCCACGAGCACCCCTCCAATGTTGCGAGGCCATCCCCAGCTGGGCCTCTGCTGTCTTCTTGCTCCAGCGGAGAATGTCCTCCCATCTTTTCCGGCAGTGGGTGCTCCGTCTGTGGTGGACCCCCGGGGACCGGACTTCCTTGGCGATGGCACGCCAAATATCCTTCTTCTGGTGGGTGCTGACCTACAGGAATAGTACAGGGGAAAAGGAGAAGATATAACCTTCCGGACCGTCACAGTCATTGGCCCGCCTCCCTACCCTTTCCATGACGCACATCCACTCACTGTTGTTTCATGCACGTCTCATTCTCCCTCCCTATCTTCCATCCACAACACTCCACACAGGCATTGCCCATACAGCATGCTCACAGTGAACGTACCTGTTTGTCTGGAGGACCGTAGAGTAGCGTGTACTGGGGGAGGACCCCATCCACTAGTTTCTCCAACTCCTCCCTACTGAAGGCAGGGGCCCTTTCCCCCAGACACATGAGCCATTGTCTCTTCCAGACTGAGGTCACAGTAGCACTTGCAGTGTAGGTCCTCTCCTGTCGAAGATCAGGTATCAAGTGAGTGAACAGATAGAAAATGGCGGTCACGTCCACGGCGGTGCCTACCGTCACCGCCGGCATACATCGTCATTAGCTCCTGGGATCCATAGGGTCCAATGTTAACCAATGCAGGATTGCGCCGCGGTCTTCGACCGCCTACCGCGACGGTGTACAACACCAGCGCAGTTACCTCATATGCCCTTGTCCCACATTACAGGTCAGACAGCCGCCATTTCAGGGGGGCCACATGGCAATATTTTTAAATGCATCACACATATCTAGGCCTTGCATACACACTAAGACAGGCACATAGCGGATTAAAAAATTTGTGGAATTAAGTTGTGTTTTTGTACCTCAGTGTTGGCTGACTCTCTGCTCTCTGCTCGCTGTTCTCCTCCATAGAGCACGTCTGCTGGGGCAGGTGAGGAAATGGCGGCATCCTCCAGTGTACAGACCGCTGGTGGACCTGTCGACAATGGAAGACCTACATGTAATTGTCACCTACAGACTGGACCGTGCCACAATCCATGAACTGTGTACCCAGTTGGAGCGGGACCTGATGTCAGCTATCCGCCATCCCACAGGTATCCCCCATCTAGTGCAGGTGCTGTCAGTACTCCATTTCCTGGCAAGTGGGTCTTTTCAGACGACAGTGGCCATAGCATCAGGGATGTCCCAGCCTATGTTCTCCAACGTGTTGTCCAGAGTGTTGTCTGCCCTGCTGAAACACATGCGCAGCTACATCGTGTTCCCTCAGGTGGAGGATTTGACTACAATGAAAGGTGACTTCTATGCCCTGGGACATATCCCCAACATCATAGGTGCCATTGATGGGGCACATGTGGCCTTGGTACCCCCCGCAGGAGTGAACAGGTGTACAGAAACCGGAAGAGTTACCATTAGATGAATGTGCAGATGGTGTGTTTGGCCGACCAGTACATCTCCCATGTGAATGCCAAGTTTCCTGGCTCAGTGCATGACGCTTACATTCTGAGGAATAGCAGCATCCCTTATGTGATGGGGCAACTCCAGAGGCACCGTGTGTGGCTATTAGGTGAGGACATGGACCCTATACAGTGTGACTAGGTGTCTGTATCTGGGGGTGTCCCTAAGAGTTAATGTGTGTCTAACAGTTGTCCCTCGACATTTGCAGGTGACTCTGGTTACCCCAACCTGTCATGGCTACTGACCCTAGTGAGGAATCCCAGGACAAGGGCAGAGGAACGCTACAATGAGGCACAGGGGCGAACTAGGAGGATTATAGAGAGGACCTTCGGCCTCCTGAAGGCCAGGTTCAAGTGCGTCCATATGACAGGTGGTTCCCTATTCTACTCACCAAAGAAGGTGTGCCAGATCATCGTGGCCAGCTGTATGCTTCACAACTTGGCTTTGCGCAACAGGTGCCTTTTCTGCAGGAGGATGGTCCAGCTGGAGGTCTTGTGGCAGGTGTGGAGCCTGTGGACAGTGAAGACCAGGAAGCAGAAGAAGAGGATATCCACAAGAGAAACACTGTGATTCATCAATACTTCCAGTGAGACACAGGTAAGAAGGCATCACTGCCTGCTACATCTGATACCCTTGTTCTACCTCTCATCTGTCTGTCACTTTCACCCAGTGTATGGACCCTGAGTTGTCCCTTTCAATTTCACAGATTTGGGTCCCACTGTGTGACATCTGCTTTGTTTCCTCATGGACTACAGCTGTGTGACATCGGTATGTTGACAATACAATGGATATAGCATTTTTCCACAGTTATTGCAAATACACATTTTCAAAAGCACAGACTGACTCCAGATATTTTTGTGATTTACGGGTGTTTATTTAAATGCTAAATAGTGGAGGGGGTTGTAAAATTGTCAGGAATGATGGTGGAGGAATGTCCATGGCAGAGTCCAGTCTATTAGTCTCACAAGTGCATTGTCCAAAGGGGCATAGGAAGTGGAGCGGGGCTGTTGAGGGATGGACAGGGCGACAAAGTGGGACAAAAGGATGACAATCAGGGTGGTCTCATTTCATGGCGGGGGTCTTGGCATTGTTCTCTGTCTTTGTCCTGGATCTCAGGTGGTTCTCCATCTGCAGGGGGTGGGGTGCTTGTGTCGTGGTCCTGTGGCGGTGCCTCCTGTCCACTAGCGCCGGTGGAGGTGGTGGGCAGTTCATCGTCCAGGCTAGTGTCAGGGGCCCCTTGTTGTGCCACAGTGTCCCTCCTGCTGTTGACGAATTCCTTCAGAACCCCTACAATGGTGCCCAGGGTGGTATTGATGTTTTTGAGTTCCACCCTGACCCCCAAATACTGTTCCTCCTGCAGCCGCTGGGTCTCCTGAAACTTGGCCAGTACCGTTGCCATCGTGGTGGTAGGCTCCCATGATGTTGGAGAGGGCCTCGTGGAGAGTGGGTTCCCTGGGCCTGTCCTCCCCCTGTCGCACAGCAGCCCTCCCAGTTCCCCTGTGTTCCTGGGCCTCTGTCCCCAAACCATGTGCCCACTACCACTACCCCCAGGTCCCTGCTGTTGTTGGGGTGGTGGGTTAGCCTGGGTTCCCTGTAGTGGTGGCACACTGCTGCTTGATGTGTCCTGGGGACAGAGGTATGGGCCCGCTGGGTGGGTGCTGTGCTGGTGTTTCCAGAGGGGGGAGGCTCTGTTGTGGCTTGTGCCAGTGTGAGGGGAACCGACTGTCCCAAGGTCCCAGATGGGCCGGGCCGGTCATCTAGATCCAGTTGGACAGAGCTGCTGTCATCACTGTGGGCCTCTTCTGTGGGGGGAGTGGACATGTCTGGAACCTCCTGTCCAGTGACGTTGGGTAGGGGTCCTGCAGGGGTGTAAAGGCAAAGCTTTAGTATCTGTGTGTGCCATGGTGTGCAATGAGTGGGAGACCCTGTCCCCCAGTGCTTGCATTCTTGTGTAGAACCTTGTGTGCTATTTGTTTAGGGGGTGTGTGGGTATGTGCAGTGGCCATGCATTGGTGATGGGTGTCCATGCTTTGTTGTTGCATGCAGGGCTTGGTGTTGGGATGTGTGGTTTGTGCTAGTGGGGCATATGTGAGGAGTTGGAGTGATGGGGGTGAGGGCGAGGGTGGGGGTATGTGATAGCATGCAGGTAGGGTGGGGTATGTAATAGTTAAGATTTGACTTACCAGAGTCCATTCCTCCTGCTACTCTTGCGAGGCCCTCAGGATGCAGTATAGCCAAGACCTGCTCCTCCCATGTTGTTAGTTCTGGGGGAGGTGGTGGAGGTCCGCCGCCAGTCCTCTGAACTGTTATCTGGTGTCTTCAGACCACAGAATGTACCTTCCCCCGTGGATCATTCCACCTCTTCCTGATGTCATCCCGTGTTCTTGGGCATGTCCCACTGCGTTGACCCTGTCCACGATTCTGCACCATAGCTCCATCTTCCTAGCTATGGTGGTGTGCTGCACCTGTGATCCGAATAGCTGTGGCTCTACCCGGATGATTTTCTCCACCATGACCCTGAGCTCCTCCTCGGAAAACCTGGGGTGTCTTTGCGGTGCCATGGGGTGGTGTGGGTGATGTGTGGGGTGGTGTGTGTTGTGATGTGTGGGGTGATGTTTAGGAGTGTGTGTTGTGCGTGGATGTGGATGTGTATGAGTGATGGTGTTGTGTGCCTCTGTCTGCTGGTGTGGTCTTTGATTTTCTGTCTCTCTGCTTTTTCAAAATGTTTGGTAGTAAGGGTTTGTGGGTAATGTGGGTGTGTGTATTATATTGCATTGGGTGTGTGGGAGTGGTGTGTGTATGTGTATCAGGCGTGTGTATTTGGAATCGTCCAATGTGGTAGTGTTTTGTAAATGTGTGTGTATTTTGAGCGCAGCGGTGTGTACCGCCAATGGAATACTGCGGTTGAAAGACCGCCGCGTGGATTCGTGGGTCGTGATAGTGTGGGCGTTTTCCTGTTGGTGTGACGGTGTCGGTTTTGTTATCGCCAGTTTATCACTGACCTTTGGTGTGGCGGACTTGTGTGGGTGTCTGGATTTTGGCGGATTCCGTGCTATGGGTCGTAATAGCTGTGGCGGTATTCCGCGGCCGCGGTGGTGTGTTGGCGGTCTTCTGCACGGCGGTCAGCGGCATTTACCGCTAATATTGCAATGACCCCCTTTGTGTCACTTTTCAGTGATATCTCAACATATACTTATTGAATTTTACTCATTTGACCTGCATTTATCCAGATAAATATTATATATTTTTCTAAACACTGTGTGGTTTATTTTTGTGGGGCTATATGGTGTTATTTTGTGATTTATTGCACAAATACTTTACACATTGTCTTCTAAGTTAAGCCTGGCTGCTCAGTGCCAAGCACCCAGAGGGTGGGGACAGGATAATTTGGATTCTGTGTGACTTACCCTGACTAAAGTGAGGCTCCTTGCTTGGACAGGGCGTAACCTGACTGCCAACCAAAGACCCATTTTCTAACAGTAGCCGTATTCCCAAGGAGTTTCCTTACATAAACAGACAGACAGTTAGTGTGGGAATAAACTGTGTGAAGCATAATTCGCAGACCACTGTTTGACAGAGAACTTGTCATATGGGCCCCATTGCTTTCATCCAATTATCCCAGGTGATGATGGTGGCTCACTGCCGAGAGGGAGGCTGCAACTCTCTGGGGCATTTGTACCCAGGAGATATGTTTATTACATTTCAAGAAGCTCAGGAGACATTTGGGTGTGACCAGGCAGTTTTTTCAATATGCCAAACTAGCAAAGTCAGAAAAGGAAATATGGGTTGGATTCCCCTCCACTCCTGCCCTGACACTCTCTGCCTGCCATCCTGCAACTGGGCACACCAGACACACTATTATGCATGTGTACAGGGCGTTACGAAGGAATGTCCCTACTAGGCCACTTAGAAGTAAGGGAGCGTGGGAACAAGATATTAGAGATCAATTCACTGACAGGCTACGGGATGCAGCGTGCACGCAGATCCAGGAGGTTTCTAGCAATGCATGATTTAAAATCAATTTCCATCGATAGAACATCCATTAACACTAAGCTAAAATATATCCCAATAGAGCAGCCATCTTTCCTAGATGTCAAGCACCCTGGGCCAGCCTCCTACACTTAGCATGGGACTGCCCCACACTGCACTACTACTGGTCAACAGTCTTTGCTACCTTAATGCCGGTCGCAAGTGTCAGGTTGGAGCTTGGGCTTGCACACAGCACATTGGAGTACTTCCTAGTGCAAAATGCAAAAAGATTCACCATAAATTCTTCAGATTATTGCTGGTCCTGGCTAGAGGACGGGTGGTGATAAAATAGATGTGCTCCCACCCTCTCCAAATTCACAGGTGGCATAGTGATGTTATGGAATGGCCATAAGTGGAGTAAAAACAAATTAAGCTAACTAGAAAAGACAGAAGAGTACAAGAGAACTTGCAGCTTTAGGGGGACCTGGTGGATAGCTTCATAGAGAGGGAAGCCTGGAAGTGGATTTGGGGCCCTCCTCTAGTGATGGGGTGGCAGCTGAGGTACGATATGCAGACAATACAGCTGTAATTAAGGGGTGTGGATGAGAGGGGAGGGAGGTCGAGTGAGAGGACAAAGCAAGTACAGATAAGGTTCCACACTGATGGCTGGGTAATTATGCTGGATATTCTTATTTGCTTGTTCGGGTCGAGGACAGCAAACCATGGATGTTTTGTGATTATTGTTGTGAATTGTTTACCTAAAACATCAATAAAGAAGTTCTATAAAAATGTTATACCAAACATTCCTGAACAAGGAACTGACCAACTCCCTGATATACTAACCCTTAAAAGATTAATTACCACAACATGTAGGAAAGGTAGGCTACTACCAATAGCACCTAAAAACTTTACAATATGTTTAGATGTAGATATACCCCAACACTAACTAGTCACACTTGCTATATAATAAACTCAATAATGATTAAAAAAATTATAATTACTGCTACTAATGCCAATTTACTAAACGTAACAGATTGTAGCACATAGACGATGCTTAGCACTTTTAAGTTAAGCCATCCATAAATTATGTTAACTATATCCAATTTGTGTTCAAACAATCAAAGTGCCACTCACAATGAAATACTAACAGATGTAAAGCAACATTCTAACAACTACAACCCACAAAAATCATAGATTTTAAACAAGCAATGATAATGACTATATTTAAAATCTACCCAGACAATGCAATTCGAAGGTGCTACCATCACTGTCACCAGAGCGTATGCATGCACCTACAAAAATCCATCCTTAGTATAGAATATGCAAATAACCTAGAAATTGCACACAAAATGAAAATGCTAACAACTACAGTATACGTCCCTGTAATAGAAGTCACTAAACATTATGATATGCTAATTGAATTGCCCATTACCAACAATATGAAAACAAACCAGCTCCCCTAATTGATTAGTTTGAGGATACCTGGGTTGATCATCTACATAGGAAAGGCACAGACCCCTATATAATTATCATATTCCATTGTGGAATGTCTATGACATCACCAATGCCCAAGAAGCAAAGCTAAATAATGCAGAGGAAGGGTGGCACTATTCCTTCCAAGGAGCCCTTGGAATAAGCCACCTAACACACTACAATTGCTAGAAATACTAAAAAAAAGAACAGAATCAGGAGCTAAGAATGGGACCATCACTACCCAAACCCTAAACAAAAATGTTGAAACAAACTACTGAATGCATGAATTCCCAGCATGCAGAGCATGACTGTTTACTTGCAAACCAGACCTAATAGACCTAGACTCAATAGAACCAAACTTAAAACTCTAATCCAAATACAAAAATGATTCAAATGACAAACATTTGCTTTGATAATTAAAGGTTACTCTAGTAAATATTTTAAAATAAATAAGTATACAATGCTAAATAACCAGCATTATTTTGGATAAACAAAAACCTTTTTATTACCTGAAAAAATATGTTAACACTATAAAAAAACAATACATATATATATACAATAAAAAAACTATATTAAAAAAATTAACACTGTTCATCCAATAACATAAAGAAATAAAATAAAACGCCAATTTTGTATCTTAAGCTCTTGTCAGTGAACTGATCATCCAACCAACGAAGAAAGGCATAAATAATGATGAACATAATAATAATAATAATAATGAATAAAAAATGAATGAGGGTAATTTGTAAAGTCTGACATCGGGAAATAAAAGCCTGCTGAGGCAAGAACATATAAACAATATTTACAACCCAAGTAAAACACATAGCACAATAAAAAAGAACTAAAATCAATGCTTAATACAAACAACACACAGATACAATACAGGGCATTTCTCAAATAGACTTCTTTTTTACACACTGTCCTACATTTGGAAGGAAAAAATGTAGAGAAAGACAAGGAGCAATAACACGTGTTCTGCTATTCTGTGCTTCCCCAAGTCTCCTAATAAAAATGGTACCTCACTTGTGTGGGTAAGCCTACAGCCCATGACAGGAAACGCAACATGGACACTTCACATTTAAATTAAAATCTGATATTTTTTTGGAAAGTGACTAGCTGTGGATTTTGGCCTCTAGCTCAGCCGGCACCTAGGGAAACCTACCAAACCTGTGCATTTTTTTAAACTAGATACCTAGGGAAATCCAGGATGGGGTGACTTGTGGAGATTTCACTAGGTTCTGTCACCCAGAATCCTTTGCAAACATAAAAATGTGGCAAAAAACACTTTACCCTCAGATTTCAGTGCTGCAAAGTTCTGGAATCTGAGAGGAGCCACAACCTTCCTTCAACCCAGCATTCCCCCAAGTCTCCCGATAAAAATGGTACCTCACTTGTGTGGGTAGGCCAAGTGCTAGTGAAAGTAAATGCCCCAAAATGCAACTTGGTCACATCAAACTTTTACATTGAGAACTGACATGTTTTTTTGGAAAGTGTCTAGCTGTGGATTTTGGTCTCCAGCTCAGCCAGTACCTAGGAAAACCTACCAAACCTGTGCATGTTTGAAAACTAGACACCTAGGGTAACCCAGGATGGGGTAACTTGTGGCACTCTCACCATGTTCTGTTACCCAGAATCCATTCCAAAAACCTCACAATTTGTCAAAAAAACACTTTCCCTCAGACTTTGGTGCTGCAAAGTTCTGGAATCTGAGAGGAGCCACAAAATTCCTTCAACCCAGCTTTCCCCCAAGTCTCCTGATAAAAATGGTACCTCACTTGTGTGGGTAGGCCTACTGCCCGCGACAGGAAATACCCCAAAACACAAGGTGGACACATCACATTTTCTCAAAGAAAACTTACGTGATTTTTGCAAAGTGCCTAGCTGTGGTCTTTGGCCTCTAGCTCAGCCGGCACCTAGGGAAACCTAGCAAACCTATACATTTTGTAAAAACTAGATATCTAGGGGAATTCAGAATGGGGTGACTTGTGGGGCTCACACCAGGTTCTGTTACCCAGAATCCTTTGCAAACCTCGCAATTTGGCAAAATAAAAACTTGTTCCTCACATTTTGGTAATAGAAAGTTCTGAAATCTGAGAGGAGACACAAATTTCCTTACACCCAGCATTCCCCCAAGTCTCCCAATAAAAATGGTACCTCACTTGTGTTGGTAGGCCTAGTGCCAGTGACAGTAAATGCCCCAAAACACAACTTGAACACATCACATTTTTACATTGAGAACTGACATGTTTTTTGGAAAGTGCCTAGCTGTGGATTTTGGTCTCTAGCTCAGCTGGCACCTAGGAAAACCTACCAAACCTGTGCATTTTTAAAAACTAGACACCTAGGGGAACACTGAATGGGGTAACCAGTGGCGCTCTCACCAGGTTCTGTTACCCAGAATCCTTTGCAAACCTCAACATTTGGCAAAAAAACACCTTTTCCTCACATTTCGGTGATAGAAAGTTCTGGAATGTGTGAGGAGTCACAAATTTCCTTCCACTCAGCATTCCCCCAAGTCTCCCAATAAAAATGGTACATCACTTCTGTGGGTAGGCTTAGTGCCCGTGCCAGGAATGAATCACACAACTCTTCATGTTAGTTCTTACATGAGGACAACTGTTGACACAGGGGTGATCCCATTCCTGATGCATGCACTGGGTACAGGCACTCAAGTGGGGTAGCGTTTTTACAAGGGAAGGTGGGGAAACACTGGGTGGTAGGTATTTTGTGGCTCCCAGTATATTCCTGTAGTTTGTGTGACAGAAATGCAAGAAGAAAAATAGTTTTTATTCAACATTTCACTTTTGCTGGGTATTCTGAGTAAGAAAACTGTGGGGAATCCACAAAAGTCACACCTCCGTGGACTCCCCCAGGTATCTAGTTTCCAGAAATGTCTGGGTTTGGTAGGTTTCCCTATTTGGCCACCAAGCCCGGGACCAAAAACGCAGGTACCTGCCTTACAAAACCAGGTTGTTTTGTGATAGATAATTTTGATGTCTCCACAGTACAATTTGGGCAGTGGAATTTGGGGCTGAACTAAATTGGGGAGCTTCCAAGAGAGCATTCTCTCTGTTCTTGCCACCACATGCACCTGCTCTCTGGGTTGGGCCAACCCGCTATTGTCCCACTGCACAGACTGTGCTTGCGAATGGACAGCACGACCGTCCTCATCACCTCCATCAGAATCACTGGAAGAGTTGTTGGATGGGACTCCTCCGACTGAGAAATCACTCCCAGAGTCTGTGCCATTGTCCTATCCCTCAGATGCTGTCTCAGTATCTGCTGTCTCAGTCTCTGATCCTACATCAGAGCTGTCCTCTATAACCAGAGTTAGGGCCTAATCAGCAGTCATCCAACGAGACACCTTCTCTCCTACTGCTAAACTTTCGCTCAAAAACACTAGCCTAAGTAGACAGTCCCAAAATTGCTGGTGTGTGTGATGTGTGCAACAGCAAAGGTCATCTTACCGTCACTTCTTCCCTCAATCAGCACGTTCACTCAAGATACACAAAAAAACAAAAAAGACACACTATTACTTCACCTTGTCACATACCAATTGTCACAGTCTTTAGCGCCTCTGGTGCCCAGCCCAACAATCATTATTGGTGCTCCCACTTCCATGACCTCCTCCTCGGATTCCCTGACTACCACCCAGCAAAAGTGCCCTTCATCTCTCCATAGCCACCCTCTCACATACATTTCATTTGTATGATAGCACAGGTAATGGTTGGCTTTACTAATCCACTCAGTTATTTACATAAAATACAGATTTGATCTTTGCAGTAGGCATATAAATCTTCTGCGCTACTTTATGGCATCAAAGCTGCCAGAAGACAAAAGTCAGATCCTTTTGTAGAAGAAACATGATCACAAGAGTTACTTGACTTTTCTATTGCTGCCTAAAAGCTACAGTTGAAACGCATCAGTTGAAGTATGTGCGCTTTGAAGACACAAGCTGCAACTTCAAGAGAACTGGTGGTGAATATATATATATATATATATATATATATATATATACGTGTGTGTATATGTAAAGAGATTTAGATGAGGGTGTGGTTTTCCTGGGAGCCGATCACAGCCCCCAGGACAACCACACACACATTGACAAAAGTGATCGCTATTTATATATATATATATAGATACATATCTATGTATGTACACATTTCTATATATAGATATACTTATCTATACATCTATATATTTATATATATCTGGTTTCCCAGGAGGCCACTATAAAACCATATGACTATTTTAAAAAAATTGCCCCCGAAGGGGGTCACCCTGTCCACGAGCAACCAC
Organism: Pleurodeles waltl; assembly: GCF_031143425.1. Taxonomy (NCBI): domain Eukaryota; kingdom Metazoa; phylum Chordata; class Amphibia; order Caudata; family Salamandridae; genus Pleurodeles; species Pleurodeles waltl. The sequence continues at coordinate 567,628,263 of NC_090447.1, forward strand.
CTAACAATGTAATTTTTTTTTTTTAAAGATATTTTTGTACTTTTTAACCCCTGCTTGGGGGGGGCGCGAGGGGTAAACTTATTTTGGTTTTAAATATGCCCCTGGGAGCCCACCAGTTTTGAGAGGGGGCTGACCCCCTCCAAGTGAATTCCCTGGTTTCTAGTTGGGTTTCCTGGTCCTCGGTCACAGCTGTGCTTCGATTGAGGGCCAGGAAACCATTTCAGGAAGGCCTTGTTTGAAAGGGGAGAATCTCCCCTTTCAAATGAGGCCCTCCCAAATGGTGGAGAGGCCCGTTTGAGCCTGTTTGGGCCCGTTTTCCCCACCAAAGCAGGAAGCGGCCTTACCTCCGCTTCCTGCTCCAGTGGGGAAAATAGATTGCGACATCAGCGCACATCGTGGCATGCTGAAGTCACAAAGGGGTGGGTGGGGAGGCGGGACGAGACATGGAAGCTCTTCCGTGTCTCCCAGGTGTTTTTTTAACCCCCTCCCCAGTGTCGGTCACTGGTCATGACCTGCACAAGGGAGGTAGTGCGGGCATCAGCCAGTGGCCGACTCCCGCACCAATGGAGTTATTGATATTAGAACATGTTTTAAAAATGATAAACTGACCCAAAATATTGTTGGCATCTCAAAACTGAAAATACAATATTTGAGTCTCATGATATTCTTTCAACAATTTTTTTCAGAAAACTCTATGTATCATTTCTTTGGTTTTAAGTGTGTCACTAAGTGCCTAGCTGGCCAGAAACATGCCTATCTAAACACAACTTATTCTTTGGAGTAGTATGTGTAATTTCTTATTTAACCTGTATATTGTAATAGCACATCTAGGCAAGCTTGGGTCTTGACTGCTTTAAGTAATGCTTTCAGAGATGCAAGAGGTGCGAGATACACCTATCTAGTTGTGGCTTCAAAATCATAATGAAATCCTGCACATCTAGCCCTTCCCCTACCCCCACCATTGAGGTTATCTATTATAAAGACAGCTAGCTTAAAAAATTAATTGAAGTACTGTTCTCTGTTTTTGTTCAGGGTGCATGAAACTGTGATCAAGACTTTCCATGGACTTCTTCATAATGTAAATGGCCTTAGATCAACCTTCACCATATTCTTAGAGCGGGTTCAATTTAAAGTCTAATTTTTCATTTAATCACAATATCCACACTTGTCATCTTAGATGGATGGCACCTATGAAGTTGGCGGGGAAATTGGCTAAAAACCACTTGTTGGTAAGTGTGACCCCTGTATTTAAGCAGAATTTGTGCTCCACCTATCCAATCTTATAAGATGTTCTTGTGTTCAAAGGTGAGTTAAGTCAATTTGCATAATGGATGATCATTTTAATCCCAGACATCATCTACCAATTTTTTTTTTGCAACAAGGGCTCCTTGATGGTAGTTTATGGCAGATGAGTCAGCCCTTCAATATTAGCTGAAGCACTTCTGGCTTCAGATCACATTGCAGCATCAAGATCACTACCTTACACATCATAGTTGATGCTCTCCTGACCAGAGACGGAGATGACCCCTCCCTGCTGAAACTGCTGACCTCTCAGCTACCTTCAACACAGTCAACCACCCCATCCTCATACAAAGCAACGTACTTAACTGGTTCTCCTTCTACCTTTCCAACAAACACCAGTTTGCTCACATGGCCATTTTCCAGTAACAAAAGATTCCAATTATCAGTGGAGTTCCCTAGGGTTCCATATTGCATCTTGTCATCTTCAACCTTTACATGGAGCCACTGGATGCTCTACTCAGAGAAAACAGCATTATGATTCACCAATATGACAATGATATGCAACTCCATTAGAAAGTCTGCTCTGCTTTAAGATCTAACCCTTCAAATGCTGCTTGAACATTATTCAGACATAGATATTCAGCACCTACCTGAGGCTCCACCCAACAAGACAATATACCTGTGATTTGCCAAGAACAACAGTACAAAAATACAGTGGAAAACTGGCTCAATGATATGAACCTTGATGGCTTTCAATCCCAACTTTCACTAAATGCCAAGTCACTTGGATTCATTCTGGACAACAAATCTCACCCTCAAGAAACGCACTCACATAAAACAAAAGATGGCCTGATGGCAGCTCTCGCTTCTACAGAAAGTCAAACCGGTTCTTCGAGAAGGCAACTTCACAATTCAATAACTGTCCACAACCCAGATTCTTCTCATTACGTGTTGACTTTAGGATTGTCTTTAACTATATACAGTGCTTCACTGCTTTTTGGCTAGGTTTTTACCATAGAAATACCATATGTATAACTACATACATATCACAGTTCCATGAGCATGGTGCCAGCGCTCCGTCTTTCAGCAAGATCGTTGCCACTTAGGTTTAGACCCAGGATTTCTGTAGTTTCTTCTGTGTACCTTCTATAAACCATGGTAGCACACAGTATGCATGCTGATATTAGTTCACCAATCAAAAAGCCTAGAGTAGTAGTATTAACTATTTTTGTGTTTTGGGGCTTTAGGTTTAATAGGATTTAAACCCCTTCACCCTGACGTACAACCACTTTAATGTGGCTAACAGTGGTAATCACTGTTATCACCACCCTAAGCAAGGGGCAGTATTATTTAAATATGTTAAAATATGGTTATCTATATAGAAATTTAATTATCCATAAATATATATAAAATGTAGCAGAAAATGTTAAGCCTACATAACGTTTCAGCTTGAAAAAATACAAATAAAATTATCACACAGTGGATCTCACAAAGACAAAAAGGGCTGACCAGATGCCGTTGCGAAAAGCCATCTGTTCATTAGTAAAGCAAGCCCGATGATCTGTGTTTTTTTGGGAGATTTTATGTTACAATGCTTGACTGTCTCACAGAAGTACCTCGAGCAGGACACGTGTTTGCACACAAGGTAGGCATGAATGCTATATGTCATTAACAGTGTAAAACAGAAGGGTGGATTTCAAATCCTATAAATTGTTGATTTAATTGTGACAACTGATGCATGCCATATTGCAGGCAACATGAGGACTTAACGTTCGTATCTGCACAGTACAACTGATGCTTACAGATTTTTGGAAGCATTTCTGCACACTTTCAAAGTGTGAATTTTATTCAGATATTTCTGCTTGAAGTATCCAACTCCCTTATCACACACTGCTTTTTTATATTAAAAGACTATCAGTTTCACTGAGTATAACATGTTCGGTGAACCAGATTGTAAAAGCACAACAATAAAAATAATCTTATTTTAGGACACAAGCTTTTCCTGGGAATGGGAACTTGGAGGCAGCTGACCAGAGGGAAGTCTGCCCCCCTGGCTAGTTTGGGGAATGGAGCAGTATATGGGTATTTACAAAGCCATTTTATTTCACCAGCCACCATTTTGTAGTAATTAGCACAGTGGCTGGCTGTATTGTCAGGATCTGTTCTTTGCTTTAGTGGTAAGATCGGGCTGTCAGCCCTTGGTACATTTGTTAACACTCATTGATAGAGAGTGATGTTAGTTCACAATAAAAAGAGGCTCACCCGATGGCGATGTCTGACGATGACTGAGTGGTACAGGCCCTCAAGCTCCTTAGGGAGGCCAGGTGCCTAGATTTACTAGTCGATGGCAGCGTAACCATCGGCCCCTGGTGCACAGAGTGTCTGTTGAGGTGGCGCTAACGTTCAGGCGTGCGCTACCTCACCAACCCCCTGCTGAAGGAAGTGAGGTATGTGGAAGGGGCACCTTCTGAGTGTGTCGGGTGGACTCGACGATGTGATCAGGGAGGCGGGGAGCAGGACGGCATATCAGTGGTAGCAGCGGTAGTCCCACATGGAGCCTAAGGATTGGGAGCAGAGGTGGAGAGATGGGCAGGGCCAAGTGGGCAGGGCACAGCCGGGATGGCTCACGGCAGGGAAAAGCATCAAATCTCAGAGAGCAGCCCCAACACTGCATCGAGAGCTAAGCTTGGCCTGATGGAGGGGCGAGTGGGGAGGGCTCGAGAGAATGCCAGAGTCATGGCTGTTAAAAGAAGGGGAATGGCGGGCGGCCAGGAGGGTGGTCAGTGGGTGACAGAGAAAGTGAGCTACAAGTTGGGAAAGCAGAGGGGACTACATCCCAGTCAGCAGGGCACTTAGCAACAACAGAGTAAAGGGGGAAGCACGCCAGGTACTGCATAGCTTGACAGCCAGCAAAAAGAGATATGACTCTTATTTTTCAGATGCCGGAGTACCGTGTACCCAGTGACTTGGTGGCACTTGGAATGGCCCCACAACCCCAATCGGAAGGGAAGGCTTGGCCATGCACTGCCAGCTGACATCAAAATCACTGCCCCAGTATTACCTCGGCACTGCACCTGGCCAGGGAGCACCATACTGCTCCTAACAAGATACACCATGGCGGACCCCAGCAGGCATCAGTAGATAGGATGGGAGGACAAGGTGTGGCCCACCCCACAATAGGTCAAGCAGCGAGAGAGGCGATTCGGTTTCAATGCCGCAGTGGCAGGTGGCGCAAACTGCCCCAGCAAAAGAGTATTGGTATACAGGAGAAGTGACCATGTTAGATTATGAGGAAGACAGTCTGGAGGAGGAAGAATTGCTTGATGATGAGGAACAAGGGGAAGAGGAGGAGAGCTGGTGAGTGCAAGGTATGAAGGGTGAAGGGGGTTACTTTCATGGCTCTTCAGCTCCTATGTTACAGGATCAACAGGTAGCTGGAACATCCATGGAGGACCACATCCAGAGTGCAAGGAGGAACCAAATGGTGAAGAGCAGGGTTCCAGTATGAGGTAAGGCCAGTGGAGTCACACAAAATGGCAGTGATGGTCTCATCTGGGGTGGATGCAACAGAGATTCACAATAGCAAGATGAGAATATGTAACAGACACAGGGGTAGGCACTGAGGCCAATGTGATGCAGATGGCAGATGCCACAGCAGTGGGACAAGATGCTCAGTGGGGAGACAACAGGGGACAAGGTGGTGACTGACAAGGAGATGAAGGAAATGGTACAAAGCAAATCAGAAGGAAAATCAGGAGATGGGGAGGAGGGGATGGACATAGGGCCAGGCAGTACCACAAGAAATTAAGGGACTGAAAGTTAAAAGGTTGACATAAATGGGATATCAAAGCCCTTTGGGGCAAATCTCATGCAGGCAACCAAAGGAAAAATATGGAATGGGGAGTATGTAAAGCTGTTGAAGCTACTACACAGGGAATTGAGAGCAAAGGAAGGCTCGAAGGAGGAAGAATACGAGCTGGCCACGCGTCCAAAAGTACCCCTGATGGTTGAAAAGTGGACAGCTGCCTTTCTCATTTATGCTAGTGTATTGCGAAAAACACTTGATGAGGTGTGTTGTGTTATTTAAATGCATGGATACCATCCGGAAAGCTCAGATAAATTATGGGGGTGGATCCAGAGACACAATGGGGGAGGTGGACACTGACCTGTGGCACCACACAATGGGCCCGGCCAAGTTCGGAAAGACTATCTTTATGGCCAGCGGGCTGCCTATTGTATATCGGCCCTCTCAGGGGAGCTCCACTCGGGGAGGGGTGGGGAACACAGCCAAAGGACAGACCGGGCAAGTCAGGGCTTGTTGAGACTTTAATAAAGGGCTCTGCACGATGGAGTATTGCAAGTTGAGGCACGAATGCTCTAAGTGCGCAGGTTGACATGCCCTGGTCCAGTGCTATGGGGCGGGAGGACAGCCATCTACAGCGTCCGGCCAGTGGGCACAGCTGCACTGGCAAACAATGCATAAGCAACCTCAACAATCCTCAGGTTTCAGGGGAGGTTGCTGTAGACAAGGGACTGCAGGAAAAAACTCTTAATTGGACAGTTGGCGGGCTTGGCTGTCTCATTATGATTGGACAAAGGACAGCAAAATTCTGGCAGATGGTTTTACCTGGAGTTTTAATTTGGCATATGAGATGCCCAGAAGAAGATGGTGGGCCAACAATTTGAAGTCTGTAGCACCTTTGAAGGATGTGGTCTGGGACAAATTTATGAAGAAAGTCAGGGAGGGTAGGATGGCTGGCTCCTTTAGATAGTGGCCCATGGAGGACTTCATAGTCTCCCCGGTGCCCAAAAAAGAAAAGGGAAATTTTCAGATACTGCTGGGGGGACTGGCTTTGGGCTTTACTGGCAGGGGCAATGGTGTGCAGAGGAATGGCTCAGGGCATGGAAGGGTGGAGGGAGGAGTATTGCCTTTTTGGAATGTTTTCCTCTGGTAGTGGCAGTGACGCTGTAGGGGGGCCAATTATCACACAAGAGAGTGCTTTTCCACATCAATAATATGGCAGTGGTCCAAGTAGTTAACAGGCAATATACCAGGGATGCACAGGTATTGCAGCTATTGCAGATTTTTATCTGGCAATGCTTAAAACATGATATCACATTTAGGGCACAACACATAGCAGGTGTGGACAATGATTTTGTCTCGTTCACAGTGGGAGAAGTTCCCTAGGTTAGATATAGACATGGAGAAGGTCTGAACAGGATGCCACCTGAACTGTGGACACCCAGAGACAGAGGATAATCCAACTGGTTGTAGACTCCCTGGCTGGGTCAACAAAACAAGCCTACAGAAAGGCTTGGCTGGAAATCTCGAAGAGGGGGCCCACTAGAGGGGGAGGTGCAGAATAGGACAGAGGATGTGGTGCAATTTATTATGTCATTGATTGAGAAGAGGCAGTCTAGAGTTACTATTGATGATAAATAGGCAGGAATTTCTTTCATGGGTAAATTACTTTAACGGTATATGTCCACAGCTAACGAGCTCAGAGCGTCAATCACGGAAGGGTGGGCTCGGGAAAGGAGTCACATGTTTTTCAGGCATTTAGCGTATACAAATTGCCAAGCAATAATGGGGGTGTGAAAGTCTGGCGTCCCAAGTCCAAGACGGAGCAGAGAGGACGAGGCAAGGAGGTTTCCCTGAGCAAATATCCAGTGGAGACATTTTGTCCAATAAGATGGTCCTGCATGTTGAAAGCAAGAAGAGTAGCACAGAAGGACAAGGTCTTTATTCATCAAACTGGCCACCGGGTAACAGCATATCAGTTTTTAGCCGTCTTATGGAAAGTTCTGACGTGCATAGGGGTGCTATGGCACGCATTCATTTAGGATTGGGGTAGCGACAGAGGCAGCTCGGAGTAGGTGAGTGAAAGAGCATCATGAGCCTGGGTAGGTGGACATCAGAATGCTTTCAGCGTTATTGTGGGGGGAGTGTCAGTAAGGAGGGAAGGCTTACATTTGTTATTGTGCTTCTCAGGTAAGGTGCCAGGCCTGGATGTGCAGGCCCTATCAGTATGGGTTGTGGGACACTCGTTCATTAAATCGGCAGAGAGACAGGTGAAGGGGAGTATCCATAGTGCCTATGTGGGATTCAATCCAGCATTGCTGAATGTGCAGTGGCATGGGAAAGGGGGTATAAAATGGAGAGAATTGCTGCAATGTCTGAATAGATTGATAATCCAGGGGCAATGACCTGATTTATTGCTCATCCATTTAGGGGAAAATTACTTAGTTATTGAAAAAGGAGTGGTGCTCACGCAGGGAATGAAAGACTACCTTCTAGAGATAAAGAAGCAGTGGACAGGGACCCTTGTGATATGAATGGAATTTATTCAGAGAAGGGAGTGGAGGGGTGCTGTTAAGCCAGCAGCCATGGAATAAAAGGAGCAAGATAAACAAGAAGATGAGAACTTTCTGCAGGCAGCATGGGGTAGGCAGAATAAAACACAGAGATTTAACATACAAAGCAGTAGAATTCTGAGGGGTTGAGGTGCACCTATTGTTTTTCAGTAAGGATTTTTACCTCTTGCAAATCCGAGATGTGGTGGCTCAAGCATTAAATATACATTAGAAGGCAGTAGGGCAACTGGTTGGGAACATCATGAGTCTTTAAGAGTCAAGAAATTAGCATCCCACGGGGGGCAGAAAAAAGGGTTACTTTTTCTAGGTGGCGGTTTAGCAGAGAAGTTGGCATTGGTTAGCCAAGTTTACTGTTGTTGGCAGCGGCGATCCAAATGGAAAGTGAACGGGTAGGCAAGAGCAGGCCCTGCGAGGCAGGCAGTTTAAGATTCAGTAACAAGTTAAATTAGTTACAGGTTTAATAGTTGCAGTTAAAAAGGATGGGAGGATGAAAGCGTCACAGGAGGAAATTTAACCCAAAACAGGGGGTACAGCCTTGCAGTTTATGTCGTGGGAGGAGGAACATTTCTAGGGGAGATTGGAGAGGGTAATTTAAGAAAGCCAGGGGCATATTTATACTCTGTTTGCACCGAATTTGCATCACAAATTTTGACGTAAGTTTGGCGCAAACCTAACACCATATTTATACTATGACGCCCAACCCCACGAACGTCAAAATTCCTCTGTGTACGTCATTTTCTGGATGCAGGAAATTGCCTTGCATTAATGTCATGCAAGGTGGGCGTTCCCGACCAAAAAAATTACTTTAAGGCCTGTTCGCCTTATTTATACTCCCTCGTCATTTTGACGCACAGGAGGGGGCAGGCCTTATAAAATGGTGCACAGCCTGATGTGGGCCGTTTTTTAATGCCTGGGCGAGGGCAGGTGTTAAGGGGCCTGTGGGCTCACTACCATGGTCTCTGACCATGGAAGCAGTCCACATGTGCCCTTCCCTGCCCCCCAGGGACACCCCGTGCCACCCTCGCCCACCCCTGGGGGACACCTATGGGGGGACCCATCCCAGGTAAGTAGAGGTAAGAATATTTTTTTTATTTTTTAAAGTGGCATAGGGGGGCCTAACTTGGGCCCCCCTACATGCCATTGTGCCCAATGGCAATGCCCGGGTGACAGAAGTCCCCTGGGCATGGCCACTGGGCAAAGGGGCATGACTCCTTTCTTTGCTAAGACAGGAGTCATTTCAATAGGGGTTCTGCGTCAAAGAATGGCGCAAGTCCGGTTAGAGCCATGATTTTTGACTTGCACCATTTTTTGACGCACAACCCCCATTTTTCCCTACGCCGGCGCTGCCTGGTTAGAGTCATTTTTTTTTACTCTGACCAGCCCGCTGCGCCGGCTAACGTCAATCCATAAATAAGGCCCCCACCCGGCACGTTGGAATGGCGTTAGCCGGCGGTAATTTTTTTTACACAAACCAGCGCCGCCACTGGTTTGCATAAAAAAGTATAAATGTGGTCCCCAGTGTATAGTGAGGCTGTTAGTTTTGTACGGTTTAAGGCCAGGTTAAATGATGTGATGTGCCCCTCTTTCAATAAAGCTGCCTTTTTCATACATCAAAGTGTCAGTGGTCTGTGCTGATCCCCTATCCCCCAGTGGGGACTTGGGGCGCAGCTGACCAGAGGGAATTCTGCCCCTGGGGCTAGTGTGGGGAATGGAGCAGTCCAGTGACTGCTTCTTGGGCTACTTGTCTTCAGTTGGGCAATATTGGGCTGATGGGTATTTATACGGCCATTTTATTTCGCAAGCCACCATTTTTGAGTAATTAGCAGAGTGGCTGGCTGTAGTGTCAGGATCTGTTCTTTCCCACTCCCCCTTCCCAAGAATAGGTGTTAGGTAAGAGGAGGAAGATTCCCACCCCTGATTAGTAGGATTGGTCAGGTCAGTTTTCTTGAAACAGGTGTACAGTGAGGGAATACTGTATGGTTGTCGCTTGAAGCAGATGCATACGTGGTTTAGCAAAGAAGTTGGCATGAGTTAGCCAAGTGTATTGTTGTAGGAAAGTCCTCCTTTTTTTCCCTGGTCACTCCCAAACTTACTGGACAGATACTGGTGGTTACTGACTATTGGCTGTGCCCTGGGTACTGCTTACAAGTCCCAGGGCCAGTGCTCTGTGTAAAGTGGTTATGCAAATTAGGCTAATTATAATTGGCAATATTAACCTACCTATAAGTCCCTAGTATATAGTTGGGCATGTAGTTTAGGTACCCCAGCAAAGGTAGTGCACCCGTAGGTGCACTGCTGAGGTGCCCAATGTAATTTGAAAGACAGGCCTGCCTTGCTGGCTGCTTTTAAATTAAAGTTACATGCAAAGTCGAGTTTGGAATTAAGAATACTTCCAAAGTCTTAAACTACCTTATTTTTACATATGTCACCCCTAAGGTGTGCCCTATGTGCCCCTGCGGCTGGGTGCCATGTAACTATAAGCAGGGACCTTATAAAAATTGTTTTATAAGCCCTGCTGAGGTAAAACAGCCAAATTTGTTTTTCCCTCATTGTAGTGAATGGCCTCCATAGGCTAGAATGGGGAGACTTTATTTTAATTTATAAAGTTCCCTTAAGTGTCAGATACCTTAAGTTTGGTATCAAATAATTGTTCTAATAAATCCAACAACTTACAATTGTTGGATTTAAAATAACTTGTTCAGGTAAAAAGTTTTAAACTTTACCTAAAAAGTTGCCAACTTGAGCCCTGCAGTGTTTTGCTGCTTTGCTCAGATTGGCCAGCCTCTGGCAGCCTGGCCAGGCTACCTTGATGAGATGTGAAGTGGCCTGGCTCAACACAAAGAGATATGCCTAGGGAGGCGATCTTCCCTCAGTAGGTGGGGAAGCAGGAAGGGGGGTCTGCCAAACTGGTCTTCAAAGACACAGAAGGAGATTTGGAGATTAGGAGAGGACATGAGAGGGGTTTGTTTAGGATTTTTAGCCACACCAGTGGGTCGGCTCAGCCAGATGTAACCTCCAAAAATAATTTTCAGCCATGATGTATTTTTGAGGAATGTTGCTCCCTGGGATTTATTTTTGCCACACTTCCCAGGAAGTGGTCATCATAGGGGGAAGGACCCTGCACCTAATTGGAGAACCAGGACCCCCCTGTTTTTCACCCAGGACCAAGGATAAAACTGGCAGACCTGCACCCACACCTCAGATCCCTACAAGGAAGAACTACAGGAGTAGGACTGCCCTGCTGGACCCCTGACCTGCACCTAGACACTGCATTCTGGAGGACTGCACCAGCTGCACACTTGGGCTTCACCACAAGAAGGACTTTGCCTGGCTTCAACTGGGTCAAGAAGGGTCTCCCTGTTTGCTACAGGTGAAAAACTGCTAACTAGAGTCCCCTGCACCAACTGCTGAAGAAACCGACCAGCTGACCACTGTACAGTGGCCAATTTGGAGTTTGCACCAGGTGCATTTTGGGAGTTGTAGTCCGCACCCTGAAGGAGAATCTTAGAGCTTCTGGAACTTTGGGGTGAGCTGTGGACCTCAGAAGAATCTTAAAATAACATCTGGAAGAAGATACAGAAGTTTGCAGAACTTTTGGAAAAAAGCTCCATAGAGGAACGGACTCACCACAGCAACTCTGGCTGGCTTGCCTCAACCGCGACCCGGCCTGACTTGCAGGTTCGTCCTGGTGAAGAAAATCTCTGAAAAAGTGGCTAGGTCTGAACGTAGGAAGTTGACCGGGACTTCCCAGGCAGTGTATCTGAAGATGGCTCCAAGGACGTCAGATCAAGATTCAGGTTTGCCCCTGTTGAAGGACTTTCACCTCAAAAAAATGACTGAGTCTGAAGGTAAAAATCTCCACTGAGGGCTCCTGCGACGCGCATCCGAGTAAGAGTTCAAGGAGGTCGGATTGGACTGGCGACTTGGTCCAGATGAAAAAAATCTCCAGAAAAATGACTAAGTCCTAAGGTAAACTTTTGACTGAGGCCTCCCGCAGGCTGTAGCTGAGCAGGGCTTCATCGCGGTCGGCCTTAAACTTTGACTTTGTCCTGGTTGAGTTGTGACCAGATGACCAGAATGGCACTATTCATTTCTAAGTGCTAAAAAGCATTAATTATTTAAAAATTCATATCTCCGGATCCCTTTGTCCGATTTAATGCTTTTTGGTGTCATTGTAAAGCTAACAATATGTCCTGTTTTTATAAGTTGGGTTTGGATTTTTAAACTGTTTCCTGTGTTTTATTTAATTACTGTTTTGTGATATTTGAATTCTTCACGCTTTGTCTCCTAAGTTAAGCCAGTGCCAAGCTACGAAGGGTTGAGCTAGATTTAATTTACCGAGACCTAACTGGACCTAAGTTGAGGTTAGTGGTCTATTGCTAAGCATAGGTACTTACCTGCCTTTACCAATAAGCCATTTTCCAACAATTGTTGTTGGCAGCAGTGGTCCAAATTGAAAGGGAAAGAGTAGGCAAGAGCAGGCCTAGGCGAGGCAGGCAGTTTAATGTTCAGTAACAAGTTAAATTAGTTACAAGTTTAATAGTTGCAGTTAAACAGGATAGGGAGATTAAACCCTCAAGGGAGGAAGTTTAACCCAAAAAAGGGGTATAGCTTTGCAGTTTAAGTTGCAGGGGGAGGGACATTTCTAGGGGACGGAGGAGATTGTAACTTAGGTAATCCACTGTAAAGTGAGCCTTTTAGTTTTGTAAGGCTAAAGGCCAGGTACAATGATGTGATGTGCACCTGTTTCAATAAAGTTACCTTTTTCACACAACAAGGTGTCAATGGTCTGTGCTGATATTCCCCAACCTAAGAATCAATGTGAAAGCTAACTAGTACAAATCTTCAGACATGCAGATTACAGTTACTCGTCATTACTTGTGCACAGTTCTTTATTAGTACAGTAAAAAGGCAGCAGGTCTTTCCTCAGACAAACAAATATTGTTTTCTGAAATTACAGTAAAAAGTACAGAAAGTTCATGAGCCTCTCATTAGCAGATGCTAGCAAATGCATAATTAATGGTAACTCTGATTGTATGTCAAACATGTGCACTCACACCAGTGGAACAGAAGTAAGTATCACCAAAACAACATTATCCAACAAATAAATCACTGAAAAGTTGACATGTTATTTTGAAGGCCTCACGAGTGAACCTCTACTTAATAGAGACGCTATAACCGACTTACATTTTGGTGGTGATAGGTTGCTCATTAAGCTCCTAGATAGTTTTGGCTAAATTGTTAACTTCATTTTAAGAGTGACATAATTATAAAGTGAGACACTAATAAGACATTACTAATGGCCATAAGAAAGAAGATTTTATTGAAACCATGAGATACATTTAGTGACAAATGAAACTGCCAAGTCCAAAATTGTTATTATTTAAATATAAGGTACTCCTCAAACACAACTGGACTAGCCAAACACAAACTTTGCCCTATTTGGAGTGATCCGTTATTTATTCAATGCAGTGGTCTCTGCATGTCCATTGGATCCCTGGCATTTCTGAAATGATAAAGATATGCAGCAGTCTTGTGCGCTCTAAATATCGGTTAGAATTATGAGGCTACCAAAAATCGGGGATAGAATATAAAAAAAAAATCGACAAGTAAGTCTAGATTTTCTATACTTATCTCCACAGAAGTAAATATATCCTCATGGTACGTAGTTGTGGAGTTAGGAATGGTAAATCTATACTTCTGTATATGCACTTACTTTTTTATATGGTTTCCCTAGATATTTTGTTCTCGATATTCTGTCCTTAGATATTCTGTTCTCGATATTCTGTCTCCAGATATTCTGTCTTCGATATGATACTGAAAACCCTACACTGCTTCTGGTTAGGTAGTGCACTGTTTTCAAGCTCTGTTGCCTCACCCACAAGGTTTTGATGGGCAGAGACCCCATTTACCTGAAGTATAAATTGTGCCACTATTGTGGCTCTAGAACCTTCAGATCTAGCGATAGGGTGCTACTGATCGTTCCCCACATTTGCACTTCAATATTCGGCGGTAGATCCCTTTCCTTTACCACTTCTTAGGGATCAACTGCTGTACCATCTCCTAAGCAGCTCTGAATTTGCCACGTGCAAAAACTTCTAAAGACTTGGCTGTTGTCGTGTGCTTCGGGTTCTGTGTTGGCAAGCGCAGAGATACAGCTACTTGTACGAGTCTTTGCGCTACACTAAGTGGATATAACATACAAAGCAACATAACATATGTCAACATTCTTCATGTCAATATTCAGTACTACAACGGCAGCAATGTAATTCAGTACCTTAATACTACCATGTGACACAGCTTTGTTTGTCAATTCACTCATTTTGCACCAAACACAGTCTATCCACTCCTGGTCTTTCTCTTTTCAAGTTATTAATATCCAACGCATGGTCAATTGATGTTTTGTTACATTGAAGAACAGAACGAAACGTGGTGCCCTGCATATGTGGAGCCGAATAGTAACTGTTTATTTATTGTATTATTCATGGTTTGGAACAAATGCAGCGTGTCTATGCATTTCACAAGAAGAGAAAATAAACTAAAATTATATACACATAATTTTGAGTTCGTGTATTGTGCTAAAACATTCATTTGGTGTTAATGGTGTCTTATTCTGTATTACTGCTTCACACAAATTAAATGCTTCTTGCCATTTGCCAAAAATAACAGCAACTGCTGCATAAGCTACTTTATTCATTACATGCATAGCTATCTATAACTATTTATTGTACTTGTTGATAATTACTCACATACAATGAATTGCAGAAACGCCCACAAAAACGAGTAGCGCCAGATTCCTGCTCTGAAAATGAGGATGTGATATCGATGACACAGCTCTCACAACAAATGACCTTCTATGTATGCTCTCGGGTCTGGAGAGAGAGCACCTTGGGCCTGATTTACAGTTTGGTGGATGGTTACTCCTTACTTGTGTGACGGATATCCCGTCGGTCGTAATGCAGGCACCTAGGCTATAATGCATTTGTAATATGGCAGTCAGGATATCCTTCACATTTGTAACAGAATAAACTTTCTTTAAACTCTGAATCAGTCCCTATGTTTCTACTTAAGCCAGTGGACCACCAATGAAAATAAGAACAATTGAATCAACGAGTAACAAAAACATTCTCCACTCCTGAACCATAATGTTCATATTCCGCTCTTTCTCAACCAGTTTTAAGCACTTCTACATACTAACCACGAAGTCCCTTATTGTATGCTACATGTGGTAGTAACACGTGATCATATGAATTTAGATAGCTCATCTCCCCGTGTTTAAACCCTCCCAAATCTTTAAGATTTATCATTGAACCTACTTTGTCCTCCAAGGACATATTAAGGAAAAGGCACACATAGCACTGTTTCAGGTAATATATGTAGGAATTCACCTGTCGTTCATTATTCAAAGCTCTGGTCGACAGTCTAGGCCATGTTTTGTAAAACATTGACAGATACAATGCACTACTTGCTGGTCTCTGACCGTCATTCTTGACTACCAATCAAAGACAGTTTGAGCACTTTTCTCTACTGTATGTTTCCACTCCCTGTTAGAATCCTCTTCAAGGTCTGTTCCTTTAGTAAGCCCGACTACCTTGCCTCTAAACTGGAGGTGTCTTGTGACAAGCTCTATTAGAGAGCTCCACTAGAGGAGCATACCCACGCTGGAAATTCAAAAGTATTTTTACACAAGACGTTTTGTGACCTGTATACCGAGCCTACAGAATGACCCCCATTTGCACAGACTTACATTTTCAGTGCAGTAAATCAAGGAAGGTCTCGAAATTCACATACATATGATCCTTTAACATCCTTGCTCGAATGCCTTCTCTCTGCATGCCTCAAGCAGCTGCAAAGATCATTTCCCCCTGTATTATACACATTGTCGTTGCTGAGTTGCCACTGCAAACACACGTATATGTCTCTCTGTTCTCCTTCATTGGTTATGCATCCTTTTTCTGTATACATTGTTGTGCTACGGTCAGGAGCTGGTTTCGTTCCTTATAACGACCACAATAAAAATACAAAACATCTGCAATAACGTATTAGGAATGCAAAAAGTAATTATGAACGACAAGGCCGGTGAAAGAAAAGGCCTGAATTCTGCCTGTGTATGGTGCATAAATAGTAAGAACAAATAGCACAGCCAGTTGATAAAACCATAATTATATTTAAAACAAGGACAATATTAAGAGCATCTGCAGATTAGTTGAAATAATAGGAATACAGAAATTACTTTTATCTGTCTGTAACACAAAGTAAATAGACCTTCATGAGAAAAGAATTTTGTAACAAAAGAATGATTATTTTTTTTAATTTCCTTTTAAATATGCAGGTGTTGTTTGGCAAGTATTTGAGAGTTCTCCAGGTCTTTCTTTCATTCAATGTTAGACAGCCTGAACATTATTTAATCCATTTTTATGTCTTTGTCTCGCCTCAGGGACAAGGCTTATATTTAGAATTTCATTTCCTTTCAATATTGAATGGGCATAAATGTTTGTTAGCCTCAGGGGCAGGGCAGACTGGCACTTTCTGCTTTTATTTGGCTCTTTTATTTTCAACACATTTAATTCCACCTGAAGATAGGTAACATTTTAAAATCCTTACCATGCTTTTCTCTGTTCAGTGGAACTTAGGAAAACAAATTTAATGTGCTTTCTAAAAACCATTTGCGCTTTTTAATCAGCCTGACAAACGCTAACTTTGCTTGTTGAACTACTCACTCGTTTGTCACTTGTGCTGCAAAACCTGGCCTGGAAAGTTCATATTTTTAGCTAAAGTTAGCTTAAGGCGCAAGCTTTCAAAACAAGAGAATCACTCGAGGCTGTCTATTTTTATTCCTTACTGAACAAAATGAAACTGTATTGAGCAAACCCATGTGAGGCTGTGTTGTGTGAACTGACACGTTCACAATAAAATCATACTGGCATACAGTGACTTGACACGCATACGTTGTTACCAGAGGCAATATGGCTTCACAGCTTGAAATGGGGCGATACGTCTGCAAGTAAATACACCGGCTGTTCAAGAAGTGGTTTTAAATCACAGGCTTCTCTTATTCCTCAGTTTGAGTCCTCTGACAAGGCGGGATCGACCACCAGGATTTGGAAAGGGATGACTTCGTTGGAGACAAAGCCACTGCACCCTGTACCCAGCAACCAAGAAAATAATCCTCTAATTAAAATCACTCACCTACTGCATAGTAGCCCATTAGCAGAAAAAAAGATGACGCCCAAGCAAGCACACAACATACGTTTAAAAGCATTTTACTTATCTCAAATGCCATGGAAGGGCATATTCTCAGCTAACTGTACCCTATTTTTATTTCACTAACAGTGAATAATATGTTATTACTCCCTATTAGTCTAATACATATTTACAGAAAACAGAGTGGAGTCCTAACTGACGTCCATGAGGACAGGCTGCCACTATGCTCCTGGCACTAAATTTGCCACTTCAGTAGCCAGGAGTAGCAAAGGCAGTGGCTGCAAAGGGCAAGATAGGGGTTGCAGCTGCAACTCCCCGTGACACCTAAATGATGTTTATGACCTGGTGGAATAATAAAGTGGGATGGGTTTATTTTAAAATCTGTTTCAGAGCCACTTTGGATTGGTTCTCTTTCAAGCTTCTCTGGAGACAGCCTTGTGCAATGTGAAAGTTCCCACACTAGGTGGCAATGAGGCTGGCTCCATGCAGGAGTATACAAAACATGGGCACAGTGAAGTGTGAGTTATTTGCATTTGGCTGCCATCACCTTCCTGAAGCAGTAATCAGTCTAAACATTTCCTCACTTTGAACACCAGAAACCGTAGTTGCACATCTCACTCACCCCTTCCATCTTTCAAAAGTAGTGCTCAATTGAACGTATCAGCAGTTCTTTGCTAACAAGACTTGTATGTACTTTATCAAGGTAACCCTATCTACATCCTGCTGAATTCAATGTCTGTGTCTCAACCATCTTGCCACAGAAATACAGGCAACATACTTCCACTGTCTGGTGAAACTATCCTTACCTTCTATCTGGTGAAATGATAAAAGATGGGGCATCAAAAATAAATCCCACTGGCGTCAGTTTTCAGAATCATCCACAATGAGCTCTTTTATAATCATTGACACAGACAAAAAATTCTGATCATAATACTGTACAGTTTCACAAAACGCAATACACTGCCACTACCACTTTATTTTATGTACCCAGGGCAAAAAAGTAGTCCACTGATTATTATAAGGGTATATTTGGTGAACATCTCCAGATCACAGAATAGGCCTTGGGTCTTGCAGTTTTAAGGAAAAGCTTATGCCTCTGTGCACACACTAGATTAGCGTGACGCCAGGGAAAAAATGAAATTCAGAATACCAGCACTGATGGTTGGCAACTATGGAGAGTGGTGGGCCTGGCAAATGGGTGCATGCACGTGCACTAAATCTAAGGCGCAGAATCTAAGGAGCCTATGTTAACAATAAATAAAATAAATATTTACTTGCCTTCCTCTTGCTTGCTGCACGATGCAGCCTCCTCGCTCCGGTGTTGTTCTTCTCTCCTCTCCAGGATCCAGTGTGGGCCCCAGCCAACTCCCATAACGAATCCTAGTGCTGCTCTCTTGGTGTTAACCAGCATTGGAGAAGCACCATGATTGGAGGGAGAAGCCTCTATCAGTGTTCCCAAGGGCATTGTGCCTGTGCTTGATCTCAAACCAGCTGTCTAAGACAGCTCGGTTAGAGAGGTTTTAAGTGCACATACCCGACTGGCCGTCACAAGACAGCTGACCAAAGTGATGTGTACTTTAAACTTAAGTGCACAGGTAGCCCAGCACTCCCCCTGCTGCTGCCACTCAGGAGGCCCCACCCCGTACTGGCACTAAGTTCAGGATGGGTTGATGGAAACTAAAATGGTAATACATTAACTTTATTACTATTTTATTGTTCATCTCTGGGGTGTTTTCAGGGGGCATTATAGTAGTGTGGTGCCACTCCTCCACTCTAATGAAGAAGCCATTCTTGAATACCAGTCACATATGCAAATGGGCACTCAAGACAGAGATACACACATTTTTGCCTTGCAGGGAACATTTCCACCCCAATACCTTGTATCAATTTCCTTTGTGGTTCATCTGCCACAAAACCCTTATGTCAGCAGAAGTATTGTGACTCATAACTTGTTTGAAAAGCCCAGATGCTTGGTAACGCATAACTTTAGCTGTGCCATTATGCGTCACAGAACTGACATAATGTAATCAACAATACATATATTGTGTGCCTTAATGTAAAGTGAACATCTAAATCGTATTATTGAAGGTGCAGTCACAGTAGAGTGGAGGAGACAGGCTGAAAATGTTACATATAATGGAATTCAAATATCTAATTAATTTTGACACTCTCGCTCCCTTTGGGTTGAACACTAGTGAGGAAATGAATGTCCACCTTGGATAGGTAGAGGAGCAGTGAAATTGAGCTAGTCGAGTATCTACAGGGTTATGATGTATACATAGTGTACACTTCACACAATAGGGACATCCTTTGGGTTATAATCACATAATGTAAACATATACATTGTAGGTGGAGAGATTATTCTATATTTTTAAGAATGTGCCAAACTGAACAATAGAACTTTCGGGAAGTGATCTAGTAACAAAATGTTTGATGATTATATTTTAAGCCCACTTGGGCAGGATGGTTAGTATAATGTATAATTTGCTTTATGCCCACTAGGGCGTGACCATGGGTAGTAAATTTTGAACTATAAATTATGAATTAAAAGATTATTACAAAGTAAATTATCCTTTTTTAATAAACAAAAATTAACAAACTTAGATAATTTGAGTAAGAGTGTGCCGTATGCAGACCTTATATACTCAATGAGTTAAAACATTTGGTAAAAAAACCTGGTGAAAAACCTGAATTTAGAATTGTACTGATTTGGTAACATATTTGTGAATAATTGTTTGTATAGG
Organism: Pleurodeles waltl; assembly: GCF_031143425.1. Classification (NCBI taxonomy): domain Eukaryota; kingdom Metazoa; phylum Chordata; class Amphibia; order Caudata; family Salamandridae; genus Pleurodeles; species Pleurodeles waltl. The sequence continues at coordinate 567,647,828 of NC_090447.1, forward strand.
CATTTACAGTGCAATATAATGGCTTCCATTTGTATTATGAATTATTTTAATATTGAGATCCATTAATATATTTAAAGGGCACGTGTGCTTGTCTACCGCTGTTGATGAATAGACTGTCAAATAATAATTAAGTTGCTAGGATTGACATTCCATCATGGTGGCTGCTTTTCAATGTGATATGTTTACACTAGGGTTTTAGTCCTCTTTTTATGTTTTTTCATATATAGTATGTAAATTTTATGGCCATCCCATCTGTGATCAAGGCTATGGTTGAAACGCGTTGGGAGGAAGACTCTTGTAACAAGTAAAGACATTTTTGCAATTTACCAAAGGTGTCTGAGCTTTCCTTTGACATGTAAGGATGAAATAGTGTATAATTTGGATTTCCGGATCCATGCTCAGACTGTCATGCTAGAAGCTTCTGTATTCTGGGATACTTTGTAGTTTGGGCATATATATATATATATATATATATATGTTCTAATGTTGATTTTGACATCTTGTATTGTAATACTTATGTACATTTATATCCATGTACCCTGATTTTGGCATTATAGTGAACTTACATATGATTGTGTTTCATTTATAATGATGTTGCAATTATAATTGAAGATGCACATATAATCATGTACTTCAGATGTGCATTGAAAAACAATAGTAAGTTAGCATAACCAATGGACTGCAATGTTGGTTTTATGTGTCTTATTTTTAAAGTGGAGTTTTGCTCATGTTGCAATGTTCTTTATTTGCAGGTGCATCCCTCTGAGACTACAGTTAATAAAAGACAGATTGTGGATTTGAGATACTGAGGTACAGGAGGATACTTTGGCAAGGACAAAGGGGTGCAAATGAACTGAGAAGAAAAGACTCCTGTTTGTGTACCAGGTTCCCAGACACTCAAGGTCACCTTCATGTTCGATTCGTGGACATTCTCAACTGAGCCAGGAAGATGGAAAACTACTGGTGTTGATGACATTGACTTCTTAAAGGTTCTTTAGGTTTAATTGGTATTCACCTAGTGAGACGAGGGCAGATTCTCTTTAGCCTCTGACAAGAGCAGATTCCCTTGAGACTTGGAGGAGTATAAACCTCTCTACTCTTTGCCCCTTTGTGTGGCTTTATGCTACGCGACACCTTTCTATCAAATCTTCTACTGAGGTTTCTTCTATGCTGACACTTTGCTATTTTTCCATTATTTTCTATATCTCCTGAGAGATAATTAGGATTTCCCTATAGCTTAGTTTAGGGTACTTAGGGGCATAAATATACTCTGTTTGTGCCAGATTTGTGTCACTTGTTTTTAACGCAAATCCAGCGCAAACTTAACTCCATATTTATATTTAGGTGCTTGACATGTCTAGCACCAAAATATTGGAGTTAACGTCATTGTTTGCCTGCAGAAAACTACCTTACATCAATGAGATGCAAGGTAGGCATTCCTGGGAAAAAAGCCTCAAAGGCCCTAGCGCCTCATTTGTCCTCCCGTGCAAAAATCACGCACGGAAGGAGGAGGGCCTTAAATAATGGCACTAAGCCTGCTTAGTGCCATTATTTAACGCCTGGGTATGGGCAGGTATTAGGGAACCTGTAGGCAGATTTCCATGGTGGGAGAGCATGGAAATTGCCCACAGGTGCCTGTCCCTGTCCCCAGGGACACCCCCACCCACCCCTATCCACACCAGGAGGTCACCTAAGGATGGGTGACCCATCCAAAGGTAAGTCCGGGTAAGTATTTTTTTTGTGTCCAAAGCCGCATGGGGGCCCTGACTTGGGGCCCCCTGTACGGCGCTGGCCCCAGTGGCCATGCTCAAGGGATATTCGTCCTCTGGTCATGGCCATTGGGGTGGTGGGCATGGCTCCTGTCTTTACTAAGGCAGGAGCCATGTCCATGGGGCTTGTGCACCAGAAAATGGCGCTACACTGTTTAGAGGCATTTTTTTTGCCTCTAAACAGTGTAGCACCATAATTTGGTGCACAAGCCCCAGTTCCCCCTATGCCTCCAAGGACGCTAACAGGGCCTTAGTGCCTGCTAGCACCATTCCTTAAATATGGCACCCAGCCAGAATGGCGGTAGCCTGCACTATACTTTTTGGCGCAAACTTGCATTAGCGCATGTTTGCACCAAAAAGTATAAATATAGACCTTAGATTCTCCAATGATTAACCACGAGGTACGCAATTTATATACTGATCAACAAATCTTGTTTATCATCTTTCATATTGCTACAACTGAAGTTCTTGTATGCCCTAGACATCTACGATTTTATCTCATTCCACGCTTTACTTCACCTTTGGGGCCATATTAATAGGCCCCTAGCACCACAGCAGTATCACTTTTAGTGACGCTCCTGTGATGCTAAGCACAGCGCCGTATTTACAAAGTGGCGTTAGGCCACTTTTTGTGGCTTAACGCCACCTTGTAAATACGGCTCCTTAGCACGCAACACCCATTGCATTTTGACGCTGCCTCCGATTTATTAAATCTCGTAAACCTCAGGCAGCGCCAAAATCTAACGCAACCCCTAGGGTTGGAGTTAGCAGGGCGCAATGAGTAGGATTACTTTTATTCCTCCTCGTTTTTTGCTTTTTCTATGTGTGCTGCATTCTGCCGCACGCATAGAAAAAGCAAAATGCCAGAAATGATTGTTTATAGGCGGGAAGGTGTCCCTTCCTGCACATTAACAATCATTTGAAAATGACGCTTTGGCACTTCTGTGTGTGCTGCATTGTGCAGCACACACAGAAGTGCCAAAGCGCCATTAGTGATTGTTTATGTGCAGCAATGGACACCATCACGCACATAAACAATCACACCCCTCAACACAGACATCCTTGCACCATGGTGCAAGGATGCCTGCGTTGGTGCTGGTAGCTAAATTTAGCATCAGCGCAGAGGGAAAAGCAGGGGTGTGCCGTATTCCCTTAAATAAGGCGCATCCCTGCATTTCTAAAGTGACGCAGCACTGCCAATTTTGGCGCAGCACCACGCTTTGCCACTTTTCTTTACATCTGGCCCTTGGTGTTTCTGTAATTATATAGTATGTTTTTGAGATTAATTTACATTAATTTGGCCCTTAATCTGTAATAAACGTTTGAACTTCACCCTCCAGAATTTAATGTGCGACCAAATAGGTTACACTGTTAATTGAAGTGTTAATTAGTTTTTTTGCAAAACATTTTATTGTAGTTTCTTTTTGTTTTTGTACAACCATTCAATTAAATGCTTACTTTAACTCCCCTTCACGCCTCGAGACTCCTAGAAGGTTTTGTCAGAAGCAAGAATACGGGCCCCAGGCGTCTACATGCTATAAACTGTATTACTTGTTCTGTAGGTATGTTGGAATAACTTTTGTCACTATGGTCTGATACAAAGAGTATCTGTAAACAGAGAATACTCCTTCCAGTTTTTCTTTCCTATTTGGCAAGTGATAATAAACTGAATATCGAAGATGAACAACAACAACCATCAAGTGTTCAGCTTACAGTATTCTAACGCTCTTACAGAGGTTTAAGATTTTCAAGTTTCAGGTAAATCGCAACAGTATACCTTGCTCCCTAAAAGTAATGTTTTAAAAGTAGTTTTTATGGCAAACAAAACTTCGTCCGTTACTGTATAACAGAAACTCAGATAAATCTGCCTCACCTCACAAATATGCAACAGTACATAGTTGTCCTTTGGGACAAAACGCCTTCATAGTTTATTGAAAAGCAACCACTTTTCTAAATAGGGTAAAAAAGATCCGGGTGTTGTAATTTGGGAGTGGAGTTGTCAGGCCTTGTTGTACAATTTTCATGGCTGCTGTCCCATGCTAAAAATAAAGAAGCCTTTTCTGCAAAAGGCGTATGCTAGTGGTGAGAATGTGAGAAAACCTTGAACTTAATGTCAGTCACAATTAGTAGAAACTAAGATGCTCCGTGAGTCTTTAACCGAAGCAGGTTGGTGACAGGCTATTACTGCCAACATCCATTGAGAACCGTTCACATATAAATATCAACCCACAAAATTCTAAAACAACTAAATGAAGAACACTTTTCTCCATGTTGACAAATGGCTCGTTTTCCTTTAATTTCTGTAGAAACCTCTGGACATGTATGAAATCAGGGTGTCTGATGTAGCCCCAATTGGGCCATTAATGATAACTAAAGATTACGCAACCGTGTTGCATTAGATATACAGAATGTCACATGAAAATCTCGTATTCATCCAGAACTCCTGGTCCTGTTTTGGACACTTCTGTACTACATGGTTGTCATATATGTCAAAATAAATCTAACTGAACTAGATATGACTTATTACAATCCATCTAAATATTCTCCTAACACTTCATCCATGAAGGGCGTTGTATAGCCCATAGGGCATTACCATGCATTAATATAAGGTGTATTTAGTGTGTATCAATTTTCGCTTCACCTCCTCTTTCATCTTTTTAAAACGATAAGCAGCCCAGAGATCGCACTTCATGAAAATGGATGCTTTAGTACTTTGATCAAACAGTACAAAGATCAGGAGATAAAGGGCCAGATGTAGGTAGGTTCCGATTTGCGACTTGCAAATTGCGAGTCAGAGCGACTCGCAATTTGTGAGTTGCAAAGCGGAATGTAGGATGGTGTCCCTGACACAATCTGCGACTCGCAATGGGGTCGCAAAGGCCCACCTCATGTATATTCATGAGGTGGGTCGCAATTTGCAAACCCCTTGAGACTTGCGGCACTTTTTTGCAGCACACACAGGGATGGTGGCCTGCTGGAAGGGACCACCCCTTCCTAATTGCGACTTGCAATCCCTTTACCGAATCGCAAAACGGGGTTTGGGCATCGCGAAGCGCTTTTTGCATGTCGCAAACAGTGAAATTCGCTGTTTGGGACGTGCAAAAAGTTTAGTACATCTAGCCCCTGATGTTTACAGTTGTTCCAATTAAATAACTATAAGTAATACAAATGTATAACTCTCTTATTTTAGGGCATTTGAGAGAGGAAGTGGGCTGTTGTTTAACCTGGTAATTCTGTTTCAGTTTGAATGTACACTTGCCAGTGACTGCAGGACAGAACTGCCCCAGATTCCAAATCAATCCAGCAGACATTGCCTCGATGATGAGACAGTGACTTAGTTGTTACATGATTGAACACCTTATAATAATTCAGGTGTTCAATAGAAAGAGTGATCCTCAAAGCAACTATCACCTATCAGATGTTTTCCTTGTGTGGCCACTATTCCAAAAAGTACAAATTATGATTAGGGCTCCCAGTTTTATTGTGTTTTTTTGTTACATTCCTTCTGTATTTCTCCATATATTTTTTACTAAATTTATCTGTATTTATCTACATTTTTCTAGATTGTGTCAAAAACGTAAGCTGAACCTGATGTAGTTCTACATTTTTTAATCCAATAATGTACACTCTTATTTGAATGTCTGACAGGTTTGAAAGGTATGAAAACCCATAGATGATAAATCAACACATTTTTGCAAAAACATGCACATTTTAGTATCAACCTTTTGCATATCTACTGCTGTTTAAGCCTCAGTACTAAAATGTCTTTCTTTTTTAACCACTTACCTGTCCATCTGCATAGCTACTTGCCTGGCAGTCATGGCTGACGGCATTTATAATCACCCCAGAAAGACCAGAGCCTCAATACAAGTTTGACAGTCTGTGCACCACCATGGCGGCAGTGTGGTTGGTCCGACCACCATCAGCTTGGCGGTCAGACCACTGTATTGTGAGTCAAGCGAGCCTATGGATCAGAGACAGCTACGGTCCCGCCGGCACCACCAGGCAGTTCAGACCGCTGAGGTCACAAGGTAGCACAAACAGGCCAGCGGAGACAGGTTTTCCGTCGAACACATTATGAGGTTGCACACTGCCAATTTGACTGTGCCGGTCCAACCACCACATCTCTGAAGGCAGAACAGAGTATAAAGGGAGCAACTCACTTGCAGTCAGCCTCACACATACGGTACCACCATGAAGCCCATCACACATGTCCTGCCACTGCTGCTGATCCTCAAAGAAGACCAAAATCTATGCTGCTGTGGTCGCAACCAATCGTAAGTACACACAGCTACCTGTGTCATTGTGCTCAACAACAGACCGTTGTGCCATCATCCGCATGATATGGCGTCACGCTACAGGCACCAAGTTCACATGTCATTGTGTACACAGCCCAAGTCATTCACAAGGAAAGACACATTTAGAGTCACAGAAAGCACCCTTTGGGAAGGTTACTCACAATGCACTGCAACACTGCACAAACGCACACGTCTGTACATCTTATGCAGAGGGACAGTGAAATGTACACAACATTGTGTCACACAGCACCAACAACACAGCAAAATCACATCTATCAACACAACTGGCATGCTCACATTGCACACATGTCATGGATTGTTGTCACATTCAACACATATATATATGGATTTGTCATGGAACACAAACACCACTCCCATGAAACAGCACTGCAATGGAGACACACATCACCCACATTGCAACACAATTGAAGGACAATAGGATGCACAATAGTCAGAGAGACACATATGCAAAGCTTGCTATGCAAACAATACCTGAACAAAAGGGATGGGGGCATCAGTAGCACTCAGGGAAGGATGCTACACTTAAACTCATTACACTTTGCACATGCACTGGCCCTACATGTATCTCTGGGACAAACAATACAAGAGACAAGTGACATGCCTATCTGCACACGGTAGAAGTGCCAGTCATGAAAGCAAATACAACTACAACTGCATGGGTCAGACATCTAGATGAAGTAGTTGCAAGGTACACACAGCAAAATGGACACATGCATAGTCAAATGCTATGTAAGCTAGCACAATTGATCACACCCCATGTCTGCACAAACAAAACTCAAGCTCCCACACATGAGACAAAGGTACAATCCATATGAGGGGACAAGTCTAACACCATGCATGCCCACATTGGAACAAACAGAATACAATGCAACAACACACCAATTGCATTACCAAACACATATCCATAAAGTCAACATGTACCTTTGTCCTGGGTAGCACCAGAACTGCCCACAAGTCAGATTTTGCAAACAAGAGCAAATGGATCAGCAAGCAGGCTGCAACACAAACAACTGTAGGCAGACAACACAAGTTACTCAGGAACATCAAAACGGTAGAAAAGTAAAGGCAGAACAAATGTGTACCCAACAAAACAACTGTCTGGGTTTACTAACAAATTATTGCAAAATGTTCAAGGCCATTGGCCAGTCCATTAGTCTCTCAATGCACAGTACTGTGTAAACACTTGACTTTTATTACTTCCAGGGAGCATACCCAGGAAGGGGCATCAAGTGGAAAGGCAGACACCTCAGGGATCTGCCATGGGGGTAGGGTAAGATTTGGGATTTGTGGGTTTGGGAGAAGTTCTTTCTTAGGAGGGATGGGCATCTTCTTGGGGGAGGTTATGGTGCTTGCAGGGGGGCAGGTGTGACAGGGGAGGACTTGGAGGTGGAAGGAATGGGTTTGGATGTGGGTTGGGGGCCTTTTGGCTTTGGGGGGATGAAGAGTACAGGGGAAAGGGCAAGCTAAAAAAAATCTTTCATTAGGAACACAGGGATGGTCATCAAAAGGGGGTGGGGATTTGGAGGTTGAAGGAGTGGTTGGTGTGTTGTGTGGATGTCTTGCGTGTGCACATGTGTGAGGTATTCTTACGTTTGGGTGGTGTCTGTTGCATGTGTGAGTATGGGCTTTTGCATATCTTGGTGAGCTTTGAGATGCTGGGTGATGTGAGAGTGGTGGATGTGTGTGTCTGTTGGGGTGGTGTCTGCAGGCAGGCTTGTAGTGGTGGATGTGGGTGTCTGTTGAGGTTGTGTCTGCAGATATGCTGGATGTGGTGGATGTCTGTGGATCTGATGGGGTGCTGTCTGCTGGTAAGGTGGGTGTGGAGGATGTCTGTGTGTCTGTTGGGGTGGTGTCTGCGGGTATGGTGGGTGTATCACTGCCTTTTGTGGTGGTGCCTGTGGGTATGCTTCATGTGGTATGTAGGCCAATGGGGTGGTGGGGTTTTATGGGGAAGTGGTGGCTGATGTTGTGTGTGTGGGTGTAGGTTGAGTTCTTGCGTGTTGCTGTGTTTTGTGGTGCTTGTGTTTATGTGTGCTGCTCTTGTGTTTTGACGTGGGTGCGTGCGGATCTGTCTGTGTGCTTGGGATAGGTAGGGGAATAGGAGATTTGGATTGGGAAGAGAGAGGTGGAGGGGGGACAGAAGGTGGGGGTGACTGGCTGCCATCGGTGAGGAGGCCAGAGCCTGAAAAGTTCTCTGTAGGCCAGACAGGGCACTATGAATGCCTTCCATGAAAACTTTAGCCTGCTGAAGTTGGCAGGCCAATTCCTGAATGGCATTCAGAATGGCAGTCTGCCCCACAGAGATACTCCTCAGGAGGTCAGCAGGGTAATAGGGGCGGGGAGGAGGTGTCTGCAGCAAAGGAGATGCCTACCCTCTTGGGTGAGCGGATACGGCCAACTGGGAGGAGTTAGCAACAGGGAGGGTGGTGATAGAACTGGGTGCGGCAGACAAGGATGGTACTGGAGTATGTCCCAATGGTTCTGCCACCACTATGGAGCGGCCACTGGAGGAAGAATCCTATGATGAGAATGTAGATCCCATCTCCTCCGTGGCACTTCCCTCACCCTCCGGGCTACTGGGTCCCTCTGTATCAGTGGTGTCTTGACCCAAGGTCCTGTGGCCAGATGCTTCCCCACTTGGCTGTGCCCGGTCTCCTTCACTTCCCTGGGCTGATGCTGCAACTACAAAGAGAAATAGGCTCATCACATGTTCATGATCACACGGGAACAACAGCAGTGATTAGCAAACATTACAATAATGTCAAGTAGGCCCCAGCAACAAACTTCACCTAAGTGGCGCATACATGTACCATACCATATGCATGTATGCCGTCTGAACTGTCAACAGTTGCCCACAGAAAAATCAGGATCTCAGAAAACTACAATTGCATGGCTGAAGTTGTGTAATCACAGCAACCATTGAACAAGTAGGAGACCATATCACCTTCAATGCTTTGCCTCATGGAGCATATATCACTCACTTGTTGTCATACAATAGTAGGTCAGTGCCAGCTTCATTCCCACAGTTCCCACACAAGGTTGTGAAGACATACATTTGTCATGTGCACAATAAAACAACAGTAAGGAATGATGCTCCCAGAACATGCCATGTTGCTGACAACAATACAATAGCCTGGAGAAAGTGACAAGGAAATACTCATGTCATTGGAAATATATCAACAATGAACACTTCACCATGTGAAATTTGTCCCAGCGAAGTCATGGAGGTAGTACTATTGTTGCTCAGATATGCTACACATTTGGCATGGAAATGTACACTGTAGACATCATGTGCAAAATGTCTGGGAGATATGTCCCTAAACTCCTCAACACATGAATCAGCAAGTCCCAGGGAAATCACCACTAATGTCTAGCACCCCTTACATTTACATATCCTGATTACATCAGTAGACACCATTAGTCTGTTGGATGTTGGAGAGGCCCAGATATTTGCAAGTACTTGTAGAAGGCCCTCAACATGTAGACCAATGGGAAGCTACATCACTGTCTCCATTTTGGTCTTGCAGGTGTGTGGATGAACGGTTGTACCCAAGCACATGTGATTCCAACATAGCTGCAAATCACTCCATGATGCATGCCAACAATCAGGTTACAAACCTTCTTCATTACACATGTGCAGTGAACGTTCGCACATGATGCCGCATGGAAATGCACATTATGGCAACAATATATAGTGAAACACATCTTGTCCCTTATTGCTACTGTAGTTGTACATGTCAAAGGACATGCTATGATGAGTGAAGGTATGTGTCAGCCAATAATCAATGGTGACACACTCATGTATGTGACACCACATGAAATGTAGCCCCATCGTAAATGTCCTATTCCACACACAGGTTGGAATGCATATATATGTGAGGGAATAGAGAAATAATCCCGTCAACAAAGGTAGACCATGTATGAAACAGGAGCTTACACATGTTTTCCAAAAGAGAGAGGGACACATGCTGACATGTAGGCAGAAGGAATGATGGCAACAGTGATTGCACATAAATCATGCCAATGGACATTCCTCACTTATAAAGTGAAAGATTTGATCTGTAGCTACCACCCAAACAAATGTATGATTTGTCACATGTATGATGGCCATCTTCACATTACAGACAGTAGTGAGGCACCAGCTTCTGTCACACACTGAAGACAAGTAGCCTCTGGGTGGCAGATGCCAATATACTCATTTCACTAGACAAATGGCTGAGGACAATGAAACATCACTACCTTTCTCATGGCCTGCAACTCTGAGGAGTAATGGTCTGTTGCACAGAATTTACACCTCCTACAACAACTAACAGTTCTTGATTGATCAATGTACAAAGCCATATGTTGTTCCGGGAGAGCACAGTTTTTGGATTGTACCCATTGTGTCCTAGGCCCCTGGGCCAATAGGCAATGCACATCGGCCAATAGGCAAGGCACATCGGTATGCACCACATGGCAGGTCTACACAAACAATCCCTCATCTATTGTCTTTCACATCGCTCATCCCTAATCGTCAAGGGGAGCTGTCAGAACTCAACACATTCACTTTGCAATGTGACAGGCAGGAAAATGCCCTGTACTTACCACTTTGTGGCTTTTATGCTGCCCTCAAATGCCCATCAAGGTCTGGGTAAACCACTGCCAGTATGTGGGCCATTAGGGGGGGTCATAGTCCGACGTGCACCCTGTCCATGTAGGGAGGACAGCCCCAGATGGACCTCACCGATCTTCTGGCCCCAGCGTCTCAGGTTCCCAGGTTCTCCCACCTCTTCTGACAGTGGGTGATCTGCAGGCTGTGGACCCCCAGTGTCTGCACCTCCCGGGCGATGGCTCTCCTTAGCTCCTTCTTCTCATGGGCATTAACCTGCATGGATGAAAAAGACAAATCAAGAGATTACAATTACAAGTTTTTACCAAAATGGTGGAGTCACATAAATGTCAGGAACACCAAGCTAAAACTTTTCAATTTGTTAACACTCCACAAGTGTAAAACGCAAAAGCCAATAAGTACAGGAAAATGACTACAGACATATTAGTTCCATCTGCAGACTAACTAACTACCCTGCTCAGGGCCTACAATGACTACGTAAGGATACTAGCATCAGGTAGCCCATGCTCCAGCAACACGTACTGTGATGTAAGCCACAATGAAACACTACACACCTATGTGGCTTCTGAAGGGTAAACTCCTTAGGCCTGAATGGACCAACACACTCACAGTCTGCGAGATTGACTCAGTGCATACAGTCCCACAGACAACTAACATAGTACAGACTTCACCATTACACTTGAGTGGCAATCCGTGGGCTGGCATGGTGGGTACAGAAGGTGTCTTCCTTGTCCATGTGTGGGCATGTGGCCTAACAAATGCAGACTCATCCCACTTCAGGAGGAGGGTTTTGTGGTATGTACCTGTATCACAGAACACTCCTTTGGGCTTAAGTGTCCATCCTACGGAGATGGCATCCTACATATGTATATTCAGTAAGAAATTCCTTGTCGCATGATATCATTGGCATGCATCATCTATGTTGCTGTGGATACACTGACTAATGTTACAACTCATGTCTTGTCACACATATGAACCCTGGAAGAGGGAGGATGTGACAACCTCCTGTCTATTGTCTACTGCCAGACCTTCAGACCACGGAAGAATGCCATATCATCATGTACTACCGCCTTGATAGGCAACCAATAGTGGATTTATGCCATCAGTTGGCACCAGATTTGATACCAGCTATTAGTTATCTAACCAGCATACCACCCATTGTACGAGTCATGTCAGTATTGCACTTTCTAGCCACAGGATCCTTCCAACATACAGTGGCCCTTTCTGCTGATATGTCTCAACCTATGTTCAGTCTGGTGTCGACAGATTTCCTCTCAGCAATGTTGAAACACATTGACAACTATATTAGGTTCCCCCAGCGTGAGGATTTAGCAAATGTGAAGGCTGACATCTATGGTTTTGGCCACCTCTCACATGTGGTGGGGACCATTGATGGTGCACATGTGGGCTTGGTGTCACCGCATGACACTGAACAAGTCTATTGCAACAGAAGAAACTTCCATTCCATCAACGAGCAAGTTGTCTTTTTGGCGGATCTCTGCAATTCATATGTCTGGGCCCATTATCTGGATTCAGCCCATGATTTCTACATTATGCGGAACAGAACCATACCCCAGCTGATGTGACAACTGCACCCAGAGAGGGCTTGGCTGGTTGGTAAGTTATGTCTGTCCTGATCGTGTGTGATCAGTCTCATGAAGTGAGTGACTAATGGTTGCACTTCTGTCCCACTCCTTGACAGGAGACTCACCTTATCCAAACCGCCCTTGATTGTTGATGCCACTAAGGAACCCAATTACGCCAGGGGACGTTCACTTCAGTGAGGCCCATGGAAGAACACAGAGGCCAGTGGAGTGGACCGGACTGGTGGAGCCCTCCTCTACTCACCCGAGAAAGTGTGTCAGATCACGGGGGCATGCTGCATGCTCCACAACACAGGCCTGCAAAGGAATATCCTGCACATCCCAGAGGACGGGGAGCCTGCATTGCCACCAGGCGAGACTCCTGAAATGCCAAGTGAGTATGATAGTGGTGAAGAGGAAGTAGCTGACTTGCGAGAAATCTCATCAACAGCTACTTTTCATGAATGTAAGTATGTCATGTGATGTCATGTCTGTGACTGTACAATGAACTGTAGTTGTGAGAATGTGTAGGGTTGAGTGTTTTGGAAACAGCGAGGGAGTTGATACTCTGCAATATTGAGTCAAAGGCTGCTTGATAGGATAGCTTTTGACCCATCCCCACCTTGATGATATTGTTTTGTTTCTGTCAGTTTTCTTGCAATGTGCTTTGTTGTCCAGTTGCTTGCAATGTGACTTGTGCCAATGGCACTTGTGCTATACTCCTTCTTTTGTTCTTTTTACATGTACCTTCACCATGTCATCTTCATGTGGGCCTCTCAGAGTTGTGACATTAGCAGGTATCCAATGCTATTCTTACATACAAAGTGGGCACGGACTGTTTCAGATAATGTAGGTTGCAGAGTTTGGATGTATGAGACCTTTACCAAGATGGTTTGCACAGTGTTTGGGTAGAGATACAGAAGTGCATATTGGACTTATTTTGTGTCTTGTGGCAGGCCAGATCCATCATTTGTGTCATCATGTGGTCATAGGATATGAATTGTTAGCTTTTGACTAAGTCATTTTACCTTCTCATTGGCTAAACACTCTTTTGTGTGACCTGTTTATGTCATCATTGCAGGCCACATTGCCTGTGCCACAACACTGACACATGTTTGTGTCATACTACCAGATGCATGAGCACTGGATTATGATGGGCCTGTGATCAGGGACTGTTGTACTACTATCTGGCTATATCTTGGATAATGTGATGCTGCATTACTTTGGTGTGGTATGTGACAAGGCTCAAGCTAGTGACATCAACCACTTTAATGTTTGTCTATTCTATAGAACGATGGCTGAAAAATCCCTTCCATGGTATGGGGGTCTATACCTTGAAATGTGTACTTTGACTCAGTATGAGTCACACATTAATGATTCTATAAGTCACAACATATTAACAGCTTATGGGCTGTACACTGGAATTACATTTTTGGTTTGACCAGACACTTGTACAAATGTGTTTGTGTGTAATGGTTTCAATCCTGAGCTTGTCACTGTGTACCTGTAACACATCCCTCCTTGAGCAAGTAGCTTGTGTCTTCATCATATGGTTCACATGGTCTCACATCTCAATATAACAAAAAGTTGAAAATGAAACATGTAGACAAGGAGTTTGGGACATGAAGAAACAAAAGATGTAAAGTGAAAGGGTCAGTCATGGTGAATGAAATCATTGGAATATGTTAGAAATGGGGTCTCTAGTTTGCAGAGGTATACTCCCTTGTCCATGTAGGGGCCACAATCCTAGTCAGGGTAAGTCACACACAATCCAAATTATCCTGTGCACCACCCTCTTGTAGCTTGGCACTGAGAATCAGGCTTAACTTAGTAGGCAATGTGTAAAGTATTTGTGCAATAGAGCAAGCAGTAACACAGTGAAAACACCACAAAAATCTGCCACACATGTTTATCTCAATAAAATAGTGTCAAAACGACAAAGCTCCAATAAGCAAAAGTTGAAATATCAATTTTAAGAGGGTTAAAAGAGTTAATCGTTAGACAGGAACAGTTGTCTCTTTGTTAGACACAGTACCTAGTATGCATCAAAAATATCATGCACTGGAGTGTGTCTTTTAAAAAACAATATTAACATGAAAAGCTTGAAAATATTGCGTGGTAAAGCTGCATAGAAAATGTGTTAACGGAGAAAATAATGCACACGTTTGAAATGTACCCATGGGGAGTGGCTACCAATGTATACGAAGACTAATGAAAGTTGCTAATTCAAAATTAACTATGTACTAATGTTTTGAATTTGTATTAGCACATCATAATTAGAGTTATGTATTACGAGTTGTTTATTAATTTAGGGCCTTAGCTTAGCGATGGTCTGGGCCTAGTTGCCTGGTCTCATATTAAACTGTATTTTCTAACGTGTAATGTGCTGTTTTTCCTGAAGGACATCAAGCTGTACTTTTCCAGAAGTTTTGTGTGTGTAGCCGTAGTAAATTCTTTCTCATGAGAAGTGACTTGTTAAAGGATACGTTCTTGCTGAATGCAACAGTGTAATTCGTAATAGGTGCAAGGTCACTAGAGTAGGAGAAAACAATGGAGACACTGACTGGAGCGCAAAGTGTAACTTTTCTTACCTGACATTCCAACCGATGAAGACGTCAATAACATGGACCAATCCTCGACATGAGAACTGTGGTTTGTGGAAAATTCTGGTGAAATGCATGAAGGATCATTGAACAGAGATAATAATGCACCAATTATTATCTAATGAGGCGTTAAGGGTAAATTAGGCAGTTTTGATATAATCCGCACGACCCAAGGAGAAAGGGGGCCATTATTTTGAGACTTTGACGTTTATTCTTCCTGTTACCTTACACCATCTTATACCCGTCCTTACTTGATACTTACTTCTCCTCCATATGAGGGAAAATCCTATTCCTTAGCTATGCTATATCGAGACTTTGCCCCGTCCTATCTCTGCTGAGGATGAATCGACTGATGTCCTGGGGACGAAGACTGACGCTGTTTGCTGATCTGTTGGATTGGTAACTATCTGATGCAAAATTGTAATTGTCTGTTTGCCTTTCTTTCTAGGTACCAACTGCTTTTTTGATAGAGGCCATAGTTTAGATGTTTTCCAAATTCGTGTTTGCTAAAATGTTTTGCATGAAGCCCAACATGCTAATGCTAATTTGAGGTTAGTTAAGGTGTTCACAAATATCCTACGCAAATAGACAAATGACTGAGTTCTTGCTTTGTTGACTCATGTACTACTGATACTTTGTTAAGTTGCTTCATATTGATGACGTGTTAATACTAAATGAATTTTCTCTATGCATTGATTAATTGCGTTCTAATTGCAAAACTGAGGAGTTACTAATGATATGAATTACTAATGAGATTAACAGAAATTACCTTAGATTGAAACAATAATATATCCTAACACTTTACTAAATAGGTGTGGTTATTCATGACTGGAAGGTCATGGTGTGTTCAATGTATTGATTCTTACTAAATGTTATTGATTGGGTTGCTCATTAGCTATTGAAATTATTGATTGGTTTATTGATCTATTGATTTGTGATGCCAAAGAGACATCTCGTACTGGGAAGTCCCCGAACGTGGTCCAAAGGTCCGTCGACCTAAACGCGTCTCCTTGTAAGTTTACTTATCAAGGCTCTGAGGCGCTAACACATGTGCTTGTGAGTTTGTTCAAAATAGGCCATTTGCTGTGTTCTCTACATAAGTGGGTTACTAACCTTGTTTGCATTCGTTCTTCCACCATTACTTTCAGTTACTTTACAATCTATTAGTAGAACCAACATTTGGTAATGTGGCTTTAAGCTAATCCCCATGTCCACGATAATACAAAGCCGCTCTTTTCTGCTCAGGCTAACCCATCCTGCATTATGTATAAATCTACTGAAAGGGCTAATCTATGCTAGTAATTCTCAATTGCCATGTTTCAACTCCAACAACACATTATATACCAATTACGCCTTTCAGTGGTCACAAATTCAATAAAATCGTTCCACAAAACCATTTAATTAAAATATTAATGCATTACAATTATCTTTAACCAGAGTCATGGTTCGAGAATCTGCCTCACTATTAAGATATAACACTGAAAATGCTATCTTTCATTGATCATATGAAAATATCTGTGGTCTACATAAATAATGTAAGTCGTAATGTATAATAAAAGGTGAAGTTTTTGTGTGACCCTGATAAACTGTGCTGGAGGAGATGAGGTTATCGAATGAGCTACCAACATCTCATTGAAGGCTGAAGGTATATCTCCGGATGGAAGTTCTAGCATGCAAAACGTTTGTCAATCGGTCAAAAGTACATCTATGCTGCAATAAAACTCTGTGGCGTATTCCATCCCATATCCAAATAAAGGCTTACAACATAGCTTGTTTTTGTGTCCTTTTAGGGATTATCTAGGACAGGTGCTAGTGTGAGGTCCTGAGGACGGAATGAATTACCTGTAATGATAAAAGGAAGACTGTAATAGCCATCCATGCCCTATATATTCTGGTTAATACCTTCACAAAATGTAGACCCTAAACTACAAAAAATACTCCAAAAGAGCAGCCCTCACCAGGGTAGCATCAGAATGGGTTACTCTGAAAGCTGAATATGTATTCACTCACTGTTTTAAGATCTCCGGCAACATCCATACAGAATCCCTCTTCACAGCCACTAACAGAAAAAAACACAAACTGTTCCTCGTAAGAGTGGTCTCTCTCTTTGTTCTGAAAAAAATCACGGTAATGCATATCTATAATGCTCCTGTGTGAATAATGCATGTGCCAGATGGCCGTAAGCATGTTGGGTCTTAAAAGCATACATAACTGCAACCATGTCTACCCACCCACGTACTCTATGTGGTTTGAGCACAAACTATATCAAGAAGGTTGTGCTTCCCCTGACTTCCTGATACATTTCCCCCAAACTCTCCTTATAGGCCTAACTACCACCAACACCCTTTCCAACCAAGAGCTCTGAACATCTTTAGAGCTATGAAGCACTATACAAAGGCAGAGAGAAGCTGGACGTTTTTATCTACATTTATGCTACACTTTTCTTAGAGGCGGGTCTTGATCAGGAAGAAAAGTCTGGCCTGTCTCAATGGCATTCCATTTCCAACACTGCTGAGGGAGATGTAATGGTTCAATTCATAGTAGGTTGGCCAACATTTGGGTGACTTTCGAAACCCTCATGATTAATCGATATTTATTTCTCATCTTCACGTATAGAATTAGGCAGCATTATTTAACTCTTCGTTGGCATTTCCCCTTGCAATAGAATCATTTGCAATTCACATTCATACTAACGAACTGATGTTGGTTCTTTTGTTTAAATTCTAGTTGCAAAAGTGAGTTGTGTGACTCAGTTGGCAAGGTTGATGGGTTTCTACTTTTTGGAAACACTGTATAAGTGAGTTTTTTGTTCTCTTTTTTGAGCATTGTATTGCTCAGATGTAGGTTTCTCAGTAAATTGAAAGGTAAGAAATAATGCAATTTACATCTTTAACAAGTGGCTTTTGCAGCATTTTGTAGCAGTTCGATTTAAATTTAGAATTACCAGAGTATTGTTGTGGGTTCCCGTACTTGTTAGCTTAAAAAGTGGCCCATGGGTGCAGTAGTACTTTAGTGTTGGACCTGGTGACAGGTTCATCCCCTGACTTTTTGCTTCCTTCCTCATATGGTTACTTGCCTCTATCTGTTGGCTCTAGCAATCTGAGCAGTTTATCACTGCTGATCAGTGCTAAAGTGCAGGTGCTCTCCCATCTAAATTTGGTATGAATGGCCTACAACTAATTGGCATATTTAATTTACCTATCTTGTACAGTGGTATCTCTACACCCAGGACCTGTAAATTAAATGCCACTAGTGGGCCTGCAGTGCTGTTTGCGCCATCCACTGAAGTAGCCTTTCAAACCTTTCTCAGGCCTGCTAGCACAGGGCCTGTGTGAACAGTTTTCTGCCACAGGGACCTGGCATCTAAATTTACTTGCCAGGCCCAGAACTCCCCTTTTACTAACTGTAAGTCACCCCTAAGGTAGGGCCTAGCTAGCCCTATAAGCAGGGTGCTATGTATCTAAAAGGCAAGACATGTGCCAGGTTGCGTGCCTGTCCTGGTAGTGACAAACACCCTAACTTGGTGTCTCACTGCTGTGAGTGCTGACTTCTCATAGATTTACATTATAAATGCCCTGCCTCATGTATAGGGGGTATTGTCTGATTTATGAGGGGTAGCGTAGGCATGTTTGGTATGGTTGTAATGGTGGTAAGAAATGCTGCTTACTGGTGTAAGTGTATTTTTTATTACTATTACAGAAATGTCTCTTCTAGAAAGTGAGCATTTCTCTGTGCTTATGACTATGGTGTTTTGCAGCTTGACTCCAATCCACATCTGGGCAGAGTGACAGTTGGGCTTTGTGCATACTTTTCAGACAGCCTGTACACAGGGAGGGTGGAGGTGTCACAGAGGTGCATCTGCATGCTGAATAGTCTTCCTGGGCTGAGAGAAGGGAGAGGCGGGGCACACCTGCATTTGTAAAAGCTGAGCCTCGCCTCACACAATAGGGTCCCCCAACTGATGCTTGGAGCCTGTGCTGGAGGAGGGAGGGGGCACTCCCATAACCCTCTGTGCTCCTTTTTCTTGGACTCTTTGTCCCCCAGGGGCAGGGTGCTGTGGCCCCTGACCTCTGCAACCACCTGTTTCAAGCAGATGAGTAGCGCTTCCTTTTCAATTGTGTAGCACATGGAGAGCGCTTTTCTT
This sequence comes from Pleurodeles waltl, assembly GCF_031143425.1. NCBI lineage: Eukaryota > Metazoa > Chordata > Amphibia > Caudata > Salamandridae > Pleurodeles > Pleurodeles waltl. The sequence goes on from NC_090447.1 coordinate 567,666,855, forward strand.
TAGGCCCCTAGCGCCTAGTGAGGGACATGGAGGGACTTGTTTAGCGCTTTGGAAATTGCATTCTCGGGCCGCGGTTTCCCTGCTGCAGCCCGGGCTCTCTAATGATCCGAGCGAGTCAGAGACGCGCTGCTTCTGTGCCCCCGGGGCACCATCAAAAGGAGACAAGGAGCGAGCGTGACCCTATCGTGCCCCCGGGAAGTGTCTGCGAGGCAAAGGCAGGCACCTACACTGGTGTCTGCCCTCTGTTATGGCTGGAGGGCTGCTGTGTGGAGAGAGCAGCCGGGTGGGGGGAAGGAAGCCTCATCGGAGGCCCAACCCATACCGCCAGTCTTCCTTCTCGGCACCAGTAATCATGGGCCCCAGGAGGGGCCCAGTCCTCGAACTTTGAACGGCGGGCGGGGTTGAAGCCTCAGCTAAGGTTCCCCGCACTGCCAGGCCCCTTGCTGGTGTTCTTTTGGGATTTATTGAGGCCCCCCTGGGTGGAAGGGCCAGTGGAGGGGCCTGTTACTTATCAGAGGGGGTACATAGCGCCCCCCTCTATCCCTAAATTTGTGGCTGACTTTGCCCCCTCTCGTGAGGGCCAGTTGAGGCCTGATGGGGCCCCCAGAGATCGCGGGCCCCAGGAGGGGCCTGTCATTAATCCAGAGAGGGTTCATGTCGCTCCCCTCTTCCCCCAAATCACTGGAGAGCCCCCATAAATCCAGAGAGGGTGCATGTCGCTCCCCTCTTCCCCCAAATCACTGGAGAGCCCCCATTTTGCGCAGTGTAGCGCTGGGGGCCCCGTTTGAGCTTTTCATGGCACTGGAGGTGCCTTCATCATAAAACCAGGTCCTTTAAAAAGACAATTTATATGTTGCCTACCTATGTTTATGATGGTTCCTATATGTATGCAAGTGTTCCTTTTATAGGCATGACATGCTAATATGTTTTCTTGACTTGCCATAAGTCTTATAATGTTCCTAATATGGGTGTTTATGACATTTCTATGACAAGTGCATTGGTGTAGTAACGTGATTCCTGACTACTGCTTATGTTGCAGAATACTAAGTAACCTGTGTGTTATATGTGACTACTGCTAGGTTTGCAGAGTAACTAATGTGTAACGTTCTGACAAGTGCTAAGGTAGCAGGATATTACTGATATATTGTGTTTGGTCCAATAATTGCGTTGTGTACATACAGTATATTTTCATATAACTTGGTGTTGTGTTTCCTTTGTGGTGGGGATAGTGCGTCACGTGTGTTGTGTGCATTGTGCAAACACTTTACACATTGCCTCTGGGATAGGCCTGACTGCTCGTGCCAAGATACCAAGGAGGTGAGCAGGGGTTATCTTGGACGTGTAACTCCCTTGCCCTGACTAGAGTGGGTGGGTTCTGCCTGGCTTAGGTGCATACCCTAGCCAACCAGAAACACCATTCCTAACAGTTTGCCTTTTTGTTTGCTCGGTTTAGTATAACCTGGGGTATAGTGCCCAAGTCTACAAGGTTTGGATTCCTAACCTAGAGGTGCAGGGATTTAATGGAGTGTGCCATCACTGTAAGGAGGTCTAGGTTACAGTTGCCTCACACAACCCAAATTCCTGCAGGCATGGTGTCAGTATTTTGGGGATGCTAACAGTCCTTTAAAGGGTTCAGGGGGACAGGGGTAATTCAAACCAAATTTCATGCTTAGAATAACACACTCAAGCATTGCTCTAAGGAAGCAGAGTAGATATTTAAAGATGTTTATTTCAACATTTTCAAATATGAATTTGGCATTGATTTACCTTCACTGATTGCAGGAGAGATATTTTACGGAATTACTATTTAGCAGAATGATGTTAAAAAATACTTTCGCAAAGTAAAGCATTGGTGGTAAAATTATTTTGTTTAATCTTAAATACACACAGGCACACACAGAAACGTACCCTATTTTTTCAGAAAGACATCCTTAACGATTCTTCCTTGCTTCCCAGTAGCCTTCGTTCATTTGCTATTCAAGATGGCATCGTTTGATATTTTTACGCTGCTGCATTGTAAAGAAAAGTGACTAAGCAATGGAGGTGAACCGTATAATGGTCTACAGCACTGATATCAGAATCACGTACTTATTAAGTACCCCTTATAATTTGAATATAATATAAAATAAATGGTTTGCTAATCCATGAATTTATTTACTTAGATGAACTTTAGATGATAGTCTAAGAGATAAAGTATAGATTAAATGTGGCTTTAACTAAAATGAAAGTTTAGACGTAATGGGAATATGTCGTTTTTTTAAAGAAGTATATATTCATTGGGCGCCCATTCAGCCCAAGGCTAATGAATATCTGTGAGATATGCGAGACGCAGAGGCCACTCCTCACATTCTGGAGTTAGCAAACAGGAACTTTAATTTTAGGGAAATCTCATATTATAATCCGGTACGGTCAGTGCTGCCTGAAGAAGTGGTTTCTAACGTAAACCGTGACTTCCGTGCCTCTAGCCTATTGTGCGCTATTATATCTTTTCACACGTAGTCTGTTTTCTTTTTTTCATGACATTAGGAGATTCAAGAAGAGCGATAGCTTTGTGTAACTTACTTCAGTCATGTTTTTAACTAAACCCCAATCAAAATGCCGCTGAACAGGATATTACAGCTGAGAGCACTGTCACCAAAGGTACGCAGCTAAAGGCGCGACTGAACTGATGTACTGTAAGCAAAATTAACAAAATAATCGGATGTTGTTCACCAATACTGAGTGAATCTATACATTTGCAAAATGCCAGGGCTCCGTGGGTACTGTGGGAGGTCTGATAGCAAGTGAAAAATCTAGAAATAAAATATAATTTTGTCAAACTGTTAAAAGCAGGCAGAATGCTGCAGTACAGATAAAGCACAAAAGTGACACTAAGCAAAAAGCAGAATAGCACCAGAGCTGCTGTGTTTAAAGAGGATGACGATCAACGGGCTACTGTCAGCCAGTGCAAAATATAGAATTGCAGAATCTAAATTGATACAAATGGGAATGAGACACCTACCGACCTATTTTAGTACAGCAGCTCCTGTGATTAATCACAAGCCTACTACTGATGATTGGAATTGATATAATGCTTTTACCCTAACGTCTCTCCTCCTCGCCACAGTCTTTTACATCATGAGGTGACCCTACCCTCGCAAGACAGGCCACACTAACCAAGGTTAATTGCAAGCATTTTGTTTGTTTTCATGATTTTATGCCATTTTACCATAAAAGCCACCCCACCTATTCCCACTTCTTGCTTTTTAGGTTCGAGCCTGTGTTAGCATGCGCTTGCACATGCGTCTCGCTTGCGAGACGCTGTTGGAGTTAGAAAAGGGCTCGGAGCCTCGGCCATGTCACGTCAGTGTCTTTCTTTGGTTTGTGGGCTTGCCTTTTAAAATCTGCTTGCATTCATTAGTGGAAGGCATGGATACATCATGCCTTTTCCGGTGGCTAACCCTCCTCGAGCGCAGCGAGCAAGTACTGAAAACATACGAGGCTCGCTGTTTTCCATCTGGTTTGTGGACTACTTTTTCTCTTTTTTTCACAGCGCGATCTCGCTTGGCAGAAGTCGAGCACTTTGCATGACATCGACCCTGTTACATAGTTAATTGCACTTTTGCCGGTTACGTAGATAATTGCCCTTTTGCCGATAGGTTTCACTAGGGGTGAACTGTAGCAGTGCGATCACGCTCGTTTTTTCCATTTAATGATGCAGGAAAAGTCCGGTTGGGAGTTTACAACTGCTAATAGCTCTAACTCGAGAAATGCGACACCCGTTGCATTGCAAATGTTTGTTCTCCATTGGGACGCGGATCACAAACTGTTTACTTAGTGTATTTATACTTCCCCCCTTGTATACATTAAGTCTGGTGCAGGCATAATGTGGCACAAGGGGTTACAAAGCAGTGCAATGCATGCATTGCACCACTTTGTAAATATGGCATGAGGAAAAGGCTCTTAGCGCCGCCTTAGTGTAAAAAAATGACACTAAGGCATTGCAAGGGGCTCTTAAATGTGCCCCTATGTTTCTGTATCTCCTGTCAAGAAGATATCCATTGGAAGACTTTGAAGTGAACTTTCCATAAAAGCCAAAAGTGAAGTCAATTTTAGCCAGTATGGCGTCTTCCACCTCCTCCTGAGGCATCTTCCTTATTGGGTGCAGTGGATACAAGGTAGAACATTTTTCTTTAAGGGCAGCAACATACGTGGCATATGTCACTTACATTTATGAAAGGACTTCCAGTTGCTATTTGACTGTCTCCATGAGCAGAACGTCCCAACAGTCATTTTGGGTAATATGGAGCTGCTGTCTCAGTTTCTATAGCATAGATCTCTTGATAAGTTGTGATCTTTCTTTAGCTCAGTAGGGGCTGCAATAGCAAGAAGGCAGCTGCTAAGGTAGGAAATATAGAAACTAGACCCTGCTCTGAGGACTTCAATTCATAAATGTAAGCAGGCCCAGTTTTTTGCATGGGCAAGCTGGGCCCAGGCTTGGGGTGCCAATCTTCGGAGGGTAGCAGAGGGGTTGCCTCCAATGTGTTTCTGCAGACAGCAGCGTTCCTCTCACTTGACTCCAATGATAACAATTAAAATGCTTGTAATCATTTTTTAGGGTCGAGAGCAAAGCTCTCTGTCCCTGGTGTAATCTCTCTATGGGCTTGTAACCACACCAATGTCACTCCCATCAGTTTGGTTGGTTCGTCGGCTTGCCTTTTAAAATTCGCTTGATTTCATTCGTGAAAGGCATGCATACGTCATGCCTTCTCCAGTGTTTAGCCCTCCTCGAGAGCACCGACCAACTACTGAAAACAGACGAGGCCTGATAATATCCGTATGGTTTCTGGACTACTTTTTCTCTTTATTTCGCAGCACGATCTTGCTGGGCAGTAGTCGAGCGCTTTGCATGACATTGATCCTGTTACATGGATATTTGCACTTTTGCAGGTTACATGGATAATTGCACTTTTGCCGATACATTTCTGGTCGTGGTAGACTTTTCACAAAGTAACAATATAACTACCATAACTCTATCATACACGTATAGAATTTGGATTGTACATATAGGGAGGTTGTTGCAGAAGCTATCAAATGTTTAACAACTTTTGAAATGTTCAGAATAATGGATACGTATAAAGCACAGCGTTCACCACAGACATCTAGGTCCGCAAAACACACTGGATTGGAACTGACAGAAAATCGGCCGGCTTAAGGTAGATTTTTGCTTACAAACATGGAAAATAAGTGCATAATGCATGCAGAAGTAGGTGAAGATCAAACTAGTATGAGTGGTGACTGCATTATATTGACCTCGTATTATTCTTATTGTGCATTAAAAATTGTAAAGGTGAAGCACTCAACTTTAATAAAACACGGGTATCTATGCTTTAGTTGAAAAGTCAAAGGATTACAGTCATCGAGCATGTAAAATTATTTTTTCCTGTGGCATTTAAACAGGTCAGCAATTCATGCCCTTTGAAATTCTAAACTTTATTAACCCTCATGTTTAATTGTATCTACATCTTCAGACCAAGGATCACCAAATTTCATTTCCTCGTGTCATTACTGGCGTTACAGTTTTTTTTGTTTTTACAGAATGTTGAAAACTTGCAGGGAATTACATGGTTGTGATAGGAATTTAAATTCGAAACAGCACACCCATTATAGAAATACAGAATGTGTTTCTGTGCAATAATTTCTACATATTTTAACAATGCTACATACTAATTGTACTGTGCACCAATGCTGACTTTTTCACATCAGCTCCCATTTTTATTCATTTCTTAGCACTTAACAAGGGGAACTATGTTTTTCTTAAATTTGCATTGGAAATAAAGTATTACGGGGCATTGAGACATGTATTCTACTATTAAGTGCAAAATCTCCCAGGCATTATTTGCAAATTCAACCGTTACTGGGCGTTTTTGTAACTGATTAAAGTCTTTGAGCTAAATAATGAAGAACAGCGACACGAATGAGTTTTAGGTTCCACTTGTTTATGATAAATTCCAAAGAAGAAAGCATATAATGAAGGGGGATATTTACAAGAAAGTGGTGCATCACCTCTGATGTTCCACTTTTCTTGCGTCGCCTTGCGCCCCCCTCACATCACCATGGTAGTGCTGTATTTGCTATACAGCGCACCATGGCACGCGTTAGATCAATCGCGTCATCATTTAAGATGCTATTGTGGTGCTTTGCTGGGTTAGCACCATAAATTATTGCACTAGTCCAGCAAAGCACAGGGAGGCCCATTGGTTTTATGGGAGCATCACTTTAACGCCTGCCCTAAGCAGGCATTAAAAATTATGGTAAAAATGGGTCAGAGAAATCTTATAAATTTCACTGCGCCATTTTTTTAGGCTTCTCTGCATGGGAACGCCCCCCTTGCATACATTATACCTGGCTCCGGTACAATGTGGGGCAACGGCTTACAAAATTATGCAATACATGCATTGTGCCACTTTGTAAATATGGTGCACGTTGGGGCCTCCTTCACGACTTCTTAGTATAAACAAAATGATGCTAAGGTGGCACAAGGAGGCACAAGAGACACAAGGGGCTTGTAAATATGCACCAAAGAGTGTATGAGCACCTTTAAAGAACACCCAACTCACTCCAGTTTCTTCCCATGCCTCCTGCTCAACTATCCCGGTCCGCCCTTGCTGCTGCTTTACACATAGCTTGGGTTGACCTTGGCTTTGTGTATCCCTTGACAGTGAGTTTCTATTTTGGGGGTTAGAGTACACAGCCTCCATCATGTCAGCCTGACAGTCCAAAACACGTTTATGGTACTAACCTACAACTCCAAGATAGTTAGGGCCAGAGTCTCTTGGAGTAGGTAAAGATGGTGCAAGCCTTGCAGGAAAAACTTTAGAAAAAGGCCTTAGAGTCTCCCAAATCTCCTCATCTAACTCTCATATTGTATATTATCTTTTCCATTGACAGCAAGAACCACAGCCTATGAAACCACTGCAAAATGTTTGGCCCACCTTCTCACTTCATCTTCAAACTATGGATTGTAAGTGGACTAACAATAAATGAGCTGCTAATATCACGATTCGTAGCCCTCCAATACATGCTCCTAAAATGACTTTCTAAGGTGCTTGGTCCACTTCCGTCCTTCTTGCTTCATCCCGTCCAGAGCATTTTTATGAGCAGGGAATACAACAACGTGTGAGAAACCAAGCCCGATATCTGGGACCCCGTCTAGAACTGTTTGGATCGAATTTCACTGAATGTATGCAAGTATGCAGGAGTGTACTTGTTGGAGTGTGTCCTTTAAAAGCAACATTAATACGAAAACTTGCAATATATTGTGTGATGAAGCTGCATAGAAAATGTGTTAACATAGAAAATAATGCACACGTTTGAAATGTGCCCACGGGGAGTGGTTACCAATGTATACGAAGACTAATGAAAAGGCTTGTTAATTCTGAATTATTATGCAATAATGTTTGAATTTGTATTAGTATATCATAATTAGGGTTATGTGTTAAGAATTTGCTTCATTAAACAAAAGGGCTTTAACTTTGCAAGGGCTTGGGCCTAGCTGCCTGGCCTCATATTGAATTGCATTTTCTAACGTGTAAGGTGCTGTTTTTCCGGAAGGACACAAATTAGTACTTTTCCAGGAGCTATATGTGCAAGTTTAACTCTCCTATGAGAAGACAATGAAGACACTGACTGGAGCACAAAGTGTAACATTTTCTACCTGACATTCCAACCGTTGAAGACGTCGATAACATGGACCAATCCGTGAAATGGGAACTGTGAACTGTGGATAATTCTAGCAAGGTGCTTACCAAATTATTGAACAGAGATAAGGATGCACCAAACTTTATCCAATGAGGAATTAGGGAATAGTTAGACAGGTTTGACTTAACCGCATGACCCAGGGGGAAACCACTTGCATTCTGCTATTTCCCCGTTCCACTCGAGCCACTTTTCCGGTCACTTTTGTCTACTCTCCTGCATTTATTCTGAGTACTTTAAACCATCCTCTACCCCATTCTTGCCTGATGTTAACTTCTCCTCTACCCGAGGGAAGTGATCATTCCCTAGCTATGCTATCTTATGCGTCTTGAAAGAGACTTTGCTTTGCCTTAATGCTAAAGACTTTGCCCCGTCCTATCTCTGCTGATGGAGAATCGACTGATGTCCTGAGGACGAAGACTGACGCTGCTTGCTGATCTGTTGGATTGGTAACTATCCGATGAAAATTGTGATTGTCTGTTTGCCTTTTCTTTCTAGGTACCAACTGCTATTTTGATAGAGGCCTTAGTTTATATGTTTTCTAAATTCGTGTTCACTAAAGGTTTTGCATGAAGCCTAACATGCTAATGCTAATTTGAGGTCAGTTAAGGTGTTCACTAATACCTTGTGCAAATAGACAAATGATTGAGATCTTGCTTTGTTGATTCATGTACTAATGAGACACTGCTAAGTTGATTCAGATTAATGATGTGCCTAAATATCAAATTAATGTAGTCTATGCATTGATTAAGTTGTGCTCTGATTGCTAATCAGTAGCATTTCCTGATGAGTTTATTGCTATTGAGATTAATAGACATGATATCAGATTGTAACTAAATAGGGAAATAAATATCCTAACACTCAATTAAACTGGTGTGGTTATTCATGACTGAAAGGTCATGGTGTGTTCAATTTTCGATTCTAATTGATTGTTCATTGATTTGTGATTGTCATTATTGATTATTTATTGATATCGTTGGTTGATGATGTGAGAAAATATTTCGTACTGGGAAGTCTCCAAACCCTGTCCAAAGGCTTGTCGACCTAGACGCGTCTCCTTGTAAGTTTACTTATTGAGGCTCTGATGCGCTAACATACTACCAGCTATGCAACATCTTCAAGTGCTGTTCACATCCTAGACATATTTACTTACTGTAGTAAATTGCAAACACATATCCCTCCATTGTGGTTCTCCTAACATTATTTCCATCGACTTTGTGCAGGCTTTCTAAATGGAGATGATTTTAGGCCAGTTTTGCAATCATATATACCTTTTTGCAAGGAGCATTAGTGGTACGTTTTCGTGTAAATTGCTGGAGAGAGTGCAACACATACCCATTTGAAGGCTGGAATTATTAAAAAGAAATGAGACCAAATACTGCATGTGCAGCTTCTTTTAGCATTTGGGATTGGGTCTCAATGAATCTGTAAATAGATTAATCATTCTAAATAATCGGATAAAATGTACATCAAAAGTGATCTAATACATATAATACAATAAGGAATGGCTCTTACCACTGTTCACTGCTTAGAAATTTACATGAAGACAATGCTTGCATGCTCCACTAACTGGTGATTGAGTAGCTGAGCATTCAGTTTTAATACTCCAGCTATGGAAGAAAACCTCCATTAGTGGGCACCATAAACCTTAAAAATAGCTAGTGGCGGAGGGGGGCGTGGCTCGCTGCTCCAGAGAGCACAGATCATTCTAAGCTGCTTCCAGGGCCCCCAAAATGCAGAAACATGCTTGAGTGACTCTATGCAAAGCAACAATCATTATGGTACCCAGCCACAGCCTTGAAGTAACGAAATAAGAACATATGTGATTTTCCTTAGCACAAGAATACTCTACCAATTGTCTGCCGGCTGCCCAAAATGGCCTTCACAACCTTCGTAGCTCTGATGCACCCGACAAACTAGATAAGAAGTGGTGATGTGAGTGCAACAAACCAGGTACTGTGCATCCTCTGAGCCGCTAACAGAGTCAGAATCCCCCTAAATCAGACTTATCTTAGCCTCTGATCTTATTGATTCCAATATGATTTCACCGCCACCTGACTCCAAAATAGCCACTGTGATTCCCGTTGGCGGTTTCATTGCAGCCGACAGTGAAAAGAAGATGAGGGAATCTTTCCCACCGCCAAAACTCACTGAATGAGACTTACTTCAGTCTCTGACCACACTGAAATCAAAGCTGATCACTCATTGCTAACTTCAGCATGCCTGACTTCAACATGGCACTTTGCACCACAGGACGGCCTGAATTATCTCGATCATCCCTGTGCTCTCTAGGAGTCCAACACCTAAATATCGGCAAGCCTTTCAATCCTAATTAACATGATTTTGTCAATAGCAAATATGCTTTGCTTTATGGTGCTTAACCGGTGACCTGGCTTTGCTTGTACCTTTATAACCTGCTCAGGATCAAAAAAGTGGGCAAAGATAATCATTCTTGGTACTTTCTAGCCTAAGCTGATACTTAGGCAAGGTAGAGCTTTCGCAATGCTAATCTCCTACCACACACAGCTTGATTGAGTAGCCTCTACATAAAACCAAACCTTTATAACATCTTCGAGCACCCAGGGTGAGGAATTTACTTCCTCCTACCAAAAGTATTTGCCAGCAATCTCAGCAGCCGAGTTCCGCAATTCCAGCATCAAAACCATTGCAAACTTTAAATACCAGCAGCTTGACCATAGCAGAAAAACACACAAAGCCCTCTCTTAAACGCTCCAAAGCTGAGCCACCCTCTCCAGATATGCCAGTTAAAGGCAAAACAGATATAAGCTCCATTATGGATATGATCGTGAAAAAACTTGCTGATGTCCACAACCTTGCTAAATCAACCAAAAATAATAAATACTCTATACAGTTAGAATTGACTGCAATTAGAGAAGATATCAGCAACATAACTGATAGAATCTCTGATGCTGAGCAATGATTCAGTGAGGTAGAAGACATTTCATCAAAATCAGAGAAAGTACTCAATAATATTCAATCTTCAACAAAATTCCTCATCAAGGAAGTTACTGAATTGGAAGATAGAAATTGGCGGGTAACCTACTCATCTTTGGAATTCCAGATAGAACAGAGGACTCTGTGGGCTCCTGAATCACCTTTTTAGAAAAATGACTTCCACAAGTCATGGGTATAGAATTTAACAAAGACTTTGAACTTGAACGTGCTCATTGAGTTTCTAATTCCAATTCAATGGACAAGTCAGTGACAAGACAAATTGTTTGCATACTTCTTTGATTCCAACATACAGAATTAATACTTAACTACATGCACAAGCACAACCACCTTATGTGGAATGGTCAGAAAATATCTCACAGGACTACTCGCTCTCGTTCTGAGACCCTAAATATCTAACAATCTTTCTGAATGATCGGGAAGAGCATGAGATGGAAGCCCAATCTCTGATCTCTACCAAAAGAAAACACTAACCTTATATTTACCTTTGTATAAAAAGCCATTTGCATGTGCAATTTAATTCAGAACTTCTGCCTTGGATCGACAATAGTTAAGGTACTACTACTAACCCCTTTGTTCACATAACTGTTTGAATGTGGTTAGGCCTGTTTGGCTATGAAGAAAAAAGAAAAAGGGGGAAAGATTTGTCATAAAAAAGTTTTTCTATAAGTTCTATAAGTATCTTAGATAAGATCCGTTGTATAGGTTCCATAGATTATGTTTACATATCACTTTCCCTTATGTTTTCATGTGATACCAGGATATAGTTTTCCTGTGTCCTTGTTGTATAACTGTTCACACTCCCAAATATCCATTAAGAGTTATGTTTGCCAGTTTGAATATACAAAATGCTCCTTTTACCTTGTAGGTACAATAATGGTTTACACCAGCTTTGATTATTACCCCAAAAATGTTCTTTACATTCACTCAATCCTTTTACTAACAGAACTGTTATTAGGTTTGCTTGTGTATTATGAATCTTTCTTGTTCGGAGCTCATGTTGATATCCAACATACGATCCGGTCCTGTTAGTTATCATCTCTCTCCACTTACCTGTTTTGGGGGAGCTGGGAGAGGAGGTGGGTTGTGAGGGTTTCATTAGTTTTTTGTATGGGCATTTCTTTTCTTTTCTTCCAATAATTTTGTTTTTTATCTGGTACATATTCAATCATTTCTGCAATAAGGATTGTGTGCACTTATTATGATGACTTGTGTTTTATACCATTGCTACAAAAAGTATCCAACATATGTCGCTATTGTACATATGCCGCCTCTTATTGTTGTTCTCCCCTACAATAATATACTGCATTTATCCATTCATACAAGATCTATCTGTTATAGTATTCATAACTATGTTCTTACATCTTCCCAGTGCCAAACTTACCACCCAAGAATGATCTGAAAATAGTTTCTCTAAATGTTAAGGGACTAAACCATCCTATCAAGCGTAAAATGATTGAGAATTACTTATACAGGCTAAAAGCTGACCTTATAGTCTAAAATAGAAGAGAAAGAGGCAAAATCTCTCAATACCAAATGGACAAGCAACGTTATTTGCTCCCAGACCCAAAATAAGAAAAATGGGGTCATAACTATTATCTACAAGAAATCTAATCTATCACAAGACACTGATAATGAAGGCAGAATAATAACGATGAAACTTTGCCAGAATGGGAAACACAGACATCCTCTCAACCTATATGGCCCTAATAGTGACTCTCCTCAGTTCTGGAGCTCTCTGAGCGACACACTACAAACCATCCGGAATGATAAACTGACAAACATTGGTGGAGATTTTAATTTACCCCTAGACCTCACTCTAGATAGGAAATCTAAATCGCCTTTCCGTGCCTCAAAATCTCATAAAGGCCTTTTGAACATTTGCACCAGATTTAATCTAAAAGATTGCTGGAGATTACACAAGACTACACTTTCTATTCACACCCACTTTCCTCTTACTCGAGAATTGACTATCTTCAGACAACTTTACCCACCTTATTCACCAAATAGATATTCTTTCCTGATTAATCTCTGACCACCTATGTGTAATCATGACAAATGCAGACACTGATAGCAAACCCAAGCTTAAAATTTGCCGTTCCAATGATTAATCAATTAAAGATTAAATATCCAAATCATATACTGAAAGAACAATTCGTAATTATATTACAAAATAAAATCTGCAGACATCTCATTGACTACCTCTTGGGATGCTCTCAAACAACAATTAGAGACACTCTAATAGATGTTCCGGCTAAAATTAATAAAGAAAACAATTTGAAGATTTCCACCCTGGTAACAGGGATTAGAAGACTAGAATCTTGAACCTTGACCCTTCTATTCTTAACCTCCTAATGAATAAAAGATATGAATATAACAAACTATTAAGAGCAAAAACTGGGGTATGGATAAATAAACATAAAAGCTTACAACTCTGCAAAATTAACAAGGCGGGGAAAATGTTATCCTCCTGTCTAAAACATAAACAACACCAAAAACATATTAACCCCTAGTGTGCCTGGGGTGAGCTGGTCTCATCCTTGCACACGGGTCCCGTGGGCCAGGGATGAGACCAGTTCTTCCTGCACCCGGCCCATGGGGGAACGCTAGCCCTCCCCCATGGGCCTCCCAACCACCCCCCCAGGGCAAGGATGGAAGGGGAATCGCTTCCCCTTCCATCCCGATCCCTCAGCCCCCAGTGACGTCGGATAAAATCAGCACTCAAATCGCGCGCTGACCTCATCAAAGGTCACCTCCAATCGCACTGAAAGCATGCTTCCAGAGCGATCCCGGAAGAGAAATGCAAAAGCATTTCTCTTCCGATCAGGAGATGGGGCGGTAGAGGCATGAAAGGAAAGGAAACACCTTTCCTTTTCTTTCATGTCTCTATCAGCATGCCCAATAAGGGGAGCGGCAGCTTGGACAAGGGTCGCTTCCTAGGGGGCCACATTTCTGCCCCCAGGGGGGACAGAAAAACCCTAGACACCCTATATATATATATATATATCAGACATTTCCTTGTAATCAAAGAAAAGGTCGGGACACTTCCAGCCAGTTGCAAAAAAAAGTTTACTTTCACACAGAAAGTTCCTTCTTTGATTACAAGGTCATGTCTGGTATGTTTTATGGAAATCTCCGAATCCATGGTCGGACAGCCACGTTAATGAGCCTCAGTATTTCGGGAACTGATGGGCGAAGTATATATATATATATATATATATATATATATTATATGTGAGGAGTGACCCCTTAGGCAAGGGCCGCTCCCCGGGGTGCAAAATATTTTTATGCCCTTTCTGCCCCCCCCCCCGGGGGCAGAAACCCCCTAGACACCAGGGATATTATTTTGTTGTCTTTTTTTCTTTTTTTAATATGTTGGGAGCGACCTCTTAGGCAACGGTCGCTCCCCGGGGGGCAAAATTAATTTTAGGCCATTTCTGCCCCCCTTGGGGGCAGATCAGCCTATTTGTATTAGGCCAATCTGCCCCCAAGGGGGGCAGAAACCACTAGACAGCAGGAATTTTTTTTTTTTTTATACTTATGCATAAGGCAAGGGCCGCTCTCCACCGGTGCAAAATATTTTTAGGCCTTTTCTGCGACCCCTGGGGGCAGATTGGCCTATTATAATTAGGCAGATCTGCCCCGGGGGGGGGAGAAACCTCTAGACACCAGGGATATATATATTTTTTAATTTACTTTATGTTTTTATGTATAGGGAGTGACCCCTTAGGCAACGGTCGCTCCCTTGGGGGGGGCAAATTTATTTTAGGCCATTTCTCTTGACCTGGGGGCAGATCAGCCTATTTCTATTAGACCGATCTGCCCCCAGGGGGGCAGAAACCACTTAGGCACCAGGGATTGGTGTGTGTGTATGTGTGTGTTTTGTTTTGGGGGAAAGCCCCTTGGGCAAGGGTTGCTCCCCATAGGGGCACATTACTGTTGACCATATCTACCCCCCTTGGGGGCAGATCGGCCTATTTTTGGAAGGCCCATCTGCCCCCAAAGGGGGCAGAAAGCCCACCAGAGTCCAGGGAAGATTTTTTTTCAAAATGAGAGGGTGGGGGTATGGCAATATCACCACCCCAAACAAACGGGCCGCAGTTGTTCTGCCCACCAGAGGGCAGACGGGACAATTACCTCCGATCAACACCCCAGGGGGGCAGAAAGTCTACTATACGGCAGTAAATTAAAAAACTAATTGTGGGGTGGTGGCTACCAACCAGTATAAGCCTGGTTATGCCCCCACCCGAAGTGAAGGGGGTAACAGTCTTTCAGTTTTCACCCCGAACACTAAAACATCTTATCCCACGGCAAGCAAGAGGACATTTGATTAGTTTTGGTTTTGTTTTTACATTTGGGCCATGAGAGCTTGGCTAACTCTCAAAATCGCCCCACTTGGTATGGTGAGGGCTGCACTTTTTGTTCTTTAGGACACTGCCATGTAGAAAAATCCACAAGACCTAGAGACATCTGAAAACTAAATATCTGGGTGATTCTAGGGTGGTGTGCTTCACATGCACCCCACACCATTTTCTTACCCACAATGCCCTGCAAACCTTCAACTTAGCTGGAAATCACACATTTTTCCCACATTTTTGTGATGGAACCTTCTGGAATCTGCAGGAATCCACAAAATTCCTACCACCCAGCATTGTCTCATCTATACCAATAAAAATTCTGCTGCACTTGTCAGCCTAAAAATGTTTTTTTTCAAACTGCCCTTTTGGACCCGCTTTGGTTCCCCCTCAATTTCAACATGTTATTGGCTCTTCAATGTCACAGGCACTTGGCCCACCTACACAAGTGAGGTATCATTTTTTAGGGGAGACTGAGGGGAACATTGGGTGGTAGGAAATTTGTCCCAGTGCGGTGATCCCACACAGAAATGTGGGAAAAATAGATTTTTTAGCTAAATTTGAGGTTTGCTGAGGATTCTGGGTAAGAAAACATTGGGGGATCCACGCAAGTCACACCTCCCTGGACTCCTTTGGGATAGGTTTCCCTAGATGACTGCTGAGCCCAGGACCAAAAACTCAGATGCCCCCAGCGCAAAAACAGGTAGTTTTGTATTTGACAATTTGGATGTGTCCAGATAGTGTTTTGGGGCATTTCCTTTCAGGGGAACTAGGCCTACCCACACAAGTGAGGTACCACTTTTATCGGGAGACTTGGGGAAACACTGGGTGGAAGGAAATTTGTGGCTTCTCTCAAATTCCAGAACTTTCTGTCACCAAAATGTGAGAAAAAAGTGTTTTTTTTGGCCAAAGTTTGAGGTTTGCAAAGGATTCTGGGTAACAGAACCTGGTGAGAGCCCCACAAGTCACCCCATCTTGGATTCCCATAGGTGTCTAGGTTTCAGAAATGCGCAGGTTTAGTAGGTTGCCCTAGGTGCCGGCTGAGCTAGAGGCCAAATCCACAGCTAGGCACTTCGCAAAAAACAGCTCTGTTTTCTTTGGGAAAATGTGATGTGCACACATTGTGTTTTGGGGCATTTCCTGTTGTGGGCGCTAGGCCTACGCACACAACTGAGGTACCATTTTTATCGGGAGGCTTAGGGGAATGCTGGGTGGAAGGAATTTTGTGGGTCCCCTCAGATTCAAGAACTCTCTGTCACCAAAATGTGAGAAAAAAGTGTTTTTTGGCCAAAGTTTGAGGTTTGCAAAGGATTCTGGGTAACGGACCCTGGTGAAAGCCCCACAATTCACCCCATCTTTGATTTCCATAGCTGTCTAATTTAAAAAAATGCACAGGTTTGGTAGGTTTCCCTAGGTGCCGGCTGACCTAGAAGCCAAAATTTATAACTAGGCACTTTGCAAAAAACAAGTCTGTTTTCTTTGGGAAAATGGGATGTGCCCACGTTGTGTTTTGGGGCATTTCCTGTCACGGGCGCTAGGCCTACTCACACAAGTGAATTACCATTTCTATTGGGAGACTTGGGGGAGCGCTGGGTGGAGGGAAATTTGTGGCTCCTCTCAGATTCCAGAACTTTCTGGCACCAAAATGTGAGGAAAAAGTGTTTTTTTGGCCAAAATGTGAGGTTTGCAAAGGATTCTTGGTAAGTGAGGTACCACTTTTATCGGGAGACTTGGGGAAACACTGGGTGAAAGGAAATTTGTGGCTTCTCTCAAATTCCAGAACTTTCTGTCACCATAATGTGAGAAAAAAGTGTTTTTTATAGCCAAAGTTTGAGGTTTGCAAAGGATTCTGGGTAACAGAACCTGGTGAGAGCCCCACAAGTCACCCCATCTTGGATTCCCGTAGGTGTCTAGTTTTCAGAAATGCGCAGGTTTAGTAGGTTGCCCTAGCTGCCGGCTGAGCTAGAGGCCAAATACACAGCTAGGCACTTCACAAAAAACAGCTCTGTTTTCTTTGGGAAAATGTGATGTGCCCACGTTGTGTTTTTTTGGGCATTTCCTGTCGTGGCCGTTAGGCCTACCCACACAACTGAGGTACCATTTTTATCGGGAGGCTTATGGGAATGCTGGGTGGAAGGAACTTTGTGGCTCCCCTCAGATTCAAGAACTCTCTGTCACCAAAATGAGAGGAAAAAGTTTTTGGGGGAAAATTGTGAGGTTTGCAAAGGATTCTGGGTAACGGTACCTGGTGAAAGCCCCACAATTCACCCCATCTTTGATTTCCATACTTATTTTTGAAGTTTACCTACTTCAAGGACAGAAAGGAATATAAGTACTGGACCTCTGACAACACGGAGTTGGAACACTTCTTGACTGAGGACATTTTGCCAAGAAGAAAAGCTGGGTGCTGTAGGTAGGACTGTTGCTTTATTGTGCTGGCCTGCTGCTTGCGCCTTCTATTCTGGCAGAGAAAGGACAGGGCTTTGCTTTTTACATCCTGTTTTTCAAGGTTCTCCTAGGGCTTGAGTTGAGCTTGACTCCTGTTAGGAAGTCTCAGGGACATCAAATACTTCACCTACCAGCACCTGTGCTCCTCTGCTGATAGCCCTGCCCTGACAAGTGGTGCCAAATCCAGTTCTGGGCCCTTGAAGGAGGTTTTTGGTGGTACAAGAAGAAAATTCATGCATCGAGTGACAGTGTCATCCTGAACCAACGCATTGCTGTAAAGATTCAACGCAGCGCCACGTCCCACATTGGAGCGTGGTCCCTGCTTGATGCATCGACCGTGGTTTTCAGCGTAGGCCTCAGCTGTCCATTGCAGTGCAGCAGAAGAATCACAGCTGCATGAGTTTTGAGCACTGCATCACCAAAGTCTGTGATGCACCACCCTGACTCCCACACAGCGTCTGCTTCGTCGCTGTGAGATTGACGTATCGAAGCTTGACTTTCAACACACCATCGACGCATAGTCCCTGGGCAATATTTTCTTCATCAACACAACACCGCAGTAAGGAACCGATGCTTCATGCCGCAAATGACACATTACCTCCCCTGTGGCAGTAATAAACCAACGCATCACTTCCCCTGCGTAGCAGTAAGTTACAGACTCATCGCCTCCCCTGCAGCAGTAAGGAACCAACACATCTCCAGCTCTTTCAACACATCACCTCCCCTGCGGCCCGCATAGTCTTTGTGTTTTACTGTATCTCAGGTACTTTGCCTCAATCAAGTGCTTCACTGATTTCAAGGAACTACAATTACATTGAATCTTTTAAAAGTGATATCTTTACTTGTGTAAGTTGGATTTTTGTAGTTTTGGTCTTATCTTAATAGATAAACATTGACTATTTTTCTAAACTGGTGTGGAGTATGTTTGTGGTGTTTTCACTGTGCTGCTGTGTGTGTGTAACAATACTTTACACATTGCCTCTGAGGAAAGCCTGACTGCTTGAGTCAAGCTACCAAGGGGGTAAGCAGGGGTTACCTTAGCTGTGTGACACCCTTACCCTGACTAGAGTGAGGGTCCCTACTTGGACAGGGTGCAAACCACTGCCAACTAGAGACCCCATTTCTAACACAAACAAACCCATAGGCGATACTGGAAGTTTTCAAAGACTTCTATGAATCTCTTTACCAAGACAAAGCTAGGGCCTCCAATATAGCTTGTAATTCCTATCTTGGCAAACTAAGGCCCTCGTTACAACCCTGGCGGTAAACTCCACCTACCGCCGTGCTGACGGCCACGACATACCGTGACTGCGTCGGTAATCCGCCAAGGGTATCATGACCCACACATAGAATACCACCACAATACAGACACCCACACAAGTCCGCTAGACCAAAGGTCAGTGATAAACTGGTGATAGCAAAACCCACACCGTTACGCCAACAGGAATACGCCCACAGTATCCTGACCTAACAAAAATATACTCCATCCTGGTCACCATTGCAGGGGTGCTGGCTGACATGGGCAAGACCATGAGGGAGGCAGTGGCACAACAAAGGGCACCTGACACTAGCCAAACCGAGGAACAGCCTTCCACCTCCGCCGGCGCTAGTGGACAGGAGGCCCTGCCACAGGACCAACAGGCCACCAGCACCCCACCCCCTGCAGAAGGAGAACCACCCCGCAAACGGTCCCTGCCATCAAGGCAGAAGACAGAGAACATTGCCAAGACCCCCGCCAGGATATAAGACTCTCCTGATTGTCACCCTTCTGTCTCACTATGTCACCCTGTCCACCTTGAACTGCCATTGTTCCACTTCCTATGCCCCCTTGGACAATGCACCTGTGATACCAATAGACTGGACTCCATTCCTACACCATCATCCCAGCCCCTTGCACATACCCCCATACTTATTGGCACAAAAAAAACACCCTTGAAACAAATACCATACTGGAGTCAGTGTCATGAATCGAAAAATGTATTAGTACAACATTATCAAAGCACTGCAACGTACATGTTCAGTGAAATATACTACAGGATGACCTTTGGTGGGCAGCAGTACATATAGCAGGAGCCAGAATGGGGCACACAGATCTGAAAATAGAGAATCCAAAGGGTACAGTCGTTGTCCATAGACAGAGGGTAAGAGGCTGCCATGTACAATGTCCAAAAGATTACTGAAAAGTAAAGTTGAGTTACAGTCTCATACCTGGGTGTCACTGGAAGTACTGTTGTATAATGTTTGTTCTGTTGTCCACATCTTCTTCATCTGCCTCCTCTTCCTCACTGCCAACAGGCTCCACCGCTGCCACAAGACCGTCTCCTGGCTCCTCCTCCTGCAGAAAAGTCACCTGACATCTCAAGGCCAGGTTGTGCAACATACAGCATGCCATGATGATCTGGCACGCCTTCTTTGGTGAGCAGTACAGGGATCCACCTGTCAGATGGAGGCCCTGGAACCTGGCCTTCAGGAGGCCGAAGGTTCTCCCAATAATCCTCCTTGTACGCCCATGTGCCTCATTGTAACGTTCCTCTGCCCTTGTCCTGGGACTCCTCACAGGGGTCAGTAGCCATGAGAGGTTGGGGTAACCAGAGTCAACTCTAAATATCGGGGGACAACTGTTAGACACACACTAACCCTTAGGGACAACCCTATACCCAGACACCTACTTATAGTGGGTGGGGACCTTGGGCTCACCTATTAGCCACACCCGGTGCCTCTGGAGTTGACCCATCACATAAGGGCTGCTGCTCTTCCTCAAGATATAGGCGTCATGCACAGAGACAGGATATTTGGCATTCACGCGGGGGATGTACTGGTCCGCCAAACACACCATCTGCACATTCATCGAGTGATAGCTTTTTCTATTCCTGTAAACCTGTTCAGTTCTCCAGGGGGGAACACATGACACATGTGTACGATCAATGGCACCAGTGATGTTGGGGATATGTCCCAGGGCAGAGAAATCATCTTTCACTGTGGCCAAATCATCCACCTGGGGGAATACGATGTAGCTGTGCATGTGTTTCAGCAGGGCAGACAACACTCTGGACAACACGTTGGAGAACATTGGCTGAGAAATTCCTGATGCCATGGCCACTGTAGTTTGAAAGGAACCACTTGCCAAGAAATGCAGCACTGACAGAACCTGCACTAGAGGGGGTATTCCTGTGGGCTGGCGGATAGCTGACATCAGGTCTGGCTCCAATTGGGCACACAGTACTTGGATTGTGGCACGATCAAGTCTGTATGTGATGATAATGTGTCTGTCCTCTATTGTCGACAGGTCCACCAGGGGTCTGTACACCGGAGGATGCCACCATCTCATCATCTGCCTCAGCGGTTGTAGCCTATGGAGGAGAACGGTGAGCAGAAGGTCAAATTTCCACATAAAATACACAACTGTTGCTGAATTTAGGTCACAGAAGCAGTATGTGAAGTCGAGAGTCAGTTGATGGGCCAATGTCTGCTGTGAGACAGTTAGGTGCCATGCCATGTGCCCCCCTGAAATGGCGGCTGCCTGACCTGTGAGAAGGGACAAGTGGAAATGAGGTAAGTATGTGGGCGTTGTGCGCCGTTGTGGTAGGCGGCCGATGACCGCCGCGCAACTTCGCATTGGTTATCATTGGGCCCTATGGGTTCCAGGAGCCAATGGCGATGTACGACGGCGGTGACGGTACACACCACCGTGGACATCACCGCCATTTTCTAACTATTCACTCACTTGCTACCTGACCGTCAACAGGAGAGGACCTACACTGCAAGTGCTGCTGTGACTTGAGTCTGGAAGCGACAATGGCTACAGTGTCTGGGGAAAGGGCCCCTGCCTTCACTGCTGAGGAGTTGGAGAAACTGGTGGATGGGGTCCTACCCCAATACACATCACTCTACGGTTCTCCAGACAAACAGGTGAGTGCACTGTTATCATGATGTGTGGGCAATGCATGTTTGGAGTGGTGTGGATGTAAGCCACATGTTGGGGGGTGCTGATGCGTCCTGGCCTGAGTGCTGCATGAGAGGTGGTCAGTGTATGTGCGTCAGGGCATGGGTGGGAACTAGAGCGCAATGAGTACGCCGGTCCGGATGGCTGAGTAATTTCCTTTTCTGCTGTCTTTTCCCTCTAGGTCAGCGCCCACCAGAAAAAGGGTATTTGGCGTGCCATCACCAAGGAGGTGTGGACCCTGGGGGTCTATCACAGGCGGAGTACCCATTGCTGCAAGAGATGGGAGGACCTGCTCTGCTGGACCAAGAAAATGGCGGAGGTCCAGCAGGGGCTGGCTTCCCAGCGTGGAAGGGGTGCCCGTCTTACCATGACCCCCCTGATGTTCCGCATCTTGGCGGTGGCCTATACGGAGTTGGATGGGTGCTTGAGGGCATCACAGCAGCCACAAGGGGGTGAGTACAGATTCTGAATCCTTACTTTGCACGCTTTAGGAGCTAGCTGTGTGGGGGATATGGGATGTAAGTGTCCCTAGGCCAGAGCAATCATGTGCAGGCTCTGAAGCACTCCAAACCCAATGGTGTTAGTGGGCAAATACTGCTGGGCAGGGTCCTGTGGGGGCCAAGTGTGCAGATGCTGGCATTAGGCATTATACCCCATGGGCTTGTGACTACCTTATAACTGGTTGGGCATGGCCTATTGCATAGGGCAGCTCCCTGTGTGTTGTGTACGCCAACGGTAGTGTTGTGTTGTGTTGTGTTGGCATTGACCAAGTCTATCCTCTGTCTCCCCCCCTTTTTGTTTTGTCACCCTGTCTTTGTGTGCATTAGCATAATCTGGCGGAGGAACAGAAGCACCGGCGACAGAGGGAGCTGCATCCCACATGGCCCATGAGGCAGAATCCACCGAGGGTGAAGACACCAGTGGGACGAAGGGCGAGGGGAGCACCACGATGGGGACAGGAGGGGACACCAGTGACAGTGACTCCTCCTCCGATGAAAGCTCCCTGGCAGTAGCGGACACCTCTGTGCCTACCCCAACAACAGGTACAGCCGCCAACCCCCTTACCAGCAAAGCCCTCCCAGCAGCCCCTCAGCGTGTTTCCCGTGCCCGATCACCCAGGAGGGTGGGCATCTCCTTCGCCCCAGGCACCTCAGGCCCTGCCCCAGTCAGCCCTGCTGCCCTAAATGAGGAGGCTATTGACCTCCTG
Source organism: Pleurodeles waltl (assembly GCF_031143425.1). Lineage (NCBI taxonomy): Eukaryota > Metazoa > Chordata > Amphibia > Caudata > Salamandridae > Pleurodeles > Pleurodeles waltl. Next base: position 567,689,518 of record NC_090447.1, read on the forward strand.
AGATCCCTCACTGTTGGGCAGTAAACCATTCTGAATGCCATCCAGGGTGTCAAGAGGCATTTGTAACAAACAAATGCATACCTGGAGGGCATTCATCCTGGCGTGGATGACCCAACAGAGAGCATTTCAGGCTCTGGCCTCAGCACTGATGGCAGCCATTGTCCCTGTGTCCACCCTCCCCCCTCCAACTTCCTCTACCCAGTCCCAATCCCCTCAACCCCAGCCTATCCTAAGCACACGTTCAAACCAGCAATCACCCAAATCAACAAACAGAAGTGGCTCAGGCAAACACAAGCACCACACTTCATCACACAGGCACTCACACAAGCACCATCCCCATGCAGGCACACCAACATCCACTGCTTCCACTGTGTCCCCCTCCTCCTCCTCGTCCACCCCGCTCCCAGTAGTGTCTCCACTCACACCTGCATGCACTACATCCTCATCCACTACCTCCATCACCAGCACGCCCATCACAACGCCCCTCACGAGCAGTCACCACCCTCACAAAAATTGCACAAGTCCTGTGTCCTCTCCCAGTGTGTCTGTGACCCCTCCTCCCAAAGTACACAACCCACCCAACAGCCATCCACCTCACAACAGCATCCAGCCCATGCACCTTCACCCAAACTCAGCAGACGTACACCTCCTACAATCACTCCCACTTCCTCCACTCCCAAACCCTCTCCATCTTCCCATCCCAGTGTGTCTAAAAACCTTTCCTTGCAAACTATGACCTCTTCCCTATGCCTCCCCCCCGTCCTTCCCCTCGGGCCAGGGTGTCAAGATCCCAGTCCAGCACCTCAGCCACCAAGTCGGCATCTGCTGTGGTACCTGCAAGTCCCAGGGGATCAAAGGAGGAACCCGTCAGGGCTGCCAGTGTGGCATCGACCCCTGCAAGGGACCAACACATTCCGCCACCTGCCAAGGTCAAGAAGGTGCCAGCATGCAGCACGGCCAAGAAGCATGACCCACCCAGCAAGGCCTCCTCCAAAACAGCATCTGCCAGTGCCAAGGTCCCAGCAGCGTCTGCCAAGGTGGGGAAGGGGAAGAAAACCCTACGCAAGGCACTTCAGGCCTCGGAGCCTCTAGGTGAGGGACTGGTGCCCACCATCAGTAGTGACAGCCCCACAACCTGTACCGCGGAAAGCACTGCCATCTGCACCGCCACCTGCACCGCCCCCTGCTCCGCCACCTGCACTGCCGCTGCCACAACAACTGTCAGCAGCATCATCCACAATGGGCAGCCGTCCGAGGCTGCAGAAGATGCCCTGGTGCCTCCCTCCACTACTACCAACACCTGCACCACGGCCATCACCGGCAGCATCTCCGCCGCAGACACCACCACAAACACCACCACCTGCACTGCCATCTGCACCGCCACATGCCCAGCCGGTGCCACTACACCTGTCATCAGCAGCATACCCTGTGGGCAGCCGTCCGGGAATGCAGGAGGCAGCCTGGACCCTCCACCCACCACTTGAAGCACCACCACCAGCACTACCAGCAGTTTGCAGCCTTAGTCGCCGCAGGATGAAGTCTGGCTCTGCCTCCATGGAGTATCATGCTACCTGTTCCCTGCACACCTTGTATCTCAGACATCCAGGTGAGGGACTGGGAACTGTCACACCCCAGGTGCAGCATCACTGGGCACAATGCCCCCTCCAGAACCATGGAGCTATGCATCCACTATCACTTTCCTTGGCAGGGTGAAGCAGACTGGACACAAGGCCCCCTCCAGAACCAGTGGAGATATGCATCCACTATCACGTTCCTTGGCAGGATTAAGCAGACCGGGCACAATGCCCCCCTCCAGAACCAGTAGAAGAAGGCATCCAATCACCCACTCCTTGGCAGGATGAAACACACTGGGCACAAGGCTTTGGTACCACCCCGGAAAAGCTGGCGGATTGGTGGGTTGTGATAGGGATTGTCTTCCGCCTGTCTGATGGCGGAGACCGCTGCTGTGTTTGTTCCTACCGCCGTGGAGGTCGGAGTGTTAAAGTGGCTGTCTGTGTTGGCGGTTTCCGCCGTGGTCGTGATCCCATTTTTTTTTACCGCTGCTTTATCACTGACCGCCAGGGTTGTAATGAGGGCCTAAATCTCCCACAAATATCACAAGATGATAAAAACTAACTTAATAAGCCTATCTCCAAGGAAGAAATACTCTTAGTAATCAAGTTCCTTAATTCACATAAAGCTTCATGCCCAGATGTTTTTACTGACACTTTTTATAAATCATTCTCATCTGTGTTAATTCCTACAATGGTTAATGTATTCCATCATTTTGCAGACTCTGGCTCTATCGCGGATACAACCAGTGAAGCCACAATTGTGGTTATCCATAAAAAAGATGGTAAACATTTAACATTAGTGAAAAACTACAGGCCAAGATTTTATCCAAGTTATTAGAGCCACTTCTACCTATAGTCATTAGTAATTAAAAAAACGTTTTTATTAAAGTTTAATGGAACTTTCTAGAAGAAACAATGAGGAAATTCAATTCATGTGAAAGTTACATTAAAATGGTGTTGGCACTCCAGAGTAAACCTGAGCGCTACAATAAGAACTAACGATCTCCCTTCCTAAACCTTTAAATTAGGACAAGGAACAAGACAAGACGGTCCACTATTACCCTCTTTATTCATACTTGCCCTTGAGCCACTTCTCTACGACATCCAAAAAAATAATCTCATATCTGGAGTTCACTAAAATGACCTTACTGTTAAGACAGCAGCATGTGCAGACGATATCCTAACCAAGAACTCTCATTCTTCCATTAAAGCTCTCATTAACACTGTTGATGAATACTCTCAGGTGGCAGGCTATAATTATAATAAAGATGTGAGAAACTAGGGCTGATTGCAGAGGCCCCATAACTTTTTGCCCCCATTTTCCACTTTATGCTGGTGTTTTCCTGACTCTGATGGTGCCCTGGGTACTGCTAACCAGTCCCGGGGCCTGTGCTCTGTGTAAAATGGATATGCAAATTAGGCTAATTATAATTGGCTAAGTTAACCTACCTATAAGTCCCTAGTATATGGTAGGGCATGTAGGTTTAGGGACCACAGCATAGGTGGTGCACACCTAGGTGCATTGCTGAGGTGCCCAGTGTCATTTTAAAAGCAAGCCTGCCTTGCTGGCTGCTTTTAAATTAAAGTTATATGCAAATTCGACTTTGGAATTAAAGGTACTTCCAAAGTCTTAAACTACCTTATTTTTACATATAAGTCACCCCTAAGGTGTGCCCTATGTGCCCCTAGGGCTGGGTGCCATGTAACTATAAGCAGGGACTTTATAAAAATAGATTTATAAGCCCTGGTGAGGTAAAAACAGCCAAATTCGTTTTTCCCTCATTGAAGTAAATGGCCTTCATAGGCTAGAATGGGCAGACTTTATTTTAAATGTTAAAGTCTCCTTAAATGTTACATACCAAGAATTTGGTATCAAATTGATTGTTGTAATAAATCCCACAACTTCCAGTTGTGGGATTTAATATAACTTGTCCAGGTAAAAAGTTTAGACTTTACCTAAAAAGTTGCCAATTTCAGCTCTGCATTGTTTTTGCTGCTGTGCTCTGATTGGCCAGCCTGCAGCAGCTTCTGCCAGGCTACCTTGATGAGGTTTGAAGTGGCCTGACTTCACACAAAGGAATGTGCTTGGGGGAGAGAATCTCCCCTCAGCAGATGGTGAGGCAGGAAGGGGGAGGGCTGCCAAACTGGTCTTCAAAGGCAGAGAAGGACATTTGCAGCACCCAGCAACACCCCCACATCCTGCAACCCCAGACAATTAGGTGCCCCCTTGATTAGATTAGGAGAGGGCAGGAGAGGGGTGTGTTTATGATTTTTAGCCACACCAGTGGGTGGGCTCAGCCAGATGTAACCTCCAAAAATCAGATTCATCCATGTTGGATTTTTGGAGACTGTTGCCTTCTGGGATGGATTTTTGCCACACTTCCCAGGAAGTGGTCATCACAGGGGGACGACCCTGTCCCTGATTGGAGAACCAGGGCCCCCCTGCTTTTCACCCAGGAGCAAGGATAAAACTGTCAGACCTGCACCCACGCCTCAGATCCCCTCCAGAATTCAACAAGAAAGGAACTAAAGAAGAAGAAGGACTGCCCTGCTGGACCCTTGGCCTGCACCTGGACCCTGCACTCAGAAAGACTGCACCAGCTGCACACTTGGGCTCCACCACAAGAAGGACTTTGCCTGGCTTCAACTGGTTCAAGGAGGGACTCCCTGTTTGCTACAGGTGAAAAATTGCTAAACCAGAGTCCCCTGCACCAACTCCTGAAGAAAGCGACCAGCTGACCCCTGTCCAGTGGCCAAAAAGGAGTTTGCGCCAGGTGCATTCTGGGAGTTGAAGTCTGCACCCCCCAAGGACCATCACAGAACTTCTGGACCCTTGGGGTGAGCTGTGGACCCCAAAAGAACCTTAAAAGAACATCTGGGTGAAGCCCCAGAAGTTTGGAAAAGATTTGAGAATTTTTGGAAAAAAGCTCCAGAGAGGGACCGACCCGCCGCGGAAATTCTAGCCGGCTTGCCTCAACCGCGACCCGGCCTGACTTCGTGGTTCGTCCCGGTAAAGAAAAACATCCAAAAAAGAGACTAAGTCCGAACGTAAAAAGTTGACCGGGACCTCCCAGCCATCGTATCCGAGAAGGGCTCCATGGACGTCGGATCAAGATCCAGGTTTACCCCGGTCGAAGGATTTTCATCTCGAAAAAACGACTAAGTCCGAAGGTAAAAATCACCACCGAGGAAACCGACTTCGCGTATCCGGACAAGGGCTCCAGGAGGTCGGATTCAACTCGCAGGTTCGTCCCGGTGAAGAAAAACTTCAAAATAAAGACTAAGTCAGAAGGTAACTTTTTAACCGAGGCCTCCCGCGACTTGTAGCCGAGCAGGGCTCCATCGCGGTCGGCCTGAAAGTTTGACTTTGCCCCGGTCCTGGTGCAACCAGATGACCCGATTGGCGCTTTTTGTTTCTAAGCGCTAGAAAATAATAATACTTTAAAAATTCATATCTCCGGTTCCCCGGAACCGATTTTAATCGTTTTTGTGTCATTTTAAAGATAAAAATATAAGCTATTTTTATAAATTGGTTTTGGATTTTTAAACTGTTTCCTGTGTTTTATTTAATTACTGTTTTGTGATATTTGAATGCTTTACACTTTGTCTCCTAAGTTAAGCCTTGACGCTCGATGCCAAGATACCAAGGGTAGAGCTGGGATTAATTTACTGAGACCTAACTGTACCTATGTGGAGGTTAGTAGCTTGTTGCTAGGTGTAGGTACCTACCTGCCCTACCAATAACCCATTTTCCAACATAATTGGAAGCAGCGACGGGATCCTGTACTTGTGTTCAATATCACCTTACAGTTTTAGGTAAAACAAATTAAAAATCCTTTAAATTGTCCTAGTGCAAAAATTGTTTTTAATTTTTAATTTGGATTAATTTCAATTATTGAATTTTTGTAATTTTTCTAAATTCTTGTTTCCAATTTTTGCAAAAAGTTTTTGTTGACACAAAACTAGGGAACCATGGAGCTTGATCTGGCTAGCCTACCCACACTGACAGTAGTCCAGCTTAGGGGGTTGTGTATTGAAAGAGGGTTGCCTGCAACCACTGATCTCAGGAAGCAAATCCTGATCACATCCCTGACAGCATGGGCTGAGGCCCAAGAGGTAGAGTCAGAAGAAGCTCCAGAGGAGGGAGAAAGAAGGGAGGATGCAAGCTCTAACCACTCAGGGGAGGGAAGGCATCTGAGCCTAAGTGAGGATGAGGAAGAACGGTCCTCAGTAAACACAGTCACTAGGGGCAGATCCAAAGCTAGTGGTGGGAAGGGGGTCCTTTCAGGAGGAGAGAACCCATCCATCAGAGAAAGAGAGCTGGAGGCCCAGCTAGCATGCATAGCTTTGGAAGCAGAGAAGCTGGCCCTAGAAAAGAAAAAGTGGGCATACAAAGAGAAAAGAGATGGAAGCAGCGATAAAGAAGCTGAGGTGTCCATGGGTGGGGGAGTTTGCCCCAGATTACCCAAGGGGGTAGTTCCTGCTTATGTAGAGGGTAATGACATAGATAAGTGGCTGGGGGCCTTTGAGAGGGCACTCCAAATGAGAAGGGTTAGGCCTCAATACTGGGGTTCCCTTTTGTGGGAGTTGGTCCCCAACTCAGGGAGGGATAGGCTTCTCACCTTAAGGGGGGAGGAGGCAGATTCATACCCTAGTATGAAGAGGTGCTTAGCCAAGAAGTTTGGTCTGACCCCAGAGCAATATAGAATGAAGTTCAGGGACACCCAGAAGGTCAGTACCCAGTCTTGGGTTGACTTTGTGGACATTTCACTAAAGGCACTAGAGGGCTGGATTATTGGTAACAAAGTAGATACTTATGAGGGGTTATACAATCTGATCATGAGAGAGCACATCTTGACCAATTGTACCCAAGAAAGGTTACGCCAGCATCTAGTGGACTCTAAGCAGACCAACCCTAGAGAGCTAGGGGAGGCAGCTGATGAGTGGTTGAGAACCAGGGTGGTTGTCAAGTCCCAGGGGGGAGACTCCAAGAAGGGGGGGACAGGTCCCCAAAAACCTAAGGAGGGAGGTGGTAAGCCCACCACAGAGACTCCCTCTGTACCCCAGAACCCTAAGAAGGAGGAGAGTAAATCCCACTCTGACCAGCAGAGACAGTTAGACCCAGGGTTAAAAAAACTCTTGGACAGTAGGGCTTGCTTTGACTGTCAGCAGACAGGTCACTTCAGAGGAGATGCAGCCTGTCCAAGGAAGGTGGTTAGCACTGGGCTGTCCAGTGTAGCCATAGAGGAGGATTCCTCAGATGATGAAGTCCTCCTAGCATTGTGCTGGGAGACAGGACCAGATGGTAAGCTGGTGATCCCTGAGGGTGGGAGTAGGCACTTCCACCACATTCAAGTGAATGGGATCCCTACCACTGGCCTGAGAGACACCTGTGCCAGTCACACTATAGTGAGTGACCGGTTAGTGACCCCAGACATGTACGTCCCAGGAAAGACAAAGAAAGTCAGGATAGCCACAGGGGAGGTCACCTCCAAACCTGTAGCCATAGTGACCCTAGAGAGGGAGGGTATCCTTGACTGGATTAGGGTGGTAGTCAGTGCTGACCTTCCCCTAGATTGTATCCTGGGCAATGACCTCCCAGAGGTGAGTCTGGTCACAGATGGGGTGGTCGCCCAGGGCGCCCCCCCAACCCAAAGTCCTGGGGAGTCAGTCCCTACAGTTAGGAGACAGGGGTCCCCAAGAAAAGGAAAGAAGAAAAGAAAGGGTAGGCCACTCTTAAAGAGAGTTCCAGGGAGCCAAGGGCCTTCTGCCCCAGTAAGGGGGGAGCCCAGAGTTGGCACTGGTGAGGCCTCACCTGACCCCAAGGAAGTCCTGAGTAGTCAGGCAGCTGTCCAGATGCAAGGTGTTGCCCCTGCACTGACAGAAGGGAGAGTGGAAGGAGGGTGTCTGCCACAGGAGGTGGTAGCCCCCCACTCTAGACAGCAAGAGGGGTGCCAGGACCCCAAAGTTGCCCCTAAAGCAGCTCAGCCACCTGTCAGTGGAGAGCTTAGGGTGTGGTTCTGGGTACTGACAGCTGTCAGTAGCCTCTGCTGGGTGCTAGCCTTCCTGGCAGCACTGTACTTGGCCTGGGAGGCAGACCCCAGGGCCAATAGCAAAGTAGGCCCCCTGTCCCTATTGGTCATGGTGGGGTTGCTCAAGTGTTGGGTGACCTCTTTGGGTAAGCTAGGTGTTGCCCTAGCAAAGTTAGGAGTAGGGGAGGTGGGCACCTCACTACCCAAGTTGGCAGAGAGAGAGGAGGAAGACCCCCCTAGAGGGAAGTTTCAGTTTGAGTTGGGTCCTTTTACTGTTGGGATGGCTTCACTACCCAGAGGGAGTGACCCTGACAGGAGGATATAAGGCAGAGTAGGCCCTGCAAAGGGACAGCCAGTTTTCTTCACTGTCTTCCTCGCCTAACAAGCCAGGAAGACTCTCCCAGGGTTGGGCTGAGTCTCCTGGGCGTGTGGGCTGGGGGGGGGTTGTGTGAGAAACTAGGGCTGATTGCAGAGGCCCCATAACTTTTTGCCCCCATTTTCCACTTTATGCTGGTGTTTTCCTGACTCTGATGGTGCCCTGGGTACTGCTAACCAGTCCCAGGGCCTGTGCTCTGTGTAAAATGGATATGCAAATTAGGCTAATTATAATTGGCTAAGTTAACCTACCTATAAGTCCCTAGTATATGGTAGGGCATGTAGGTTTAGGGACCACAGCATAGGTGGTGCACACCTAGGTGCATTGCTGAGGTGCCCAGTGTCATTTTAAAAGCAAGCCTGCCTTGCTGGCTGCTTTTAAATTAAAGTTATATGCAAATTCGACTTTGGAATTAAAGGTACTTCCAAAGTCTTAAACTACCTTATTTTTACATATAAGTCACCCCTAAGGTGTGCCCTATATGCCCCTAGGGCTGGGTGCCATGTAACTATAAGCAGGGACTTTATAAAAATAGATTTATAAGCCCTGGTGAGGTAAAAACAGCCAAATTCGTTTTTCCCTCATTGAAGTAAATGGCCTTCATAGGCTAGAATGGGCAGACTTTCTTTTAAATTTTAAAGTCCCCTTAAATGTCACATACCAAGAATTTGGTATCAAATTGATTGTTGTAATAAATCCCACAACTTCCAGTTGTTGGATTTAATATAACTTGTCCAGGTAAAAAGTTTAGACTTTACCTAAAAAGTTGCCAATTTCAGCTCTGCATTGTTTTTGCTGCTGTGCTCTGATTGGCCAGCCTGCAGCAGCTTCTGCAAGGCTACCTTGATGAGGTGTGAAGTGGCCTGACGTCACACAAAGGAATGTGCTTGGGGGAGAGAATCTCCCCTCAGCAGATGGTGAGGCAGGAAGGGGGAGGGCTGCCAAACTGGTCTTCAAAGGCAGAGAAGGACATTTGCAGCACCCAGCAACACCCCCACATCCTGCAACCCCAGACAATTAGGTGCCCCCTTGATTAGATTAGGAGAGGGCAGGAGAGGGGTGTGTTTAGGATTTTTAGCCACACCAGTGGGTGGGCTCAGCCAGATGTAACCTCCAAAAATCAGATTCATCCATGTTGGATTTTTGGAGACTGTTGCCTTCTGGGATGGATTTTTGCCACACTTCCCAGGAAGTGGTCATCACAGGGGGACGACCCTGTCCCTGATTGGAGAACCAGGGCCCCCCTGCTTTTCACCCAGGAGCAAGGATAAAACTGTCAGACCTGCACCCACGCCTCAGATCCCCTCCAGAATTCAACAAGAAAGGAACTAAAGAAGAAGAAGGACTGCCCTGCTGGACCCCTGGCCTGCACCTGGACCCTGCACTCAGAAGGACTGCACCAGCTGCACACTTGGGCTTCACCACAAGAAGGACTTTGCCTGGCTTCAACTGGTTCAAGGAGGGACTCCCTGTTTGCTACAGGTGAAAAATTGCTAAACCAGAGTCCCCTGCACCAACTCCTGAAGAAAGCGACCAGCTGACCCCTGTCCAGTGGCCAAAAAGGAGTTTGCGCCAGGTGCATTCTGGGAGTTGAAGTCCGCACCCCCCAAGGACCATCACAGAACTTCTGGACCCTTGGGGTGAGCTGTGGACCCCAAAAGAACCTTAAAAGAACATCTGGGTGAAGCCCCAGAAGTTTGGAAAAGATTTGAGAATTTTTGGAAAAAAGCTCCAGAGAGGGACCGACCCGCCGCGGAAATTCTAGCCGGCTTGCCTCAACCGCGACCCGGCCTGACTTCGTGGTTCGTCCCGGTAAAGAAAAACATCCAAAAAAGAGACTAAGTCCGAACGTAAAAAGTTGACCGGGACCTCCCAGCCATCGTATCCGAGAAGGGCTCCATGGACGTCGGATCAAGATCCAGGTTTACCCCGGTCGAAGGATTTTCATCTCGAAAAAACGACTAAGTCCGAAGGTAAAAATCACCACCGAGGAAACCGACTTCGCGTATCCGGGCAAGGGCTCCAGGAGGTCGGATTCAACTGGCAGGTTCGTCCCAGTGAAGAAAAACTTCAAAATAAAGACTAAGGCCCTCATTCTGACCTTGGCGGTCTTTTCGCAAGACCGCTGAGTTACCGCCGCGGTGAAGACCGCCGACCGCGGCGGTGTGCCGCTGTGCGCATTCTGACCGCTGGGAGCGTTCCGCCGGAAAACCGCCAGCAGCCACACTGGCGGTCGGCGGGAAAGTGGAGACTGGTCAACCTCCACCGCCACGCCAGCAGAACACCGCCCAAAGAATTACGACCCACATTTCTGTGTGGCGGTCTTCTGTTGGCGGTCTTCTGTTGGCGGTCACGTCCCTATGGCTCCCGTCGCCTCCCGGAGGACCAACGCACAAGGTAAGTTGATCGTCCGTGAGGGGAGGGGGTGGGGGGGTGTTGTGTGATGTGGGCGTGCATGGGGGTGTGCGTGTGAGTGTGTAGAGGGGGTGTGTGAGTGCGTGTATGCGGGCGGGGGGTGCTGCTGTGTCTATGGGTAATGTGTGCTGTTCGGCAGGTGCGCATGTCGGCATGTATGTGTGCGGGTATGTGTCCCCGTTGTGTATGTGTGTGTAGGGGGTGTGTATATGTGCATGTTGGGGGTGTGTGCATGTCGGGGTACATGTATGTGCATGTCGGGGTGGGGGTGGGGAGGGGGTTCGTACCACCTCTGGGGGGTGGCAGGGGGGTGGAGGGTGTGGGGGGAGGACTCGGGTGGGTAGTGGGGGGTGGGGGAGACCCCTATCAGTGCCAGGGAAGGAATTCCCTGGCCCCGATAGTGCTTACCGCCATGGTTCGCACGGCGGTTCCCGCCCGCAAGAAACCGCGGCGGTAGGCAGGGTCATAATACCCTTGGCGGTCTTGGGACGACCGCCGGGCCGGAGTGCGCAAACTCCAGCCCCGCGGTCATGACCGCCGCGGCGGTCGGAGTGGAGAAGTAGCGGTCGGTCGCGGCGGGGACCGCCGCGGTCAGAATGCCATTTTTAATACCGCCGGTCTGTTCGCGGTCCGACCGCCGTCTCTCCGCCGACCGCCAGGGTCAGAATGAGGGCCTAAGTCAGAAGGTAACTTTTTAACCGAGGCCTCCCGCGACTTGTAGCCGAGCAGGGCTCCATCGCAGTCGGCCTGAAAGTTTGACTTTGCCCCGGTCCTGGTGCAACCAGATGACCCGATTGGCGCTTTTTGTTTCTAAGCGCTAGAAAATAATAATACTTTAAAAATTCATATCTCTGGTTCCCCTGAACCGATTTTAATCGTTTTTGTGTCATTTTAAAGATAAAAATATAAGCTATTTTTATAAATTGGTTTTGGATTTTTAAACTGTTTCCTGTGTTTTATTTAATTACTGTTTTGTGATATTTGAATGCTTTACACTTTGGGCCTGATTCTAACTTTGGAGGACGGTGTTAAACCGTCCCAAAAGTGGCGGATATACCACCTACCGTATTACGAGTTCCATAGGATATAATGGACTCGTAATACAGTAGGTGGTATATCCGCCACTTTTGGGACGGTTTAACACCGTCCTCCAAAGTTAGAATCAGGCCCTTTGTCTCCTAAGTTAAGCCTTGACGCTCGATGCCAAGCTACCAAGGGTAGAGCTGGGATTAATTTACTGAGACCTAACTGTACCTATGTGGAGGTTAGTGGCTTGTTGCTAGGTGTAGGTACCTACCTGCCCTACCAATAACCCATTTTCCAACAAAAGATAAATCCGAAGTCAAAGCCTTAATAATATCTGTTCTAAAGATTTACTAGAAGACTCTAGCTTTGCCTGGCAACCTAATTTGGCTCAGATCTTATGGACACCCTCAGACAAAAGAAAAAAAGGACCTTACAGAAAATAGAACATGAATTTAGATGGATGTAATCCTAAATTCATCACTTGGTGGAGACACATGGAGACAATAGAGGTGACACCAATAGTAAATTATCTTATATGTATGCTCTCACTTAACAGAAGATTTCCATCACAAATTAGACAAACTAATAAAACAAACAACCTAGGATTTCAATTAAAAAACTTTGCCTACCAACTGACAAGGGAGGAGTAAATTTAGCAATCTTCAGGAACTATCAGTCAGCCTTCCTGGCAAAACATGTGTACAAGTGGTTCCTTCTACTATTGTACTACATGCCAGCCTGGCTCTCGATAGGATGAGAAATCTTGGAAAGTTTCTATCCTATCATGCTTCTATCCAACAAAATTGAAGCTAATCTTCCAGCCAGACAAATATTTCATAACACTAAAACAGCTCCATTAAAGCTGGACAATCGTCTTGAAACTCGAATAAATGCATCCAACATGATTTCTTTATGGAATAATACGAAGATCAAAATGAATGGATCCCCATTATCCTGGAAAGTGTGGGACTCCAAGGGTATCCAGTTTTTAAAACATTTAGGACCTAAAGATTACCCGCTTACTTTCAAAGACCTCCAAAATCAATATAAATTGAATAATGTAGATTTTTACGATTTCCAGAAGCTTAAGTCCTGCATATCTAAAGCCAAACTCCAATTTCTTGAAATTTCCCTACCTATCTACAATTATGACCCCTTGCTGAATTCAGAATGTTGCCTACTTTTCAGAAATCTATAGCTTTTCTGGATCACCCATTGGTTTTACATGGCTTCCACCACAAACTGGAAGTAGGGTGAGAGCACAAAAAATAGGGAAAATGCTACACATGCAGTACAAAATGTGTTTTATTGATTCAGCTCTGCATGTTCCTGACAACTGGAAGATGCTGACTGTTAGAAATGGGGTTTCTGGTTGGCTAGGGTATGCACCTAAGCAAGGCAGAACCCACCCACTCTAGTCAGGGCAGGGGAATTACACGTCCAAGATATTCCCTGCTCACCCCCTTGATAGCTTGGCACGAGCAGTCAGGCCTATCCCAGAGGCAATGTGTAAAGCATTTGCACAACACACACATAACACATGGTGCAATAAATACACCACAAAGGAACACAGCACCAAGTTATGTAAAAATAAACTGTATTGCACAAAACATAATTGGACCAAACACAACACGTCAGTAATACCGTGCAACCTTAGCAGTTGTTAGAACATTATGCAACAGTTACTCTGCAGAAAGCACCAGTAGTCATACTAGAACACATAAGTTACTTATCATTCTGCAACATAAGCAGTAATCAGGAATCACATTACTAAATAAATGCACTTGTCATAGAAATATCATAAATGCCCATATCAGGAACATTATAAAACATATGGCAAGTCATAAAAACATATCAGCAGGGAATGCCCATAAAAGGAACATCAGAAAACATGTATGTCATATCATAAGAACAGGTTAACATAATATTATACCATGTCCAAACCAGGAACATTATAAATCATGTGTCCTTTTAGAAAAAGTACCTGTCTAGTGAGTTAACGGCACCTCTAGTGCCCTGCAGAGAACAAAGGGGGTCCCCGGCTCACCTCCGTGCCAAACAGGGGCCTCGCGATAATTGTGGGGGTAGGGGTGGCACGCACCCCTCCTGCTTTTGTCAAGGGCCCCTCCTGGCCCTCCAGGGGGGGTCAAAGCCAGCACGACAGTTGGGGCCACGGATGGGGGCGGGACTCACCCTACTCTTGCGAGGGCCCGACTGGGAAGACCTTGCGGGTGGGGGGGCCCCAGTGAGGCTGCCACCCCACCCACGGTCTCAAGAGATAACTGGTGTCTCCGTTGGGGCAGGGGGAGCCTCTGATGAGGCTTCCCTCCCCCCCTGCCATTCACCAAACAGCTAGGGGCTCCGGTGGGGCGGGGAGCCTCCAATGAGGCCTCCTTCCCTGCCCAGCTTTCCACAACAGGCTGCGGCCCGCTCTGGCCATAGCAGATGGCAGGCACCAGAGTGGGTGCCTGCTTGTGCCCCAGGGTCGCTCCTCGGAGCGTGCTCCACCCCGGGGGCACGAAAGGAGTTTGCTCGCTCCTTTCCTACTTCTAGTGGTGCCCCTGGGGTCCCAGGGGCAGTGCAACTCTGTCGTGCTGATAAGACAAATCCGGGTTGCGGCGTTGAATCCGGGCTGCACAACAATGTGCTTTCCAAAGCGCTAAGGGCAAATCTTTCAATGAGCCCGAGTTGCAGTGGTGATTTTTAATGGCTGCACAGTTCCCCAGGCGCTCTCAAAGTGCAGAAAGGCAGCACAACCAAGCACCCTCCAGGCGCTAGATAAGGAGTTGAAGCACTCCTTTGTTTTAAGCAGTTGCAGGGGTCAGGGGCCACAGCACCCTGCCCCTGGGGGACAACGTTCCGTGGAGCACAGGGCGGCAGGGCCCAGCAGCAGGCCAGCACAAGGTGGATTCAGGCAAGCAGCCGTTCCTTACAGTGAACAGGCAGGTCACAGGTCAGCACAGCAGCAGCAGTCCATGGTGGTTCTAGGTGAGTCCCTCCAGCATTCTGTGTCCAGTTCCAAGATGTCACCAAATTGTGGGGAAAACTCCCCTGTATGTATACTCAGTTTTACAGTGTGTTAACAAAGAAAGAGGAGAGAAGGTTCCAACCAGTTCTGACTGGTTTTGGGAGTCCCCCCTATCTCCTCCAACACAGGCTCCAAACATCAGTTGTGGGTAAACAACCCTTTTGTTGGAGGCCAGGGCACAGCCTTTTCAAATGCATGTGTGCCCTGCTTCTCTCTTCTCTCAGCCCAGAAAGACTATTCAGTATGCAGATGCACCTTTGTGAAAACCTCCACACTCCCTGTGTACAGGCTGTCTGAAAAGTATGCACAAAGCCCAACTGTCACTCTGCCCAGACGTGGATTGGAGTCAGGCTGCAAAACACCAGAGTCATAAGCACAGAGAAATGCTCACTTTCTATAAGTGGTATTTCTGGAATAGTAATAAAAAAATCCACTTACACCTGTAAGCAGCATTTCTCACTACCATTACAACCATACCAAACATGCCTACGCTACCCGTCATAAATCAGACAACACCCTCTACACACAAGGCAGGGCAGTTCCACTGCAATCCTATGAAAAGGCAGCACTCACAGCAGTGAAAAACCAAATAGGCTGTTTGTCACTACTAGGACAGGCCACGCAACCAGGCACATGCCCTGCCTTCTACTTACATAGCACCCTGCCCATAGGGCTAGCTAGGGCCTACCTTAGGGGTGACTTCCATGTAGTAAAAGGGGAGTTCTGGGCCGCCTGGCAATTCAATTTAGATATCAGGTCCCTGTGGCAGAAAACTGTGCATGCAGGTTCTGCGCTAGCAGGCCTGAGACAGGTTTGAAAGACTTCAGTGGGTGGTGCAAGCAGTGCTGCAGACTCACTAGTAGCATTTAATTTACAGGCCCTGGATATTGAGATACCACTGTACAAGGGATTTACAAGTAAATTAAATATGCCAATTACATATAAGCCAATCATACCAACTTTAGAAGGGAGAGCACCTGCACTTTAGCACTGATCAGCAGTGATAAAGTGCTCAGAGTCCTAGAGCCAACAGCGAGAGTTAAAAGACAATAGGAGGAAGGAGGCAAAAAGTCAGGGGAGGAACCTGCTAAAAGGGCCAGGTCCAACGGTGACATTAGTACAACAAACCTTTAGTGGATGCCATTTTTAGAGGAAAAAACAGACATTTCTATGTGGAGCACTTTTTCCCTAATTTTCTCAAAAAGCTCAAAAGTTTGCTATATTTTTCCTATTTTCTCAGCCCTCTCCAGGGGAATCCACAAACCCTGGGCACCTTTTGAATCCCCAGGATGTTGTTAAAAAAAACCACACAAATTTGCATGGATAGCTCATGTGCACAAATTGTGTGCAGTACCCTAAATAGCCAAAAAACCTTGTGATATTAAAAGGTCTCTTTAAAGTCATCTCCACTTCAAAGACGCATTTGAGTATAAATACTGGATCCCAAACCCCACCAAATCAGAACTCTACTGTAACTAAGGACATTCTGCCAGGAAGAAAGACTGCTGTGCTGCCAGGAGGGACTGGAATCTTGAACTGCAATGCTGTTTACGCCTACTGCTTGCTGTGTGCAGTGCTGTAGGGGGTACTGCCACTTTGCTACTTGCTTAGTTGTGTTGACCTACTGCCTACTGCTTCTTGTCGGCAGTAAGAAGAACTGGACCTGTTTGCTACATCCTTGAACCCAAGACTCTCCAAGGGCTTGTTGGCTTGCCCCCTGTTCTCCTGCAGTCTCAGGGACATCAAAGACTTCTGGTGCTGCTGGACCCTGCCATCTCTGAGTCCTACCCTTGCCTGAGGTGCCTCCCTCCAGTCCTGGGCCTCAGATGTGAGTTCTGCAGGTGAATCCTACAAAACCTGATGCATTACCTCAAGTATGTGTAACATTTTGCTGTATCGCTCCTTCGACGCATAGGCTGTTCGACATCAGTGGATTCATAGCCTGCCTGGCCCATGACCACGCTTTGCACAACAACACATCGCATTCACTTCAGTGGAGCTCGAAAACGTAGTGACCCAACTGCACAGAAAATACTGATGCATTGTGGCCTCGACATCGATGCTATGCTCTATCAAAGGTACAGTTTCAGCGGACTCTGAGTGGGTTCCGTACCTGGCCTACCCTCCATCGCAGTCACCCAGTATTTTGGATTTGCACCAGTCCCTCATGACCTCAAGTAACCTTATAACGGCTAGTGACTTCTAAGCACTGTTTTCATATTTAATCTTTAGAAAATCATATCTCAACTTCTACTGATTAGATTTTTGTCATTTTGGTCCTTGTTTTACCAGATAACTATTCTCTATTTTTCTAAACTGGAGTGGAGTCCTTTTGTGGTGTCTTTCACTATGTTAATGTGATTAAGTGTTGTACAAATACTTTACACATCGCCTCTTAAGTTAAGCCTGCCTGCTCTGTGCCAAGCTACCAGAGGGTGCACACAGGTTAAATTAGGGAGTGCAACTCACCTAACCTGACTAGGATTGTGGTCCCTACTTGGACAGTGTGAATACCTCTGTCAACTAGAGACCTAATTTCTAACAATGGCCGTGTCACAATATTCTGTGGCACACTGTGAGTCCGTGTGAGCTAGCGGCAGAGACATTTTAAGGCAGGGGCAAAGAGGGCTCTGGCCCAGGGCCCCACCTTTCAGGGAGGGGCCTTGTTATTTGTTCAGGACAGGTAACATTATTAATCTATCTGAACAGTCAGCCTTTAACAACTACCTCTACCTCTTTTGGTCATAGTATGTTAGCAAGTATATCACAGCCTCAAACAGGGCAAACCTGATGGTCCACTTCCAGACCAATCTGTGTGCTGTATGTGGAGCAACACAGTCCAATAACAACTTGAGAATAGGAGAGATGTTAAACGGTATGAGTACTGATTTTAAATAAGCAATCGTCTATCATTTTTCTTCTTTCTCTTACTACTGCTTAACTTTTAAGATATGATCAATGGGTGTGAGTTATCTGAAACTGGATCACACATTCAAAGTTGTTGGGAATGGGGCCTCCAAAATAGGTTTGGACCAGGGCCCCCTAAATCCCAACAATGTCCCTGGCTAGCAGGTCGAAGTCTAATAAGAAAACATGTTCTTAAATCACATAACCAGATGAACAGATTGTCAACAGAACCACAGTACACTTATTAGTTACAGGCACCTGCACGTTCAATTCACCACTGAACAAAATCAACTGGCTGGTGCATACCACAAGGTATACGTGAAAGAACGCCAAGGATCGAGTCTGAGTAATTCATAGCTTTAAACAGAACTGTTCTATCAAGTGTTTGAGAAAAAGGTGCTAACATGTACACTGTAAGGCACGTTCTTAAGACATTGATTTTACTGCTTCCTTCACTCAGACAGCTGCAGGCATTTGCTGAAACCTGGCACTAAACTGAGATAATTTTAGAAATGGAATGGTCTGGAGATATAAAGTCCCACTTCTAATGTTACTCAGAACAGAGGTCTAGGTCTCGAGAGCTCTTCACCTGCTGCGTCTTCTTCCTTTATTTGAGTTCTCACTCCTGGTAATAACAGAGATCAAACCTTTCGGCTAGTACTTTGGAAGTTTTCCATTTTTTGTAGGAAGGGTAACTATTCTACCAAGTTATAACTCTCCAGAGACCTTTCCCCTTTGATGAATAAATGGAACCAAACCGCTGACAGCGTCTCAGCTTCTTTCTGGTTTCAATAGGACATAAATTGCCGCCTTAAAACGACTGTTTCTAAGCAACCATTCAAAGCAAACACCTTTGACTATTTTCATTTGAACATCTTGTGTTTAGGTGAAAACACTCTGAACTGCGGAAGAAACCCCTTGCACTGCAAATGGCTTTTGCACATGTGAATCAACACCTGATGGAACATTCTGGAAAGTGACTGAAGCTAAATGGAAAAAGGTATAGAGTTCATGAACGGCCCACGCGTTCTCCTACACCAATCTTTGGCAGTGGCCATTGCAGACGATCTCACTCAGAATTAGAAGTCGTATAGAGCTAGACAAAAAGAGGTGTTTTGCCAACTATTAATCTTGTGCATAGAAAAACGCTTATAGTGACTGACGGGATCTCGGCCATTGGGAGCCTAAATGCACTTCAAAACACGAATGAACGACTGAAGAAAGGAATTAATAAATCCTCATTCAATTATTCAGTTAACGCGTTTTAAAAAATATTTTACGAAAAAGTACAATGCATATTACAAGCGCAATAGGTGATTGAACAAAATGTACCCTATTGATAGGCAAATTTAGTCATTTTTCATGAAATGTATTGAAGCTCATTGGCCAAATTTGCTGTGCTGCCTAGTGCATGGGGGGACACAGCATAGAGCCATATCTGCTAAGATCGGCGTGCTGCTGCTGTTGTCATCCCGAGATGGTGCTTTAAAAGGCTGCATTGAGTGATTCACAGCTTCACAGAGGACAGTGTGTGCTATCTCTAGTATAGAATTTGTATTGTAAGCATAGTTTTCCAATTCAAATTCCTAGGGCTAGACAAACACAGAAGGATACCACACATAACACTTCATCACACATGTTATGTGTGTGATTTTTTAGAAATAAAGGGGCATATTTATACTCTGTTTGCACCACATTAGCATAATTTTTTTAACTTTAATTTGGTGCACAACTAACCCCATATTTATACTTTGGTGATAGACCCGTCTAGCGCCACATTTATGGAGTTAAAGTCATTTTTTGGAAGTGGAAACCTACCTTGCCTTAATGAGATGCAAATAGGCATTCCAGTGCAAAAAATGACTCTATGGCCTTAACGCCATATTTATACTCTCGTGAAAAAATGGTGCACGGAAGGGAGGAGGGGTCAGAAATGGTGCAAAGCTTGCTTTGCCCCATTTGTTTAACACCTGGGTCAGGGCAGGCGTTAGGGGACCTGTGGGCCTATTTCCATGGTGGAACACCATGGAATAAGGCCACAGGTGCCCTCCCGATGCCCCAAGGACACCCCCCCAACAGAGGGACTGCATAGGATGGGGGACACCATCCCAGGTAAGTAGAGGTAAGTATTGCATTTTATTTTTTAAAGTGCCATAGGGTGCCCTGGAATGGGCCCCCCTACATAGTGGCAGTGGGTGCAATGGCCATGCCCAGGGGACCCTGGTCCCCTGTGCTGGCCATTGGGGTGGTGGGCATGACTCCTGTCTTTTCTAAGACTGGAGTCATGGGGTATGGATGGTTTTGCATCAGAAAATGACTCTAGGCAGGTTAGAGTAATTTTTTTCACTCTATCCTGCCTTGCGTCATTTTTTGGTGCAAAACCCCCTTCTTCAATAAAGCCAGCCCCACCCGACTAACGTCATTTATTTTTTTACGCTAGTCCACCCTTTGCGCCTGCTTGCACCATTCCATAAATATGGTGCCTGGCTGGTGCACAGAAATGGTGCAAGCCGGTGCTAATCTTTTTGGTGCAAAACTGCATTAGTGCAGTTTTCCACCAAAAAGTATAAATCAGGGCCAAAACGTTTCCCTCTACTAGCGCCTGCTTCAAGAAGGTGTTGTTTTCTGACGCAGACCCTGGTGGGCTGTCTTGGTAAATCAGTCTTTGCGGCATTACCTACGGGTGTTCCAGATTATCTACCCAAGTAATACCCCAGTAATGCCCCCTTGATGCAACACAGTGCAGAGGGATATTGGATCTAAAAATGGCACCCTTCCAGTGCAATAATGAAGCTTAAGGGTGGAGGCGAGACAAACAAATAAGTAAACAGAAAAGAAAATAGAGGATGCGCTGGGGCAAGATGAAAATGACACGGAGAACACCGCCTTGCAGGTTTACAATTGTTACTGTCCAGGGCAATGAGCTATTCTTGTGATGAGTGCCTAAAGTCCATCAAGTCCTCTCTCCCTAAATTCTGAAATGACAGGTTCTCCCTCCTTTTTCAAGTGCCCCTCAAATAACCCTCAGTGACTTCTGAAGCATATGCAAAGTTAAGCCTGTATAAAATTGGCATAATTTGTTTGCAAAAATTATGGTCATTATTCAAAAAACGACACAAAAATAAGCGAAGTAGCTTTCCAGCATTTTGGTCTTTTTTAAATTCGAAATGAATCTTGGTGTTAATTTTGGGAAACAGAGTACATTTCATGCAAACAAATAGTGCAAAATCCCTTTAACGTGAACAACAGTCACTCATATTCTCTCTGTCGCACAACAGCATTTGTATCCAAGTGGAATCAAATGTACACACCATAGCATAATGGTATAATTTCAGGCATTTCACTTAACGTGTTACCCCAAAATGCCGGAAAGTATGCATGATTACACTCGCATAAACAACATTTTGCCCAGGACCCCAAATGACTCAGAGGAACACATGTCTTAGCATTCTTCCTGCCTTGTCTGGCAGCTATATGAAGATATAAATATGCAAGATATCAATTCATTTTCTTAACTGTCTCTGTAAGTTGTGCAGAGATTCATAAAGCGTCTTAGATCTGTACTGTGTGCACTACATTCCAGGCACTTATCTGAGTTGTCATATTCTCTTAGAACAAGCTTGGGCTCAAGCAGTAAACTGGCAGCCCTGCATAAGTCAGATAGGTACTGCTGAAGCAGATGTCTTAATTAGAAATTATTAATTAGTGTTTATGTATTTTGAACAATAACTTATATAGAAAATGAATAACGCAGAGAAAAATAAGGTACACGTTTGAAATTGTAACCTCGAAGAATGGCCACTAGTGTTCACGAAATGTACTAAATAATGATTAATACTTATGAAATATTGAAAATGTCTTAGAATAATGTAGTATTATGTCATATTAAGGATTATGAAGTATGTTCTAGCTTATTAATTGTAGGCCTTAGCTTAGCGAGTGTCTTGGCCTAGTTTTGTCAGGCCTCATGCAGAAGCTGTATTTCTTAGCGTTTAATAAAAATGCTGACAGAGTGAAATAACTGTGAAATGCTCATTGTCTTGTTAAAATGCTTAGCAGAAGCTTTCCATGAGAACCAACTAACGGGAGACAGTGTCCTTAAAATTTATTGAGATGTTTGTAATATGTGCAAGAGGTTCTGTCTCAGGACGCAAACAATGAAGACACTGCTTGGAGCGGAAGATGCAACAAATTTGATACCTGACGAGCCAGATGATGAGAACATCGTGAAGCAGACCAATCAACGGCGTGTGAAGTGTGAAATATTAGAATTAATAGATTTGGTGTAGACATTTTACTGGACAGAGTAATAACATATGATTATTTGACCAATTGGGAATTAGGGGATAGTTTGGATGACTTTAATATAACAATGTGACAGAGGGAAAAGACTTCAGGCCTTCTTCTGATTTGTGATGCAACACTGGAGGAGAAGAGATTTGAGATTCAGTCATTGGGCTCATACTCTCTGACTGGGAGCCTGATGTTTTGCTGATCGATTGATGAACTGAGGACGAGGACTGATTCTGTTTTGCTTACCCATACCGTGGATAGGTAGATATGACAACATGACTGATTTATATTTGTATGCCTTTTCTTTCTAGGCACCAACTGCACTGTCTTAATTTTTTTTCCTTAGTTAGACATTTCCAAAATGTGTGTTCTAAGTTATTTTGCATGAAGCCCCACATTCTGATGCTAATCTGGGTTAGTTGAGGTTATCTACATGACGACTGACAATTTGTTAAAGACAAATGGTTGACGAATTAAGTTGCTGAACTCTATGAATTATGTAGTACTATTGAAGCTGACTTTACTAATGCTTTGTACTGACGCTTTAGAATGTATTGTGATTCAAGCTTTGATTAGGTTATGTTTCTTGTGCCTTTTTGGTGAACCAATATTATCATTTGCGTTTGATTTGATTTTGAGATTAATCTGCATGACTTTAACATTGTTAATAATAGGGAAATAAACTTACTAAACTTTTACTAAAGGTGTGGTTATTCATGGCTGAAAGGTCATGGTGTGTGATTATTGATTGACTAATGATTATTGATTATTGTGTATTGATTACTGTCTCTGTTTTGGAGCTATGGTAAGAACCTTGTGAACGAGTCAAAAGGTTCATCGACCTAAACGCGTCCCCTTGTAAGTTTACTTTGGTAGAAAAGAGAAAATCACCCTATGGCATTCCTCCAGTGTTTTGCAATTTTATCGTTTTTCTCTTTCAAATTGAATTGCTTGGATTATTTTCTGCAGAACACCTAGGGGCATATTTATACTCTGTTTGCGCCGGAATTGCGTCGGTTTTTTTGACGTAATTCCGACGCAAAACTAACTCCATATTTATACTTTGGCGTTAGACGCATCTAGCGCCAAAGTCCATGGAGTTTGCGTCATTTTTTAGCGTGGACACCTACTTTGCGTTAATGATATGCAAGGTAGGCGTTCCTGTCTAAAAAATTTACTCCGAGGCATGTGCGCCGTATTTACACTCCCGTGCAAAATTCACGCCCGGGAGTGGGCGGGTCAAAAAAATTGACGTACGGCCGCTTTTACGCCGTTTTTTAGCGCCTGGACAAGGCAGGCGTTAAGGGACCTGTGGGCTCGGAAGGAGCCCAGAGGTGCCCTCCCATGCCCCCAGGGACACCCCCTGTCACCCTTGCCCACCCCAGGAGGACACCCAAGGCTGGAGGATCCCATCCCAGGGACATTAAGGTAAGTTCCGGTAAGTATATATTTTTTTTTTGTGTGGCATAGGGGGGCCTGATTTGTGCCCCCCTACATGCCACTATGCCCAATGACCATGCCCAGGGGACAGAAGTCCCCTGGGCATGGCCATTGGGCAAGGGGGCATGACTCCTGTCTTTGCTAAGACAGGAGTCATTTCTATGGGGGTTGGGAGTCGGAAAAAATGGCGCAAATCGGGTTGAGGCAAAAAATTTGCCTCAGCCTGACTTGCCCCATTTTTTGGCGCCCAAGCTCCATATCCCCCTACGCCGGCGCTGCCTGGTGTACGTCGTTTTTTTCCACGCACACCAGGCAGCGCCGCCGGCTAACGCTGGCTAACGTCATTGATTAAATACGGCGCCCGCATGGCGCTTCAGAATGGCGTTAGCCGGCGCTAATTTTTTTGACGCAAAACTGCGCTAGCGCAGTTTTGCGTCAAAAAGTATAAATATGGCCCCTAGTGCCTGCAATCTCTGTAAATTCAAGGTTCTCTAGGCCCTATTTAGGGTCGAGCCTGCGTTGCATGCGCTCGCTCATGCGTATCGCAGAGAGACGCTTTTGTATTTAGAAAAGGGCTCGGAGCCCTGTCAACTTCACATCAGTGTTTTTTATTGGTTCGTGGGCTTGCATAATAAAATCTGCTTGCTTTCATTAGTCGAAGGCACGCATAAGTCATGCCTTTTCCAGTGGCTAGCCCTCCTCGAGCGCAGCGACCAAGTACAGAAAACATGCGAGGCTCGCTGTTTTCCATCGGGCTCGTGGACTTCTTTTTCTCTAATTTACGAGCGCGATCTCGCTTGGCAGAAGTCGAGCGCTTTACATAGTTAATTTCACTTTTTCGGGTTATGTACATAAATGCATTTTTGCCCGATAGGTGAAAAGTCGGGTTAGGAGTTTACAACGTGATCAGCTCTAAGATGAGCAAACGCGAGACCCGTCGCATTGTAAATGTTTGTGTTGTAGACACTACAATTCTTGCAGCACCAAATGCAGTTTTATTTTCTCCCGTCCCCGATCTCGCAGGCAGCAGAGCTAAGATGTTTTCGATCACTTTCTAATGTGCAATGTTTTTTTAAAACTTTTTTTCCGAAGTACAGTGGTGACAGTCACTTCTGTTAAATTGGAGCCCTGCTTCAGTAACGCCTCAGTGCGTATCTTATTCTCATAAACACGTGTGAGCGCCAGAGGCTTCACGCTTCAGTGAGCCAAAGTGAAACGTTGTCTTTGACAGCTGCGGCCAACAGAAAACGGTGTGAGAAGGTCGCGCACCGGCGGGGAGGGGGTGCCTCCCTGTGAGGTCTGCAGATACCCCAAGCTCGCCGTCCTGAACCAGTAACTGCTCCTTGTGACCCTCTGACGTCACTTCCCGAAAGAGCAGTTTACAGCATCGATTCCAATGGGTCAAGGTGGGAAACTGTTTAAAACTGCCGCCCCCCCCCCCACCCATTTATAGGTCTGGCCTCAAGACACCTTCAGCTGAAACAGGCCTAGGGTTATAAAATACATAGATGTTTTCATATATAGAGGGGCGTCTAGTGAGCCCTCTTCGTCTTCTCAAGGCATTCACATATTGCTTCACCACAGTGTACAGTGAGTCAAGCCCGCTTCATCCACTGCCACTCCTGCCCAGGGAGTGACAGCGTTTGGCCTGGCCACATAAACAAGAAACGCACTTCAGTGCCAAGACTGTAGTTTACGTTGACAATGGCCATTCTTTCTTTCAGCTTTTAACCTCTTTTACTATTTTGTCACCCATGTGTATTTCACCTACGTGGCCAGGCTACAGTAATTCAAAACCAATAGTAACTTTTTTTTTGTTTGCCTCACGATAAATCATATTTTTGTGTGAAGCACGTTAATGGAAAAGTTTTGCATACGTAATCACAGGAGTCTGAGATAAAGCACCTGTGTGTTTTATATTAAAATCACATGCAGTTGTTACATTGTTTTATTTCAAAATGTTTATTTTAAGCATACCACTGCCACGTAGAGACCACAGTGAGTGAGTTTTTTTTGTAATGTATGCTTGCAGTAAAAAATAATTCACATGCTCCTCAGCTTTTTCTGCATGCCTAGAAATTGCCCAGCTTACGACCTTAGTCTGTTTATTCATAGTTTGTGTTGCAGTTGTGGCAGCTACCATAGACACAACCTGTTAATAGATTTAGATTGTTGCATTCTTATCTACTATGGGTTGGCAGTGAAATTGAAGAATCTGCTTAGTTTCCTTTTGCTCCAATGGAAACCAAGATTATAATACCTCCTTTAGGTCATGACCTATTATCGATGCTGTTGAGGCAGAACTTACCTCCACCTCACTAAACAGCCCTCCGTCGAAATGATACCCAAGTTTACAGGACATTTCGCGTACAACATAGTTACAGGTCCACATGGATCCGACCCAGGAGGCCTCCTACGTACAGGAATGCTGCTTAGGGCAGTAGAGGGTTGCAGATAACTCCTGCACCCATTTTGCTTATTATCCTTGTACTGCTGGAAGTTGTTCAGAATAACATGGGCTTTGACATCTTCCCAAATTATGGAACATCAGCATGCAACATTCCTTTTGCCATCTTTCTGCTTGCTCTTTTAAAATCTACTCCGCTCCAAGCATTTAGGTGATCAACCGTCCAAAGTGGCCCTCTTTTTAGGGTCGAGCCTGCGTTGCATGCGCTTGCGCATGCGTATCGAAGTGAGACGCTTTAGTATTTAGAAAAGGGCTCAAAGCACTGACAACTTCACGTCAGTGTTTTTTATTGGTTCGTGGGCTTGCCTAATAAAATCCGCTTGCTTTCATTAGTCGAAGGCAACCATACCTCATGCCTTTTCCGGTAGCTAGCCGTCCTCGCAGCGACCAAGTACAGAAAACATGCGAGGCTCGCTGTTTTCCATCGGGCTCGTGGACTTCTTTTTCGCTAATTTACGAGCGCGATCTCGCTTGGCAGAAGTCGAGCGCTTTAAATAGTTAATTTCACTTTTTCGGGTTATGTACATAAATGCACTTTTGCCCGATAAGTGAAAAGTCGGGTTAGGAGTTTACAACGTGATCAGCACTAACATGAGCAAACACGAGACCCGTTGCATTGTAAATGCTTGTTCTATCTTGCCTCTGTACAACCAGTGGCTGCAGTGCTTGAAATGGAAGAGCAGGTACTATGTATCAGAGTACCTGCTTGTTTCAGAGAAGTGCTAGTACACTCCAATTAAAGGTATTACATTTATCTTGAGAAGTGCCGGTACTCTCCCTCTCAAAATAAAAAAAAGTGCCGGTACTACACTTTTTGCACCCACTGGACACTTTGCTTATACAGAAGGGGTTGCAGAAGCTTGCCACTACTGTAATAAATATCGCACTAGTGTTAAATGTGCATAGTGCAAACTCAGGGAGACATTTTCCTATTTGGGTGGGGTTGTGGACCCATGCAAATGAGGGAATCCTCTGCTTATGCTCCAGCAGCATTTTACAGATGCTGGTGCATGGGATAAAATATTGTCAGGGCTGTGGCCCCGAGGATGTCAGTTGGAAAGGAGGAAATGGAGCCCCAGGCATCTGCCAGACAACCCCCTGCAGGCAGGTTTACAACGTAGACTTGGATGTACCACACCTTAGATGGGGACAGTGCACCATATCCATAATGTGTGTATAATGTAGACACTAGCCTACAGTGGTGTGTACCAGTTGGGATTCTTTTGCCACATTTCCAGACATATCAACAGATTTTTCTTTTTCTATACTACTGTCTATGTATGTGTTTCCCATTTTGAACTCATGGCAATATGAATGCCCTATTATGGAAGATAATTTACATTTTTATTAAAGAAGGTCGATATAGGAAAAGCATATACAGTACAATGCAGGAACCAGAGAGAGCATTGTGCTAGGGACATAAAAAAGAGATAGGTGACTAAATAGTAGACCTCAGTTCTACCTTGCTAATTCACCAAAATGCAAGGGTTCAACTTTCGTTTTGTGCAATTTGGATTTCACAATCTCTGGCATGTCTAGCTTCGTTACTGGGATTCAAGAAGATGTGGCATAGCTTATGATGGTCTAGAACCTTGGGCCGTCGCCTGCCTCTCTC
The DNA here is from genome assembly GCF_031143425.1 of Pleurodeles waltl. Lineage (NCBI taxonomy): Eukaryota > Metazoa > Chordata > Amphibia > Caudata > Salamandridae > Pleurodeles > Pleurodeles waltl. Next base: position 567,716,691 of record NC_090447.1, read on the forward strand.
AGGAAAGAGTGAAACCTGGTGGCACTCCTGTACCACCAACCTCTGCTTCCTGCCATTTAATGCTGGCAGCGGCACTCACATTGCCACTGTCAGCACTAGGCTGGCTATTACCACTCACATGCGGGCCGGGAGCCGGCTTTGACTGGAGAGGCAGGGAAGGCTCAGCGCATGTTAGGGGGTTTGGCAGGCTGACAGATATATTTTGCTGGCTACTACTGAGGTTAGCTTTGGAGGATAGCTGAGTGCTACGTACTTCTTTGTATTTCAGTGGAGAAAGTTACTGCTGAACATAGTGAGAGATGGTGACAGGACACAGATGTTTACATATAAGGGCAGGTAGAGACTGCTAAAGGGTGTTATGGCGGGTGGCAGTGTACTTAATACGACAAGGAGATATGGGCTACGAAAGGTGACACCATGTAGTGCATGGATCCCCATTGCCCCCTCCCCCACCTTAAAGCAGAACTGCTCGACAGTGCTGGAGTACGTTCCATTTGAAGGCCTATGGATATCATAGAAGAACGGGCTGACCTTGATGAGTAACTTTAAAAAACAATCTAAAGACTGAAAACAGTTGATAGCTTAGAAAAGAACTGCCAAATATCTTACTTTGGCAGAGGAATGTAATTTTCTGAAACAGGTGTAGCTAGCACACAAGCGGCCCAGTGTATACTTTTTCCTCCTTTGATTATGAATAGTTGTAGTGTGATACTTCAGGTGGCTAAGAAACAGTTTCAAATAACTGGCCAATGCGAGGTAATAAAGTGCCCACAAACTGAGAAGGGGGATCGGAAAGTAATTCAGAAGATGGTTCCACTAGGTTCTTGAAACCAGTAGCTAAGGTAATAATATTGTCTACTTGGCTTAGAACAGCATTAGACATCTATCTCTGCCCTTCACCACACCCTAGAATTAGTCTGTTAGTGGATGGCCCAATTTATTCTTCCGCTAAGTCCTTCTAAGACTACACTTCTAAATGTACCTTATAGAGCAATGTCCCCCAATGCCTAAAACCCCCCACTTACCTGAGTCGTCACCTTGTCATCTGCGTCGTCCTCCTCAGCCGACTCCCTTGTTTGTACCTTAACCATGCATGTTCGTTGTTCAGGACATGCGTGGTTAAGGCACAAAATAACGAAGTCGTGGTTAAAGAAAGCGTTGTTCCGCTTTCGTTAACCAGGACTTCGTTATAAAAAATTCGGCATAAAGGATGTTTACCTGCCCTTTTTGGACATCTGCCACCAGATAACAGTCTCAAATGCTTCAATTCAGTATTGCATTGATGATGGGAATGCTATTTTGCTTGCTGCTCCTGAAAAATTAATGAACCATCTTCAGCTAGTCCAAAATGCAGCTGCATGGTTGCATTGCAATGTACTCCAGCACCAACAATTTCACAGACATTGAACCAATTGCATTGGCCTCCTGTGCGCCAGGGGATTGCCTTTCAAACCATGATGATTGCACGCACACTGTGTTCTGTTACATAAATTTCCTGACTTCATAGTGGCCAAATTGAAATGGCACAATGAGACTCTTAACTTAAAATCTAATAATCTCTTCTCAGAACAAGAAGACTAAGATTAGGTGACCGTTTATTTTCAGTCACCAAAACATGTATGTGGAATCTTACTTCAGCTTAGAGAACATCTGACGTCTTTCGAGTTCCCTATGTAACATGACACGTTTTTCGCAGTAGTCTAAGAGCATATGTATGTATCAACAGTGGCAAGAAACATTAGTGTACATGTGCTGTATAAGAAATTATAACATAACATAACCGTTATGTTAGCCACTGATGTCGTCAATCTGAACGACATTTGTCTGGCCCTTAGATCAATGCACAAAAATGGATGATGGTATTAAATTCTATGGATTGAACTCGGTTAAAGGATGCCTCTGATTATCATCACTGAGAAGAGAGAGTTTTCAGGGAGTTAAGGGTGCACAGGACACCTGGTTGGATGAAGTGCTTGTCTACAGTTAAGTCCAAGGTTTCTCTTATATCTAAGGGGTTTTACTAGCCGTATTATAATTTCTTGGTGTCCAAAAATATCTGTTCTTCCGTTGTTAATAGTTTCTGTTTTTCTTGCTGTTTTAGTGCGTATTTTGTGTGTATTTGAGTCTGCGTCAGTTTGCCGTGGTTAAGTGTCTTTTGGCTTGCCGGGTTTTGAGTCTTGGTCTAATCTGTGTTGTCCACCCCTCTTTTGCAAAGTGTTGATCTTGTGTCCTGTGATGTTCAGCTGTTTTCTGTCAAGGAAAGGGTATTTGTTGTAAAGTCTTGCAGCCAAATGGCTATTACTTGTTTAAATTCCCGTGTCGGAGTAACAGCATTCCATTCCTGTGTTGTTGGAACAGATTTGTGAGTTTGAACAGTGTTGCCTGGTTCTAAAGTGTCACAAGGTTGATCTCAATAAAGAACTTTCTCATCAATGGAAGAAGTGCACTTTTGTTTATTTACAAAGGAGGGTTGAATGTTCTAATAGACTTACAGCCTTTCCTTCTAAGGCAATACCAGTTGTTAAAGAACCTCTCCCTCATGGCAGCACTCATCTGTGTCTTGGTTCTATAACTCAGATTCAGGGATAAAACAACTGCCATTGCTCACAGAAGTGTGATATAAGGATATATTAGAACATTTGAATGTTGACAGCTCCATTTAAGACAATAGAGCAGCAGCAGGCTACAAACACTGATATAGGCCCGCTGTTGATTGCTTTCTAATGAACGAATAAACACCCTTTGACTTCCCCTCTCGACAAGCTATTATGCAGGAGATGTGAGAGGCAGCGGTTGTGGGCGAGGGCACAGATCAAGTCTTTCCCCCTAATTCCTTCCATTGCTCTTAGTGTGACTGGAGCCTCGAAGGGGAAAGGGAACTTCTAGTCCAGCTCCTGTTTCCCTCAGCTCCGCAAATATAGAACAGAACTTTGACAGAGCCAAGGAGACGTAGGTGCTGACTGCTGCATAGTTTCACAAATCTTGCAGTGTGCATGTGGTGATAACTGTTAGGCACACACACAGCATAAGCCGTGAAAGGAACTGAAGCTTCGGCGGCATGAGGGGTAGTAAACCCTATGCATCTCCCAGAAGGCTACTTTTTCAAGTAGGATATTCAACCCTTATAGGGGGCATGTTAGAATAGCCTTGTAGCCCACCCTTCCAGGATATACCAGACATTAAAGGTCCACTCCTTTTTTGGGGCCTAATCCTTTGGCTTGGGTCTATAACACTGAAGCGGACCTTTAATAGTGCGCAGAGCCTGCAATGACGGGCAATAAGGCTATATTAGCACTCTAAAAAGAATGATGTGAGCTGAACAATCAATCAAACTGTTTCCTTATTGGGTTATAACTACTCATTCAGGGAGGAACATGTGACTGTCATATCCCTTTCTTTCCATTCTGCTGCAACTTTGAGCTCAGGTTCAGCCCTTATTCCGTTTTCCCTTTTCACATGAGTAAAGGAAGTAGAGGTTCCATTACTCATACTATCATGAATGGGCTTCTTTGAGAGGCATCACAGCTCCTGCTTCTCTCCTGGTCCTTTTGGTTAAAAGCTGCTCTTCCTTTGAAGTCACTGCAAGACTGCTCCTTTGCCTCATTGTGGGCACAGCGAGTCTGAATGCTGCAGTGCTGTGGAAAATTCAGTGGTTTCTTTACTACTTTCATTCAATTCCTGAGTTGCCAATCTTTTTTTCTACTCAGTGAGGCAGTGCACCTGAACCTGGAAGTAAGTAAAGGATTGTTGGCAGTTTGGATACATGCCTGTCATGGGGCACCTCCTCTGTCCTGAAATACTGAATGTGCAATACTGTTCTCTAGCTATACTCTGTACTTCCTTACCAATTGGAAGTAGGAGATTGAGGATACATGCCTGGGCATTACCTTAAGGAAACCTCACACCTGGCTAGCAGTAAGCACTGGCAGATATACACTGTAAACCACAAGAATAATTAACCATGGTGTGGTTCAGGGGCGGTTCTCTTATTTGGGTGACGGGCTCTGCCCCCTTTATTATTCCCCAAAAGTGCCTTTTAATTTCCCTAATATTGCTAACATTATTTTTTTTTAAAACAACGAAACTGAGGGCAGCGCTTTAAAAGCACACGCCTTGGTTGCATTCTCCTCCTGTTCTCAACCTTTAACATCGTCAGGTTGCCATCAATCACCAATTGCCAGGCTGATACACTCAGCCCTAAAGCCTGTGAGATCATCAGCTCGGCAAAATCATTGCTTGCTGGGCTTGACTCCTCCCCCGATAGCCTGAGTGAAATATTAGCCCCTAGGTGCATCAGGCTGAAGCCCTGTAGCACCAGGAGCTGCATGTCCATCAGGAGCTGGGGTCAAGCTTGCCCACCCTTTAACAATTCGTCACATGGTGGGGTATGGTCAGCAGTCTCAATGATCCCACCTCATCCTGTGAGGATCTGTGAAAGGGTGGGATTAGAGGCTGCAGGTGGCAAGCTCGCCATTGGAGTCTGCGCAGCTTGTCATCACAAGCTTTGTATATGATGACACACTGCCAGTTCCCATGCCCTGCTTCCCGCGCTTCCCTTGGATTGCCTCACTCGTGAGGAGGATGAGGGTCTGATTTGGAATTTGGCGGATGAGGTTACTTCATCACAGAAGTGACAAATATCCTGTCTGCTGTATTATTAGTCCATTACATCCAAAGGACATCATAATACGGCAGAAGGAATATCAGTCACGTTTGTGACAGAGTAACTTGTCCACCAAACTTTAAATCAGGCCCTGAGTTTGCTAACACATCTTTACCTCCTGTGTTACCATTAATATGTTCAGGCCCCAGTGAGCCTCTTTTAAATCTTAACTAATGGCATTGCCTTTAACTAAAATGTTTAAGGGCTATGCCTGTGTGTTCTTCATGGCATAATTTATGGGACTTTCATGTTAATTATCAGAACTGGTGCCTCATTCCTGCTTGTAGTGGGGTCAAACTGAACATGATATTCTGTAACTACTTTATTGGTCTGACAACTTCAGGCAACTGCACACAAATTATACCACACACGCCTTAAAAGAAAAATGTATGTAAATTAACCTAATTAGGAAATGCACTTTTACATTGCTGATGGTTAATGGAAGCATTACTGGTGCTTGTGTGCGTAACCGGAGGCCACAAAAAGCACTTTCTTTTTATATTGTAATAATGACAGTTTAAAATAGACTGCTGTGAAATGTGCAAGAAATTCCCCGGAAAAGGTAAAATTAGAGTTTTCAGAATATATATATTTGTTAAAACTCACAATTATACTATAGTTAGCACTAGGGAAACCCTTTTTTCTATTGAAAGGAAGCACTCCAAAACTCAGCTGCTAATACCCTGCCTATCAAGATTGATAAATCAAGAGGCGCAGTAAGGTAGGCTTTAACTTTTCAGGAATGGTTGGTTTATTACAAAAAGTATGGGAATTGTTTTTGTGAAATAAAAAAGCTTTGAAATGTCCTTCCCAATAGATCCCTCCCACTTTAGGTTCTGGTATTTCACTGCATGTCTTTGTAGAAGCAGAGAGAGGAACACTACAAAACATGCCACACATGAAGTGCACAATTATGTTCTCTTTTATTATGTTTTTTCCTCATATCCTGTTCCTCTGGATGTGCAGACAGACCTAAAAATATGTCAAAAAAAGACTATTAGCACTAAAGCCTTTGGCTTATTTTCTTCTGTTTATTAAAACTAGTGATTTTACTCTGCATAAATGTTACTAGGCCTAGGAGAGATTTCAATTACGTTGCAGAATTTCCGGAATTTCATTGAATTTCTAGAATGTCATTTGTATAGACTCCCTCTTCTCTTGAGGCTATTTTCGAGGGCCACTTAATTGCTACTGATACAGGTTTGACTGGCCCTTCCTCATCTGGGCCTTAATTCACACTCTCTACCCCCCTTTTACCTGAGCCCTCCTGCACTTTTCCCTTCCCTGGGCACTGAACTGACCGTGGGCCTAATCAGATGACGGGTTGCCCTTTAAACTGTTACTATAGTTTCAAGACAAACACCCTCATCCTCCTTTAATGTACACAGGTCTTTAGGAGGAAGGCAAGATGAGTCGAGCTGTGTGAACCCTCTGCATGCTTGTTGGCACGTTCGACCTTAATAGGTAAACTTACAAGGGGACCTGACTAGGTCGATGAACCTTTTGACTCGCAATTAAGATGTTCCCACCATAACTCCAGTACATGCAGATCAATAATCAATAATTAATCAATAACATCAATAATTAATGATAATTAATAGCATTAATAATCATTGGAGTCAGTAATTGTCACACACCATGATCTTTCATCATGAATAACCACACCTTTAGTAAAAGTTACAATATTTATTTCCCTGTATTAACAATGCTAAGGTCACGTAAATTAATCTAAAAATCAAATGATACACATACAGAAACAACACTGGCTGTCCAAAGCAACGAAAGAAACGCAATCTAATCAAAGCTTGAACTATTACACATTCTAAGGTTACAGTGCAAATCAATAATAAGAACAATTGCACAAACAATTATCACATATATTTAGATTCAGCAAAGAAAGACATCAAACGTTATTCTCTATAGCAGACTTTCAATAGTAAGAATCCCTCAACTAACACCAGATTAGGGTCAGCATGTTGGGCTTCATGCAAAACAATTTAGTAAACACACATTTGGAAAACATCTAGCTATGGCTCTATCAAAATAGTGCAGTTGGTACCTAGAAAGAAAAAGCAAACATCCATTGCAAGTCACATTTAGTAATTCATATACCTCTCCTCAAATGGATCAGCAAGCTAAGATAGTTTTCGTCAGCAGGACATCCGTTCGGTCAGCAAGGCATCAGGATTCAGCATCAAAGTTCAGAAAATGTAAAGATTTTAAGCAGTAAAGTTAAGCACGTCTCTGCTCAAGAAAAAAATGCCCTTTCAGCCAGGAAGAAAATGGGCAATTGGGCTGTCTTCCCTTGGTGCAGTCCACCTAAGTTAGATTCCCTAAAACGACTTCTCAAGTCCCTATTGGTCAAGGGATCGCATGTTCACACTTTGTCCAATAAAACTAAAACTTCAAATCTATTAATTCTACCACTGCACCATTAACATGTCGCTGATTGGCTTCTCTTGTAATGTCCTCATCATCCGGCATGTCAAGTAACAATTTTGTTGCAGCTTATACTCCAGTCAGTGTCTTCGTTGTTCTCCTCCTGGGAAAGTCTGCCTTGCACACATTACACTCATATTGTTACATTTAACAAGAGCAGCATTTTCTAACAATAGGTTTTCATGAGAAAGACTTTTAGCTATGATCACATTTAGATAGCACAGTGGAAAATCACAGTTTAATTCTCAGCCATTTTATTAAACGTTTAGAAATACAGCTTGACATGAGGCCGTGCAACTAGGCCAAGACCTCCGCTAAGTCAAGGCCTACAATTAATAAAGCTAATACATAATGCATAACCCTTAATATGACATATTACTACATTAATCAAACATATGCTCAACATTTCATAATAATAAGCCTTTAATAAGTACACTTCGTGAATATTGGCGGCCACTCATCGTGATCACCTTTTCAAATGTGTGCATTATTTTTCTGTTATTACATTTTCTACACAAATCAATTTCTCATAATGCATGAATACTCATTAATATTTTTTATAAAACACCTGCGCTAGCATGCTCTCCATCATGTGCCTGAATCAGCAGTTTCGTTAAGTTGAAATTCCCAATTTGAGGGCCTGCTGATTTGCATTGTAGTTGATTAGGCCAGGTTCTTTATATCTAGGAATCCAGGTTTGAAGGCCAGGGCCTTTACTGAGGCTTGTTTCTTGAATCACCAATACTGTGGTTGTCCCGAATTACAGGGCATTTCCTACCTGAGCCTTCATTTACCCCCCACCACCTCCCTTGGCCCAGATCATAGGCCTTCCTATTTCTCTCTTCCCTGGGTAATGCATTGGCTGGGGGTCAATCAGGTGACTGGCCAACTCTTCCATTGATATCGTTTTTTTTAGATCAAAGACCCCAGCCATCTTTACCAACACTAGACTTCAAAGCTGCTGGGGTACCGGGTGAGTCGAGCTGTATGATTGTTTGAATGCTTTCTAATAGAGGCCCGAATTAGCAGCCTGAGCTACCTAAAGATCTTCTTTGGGGTGTTTTAGGGGTTTTGATCTTCAATGTATCACCACAGATTATTTGCTTTTATAACACTGGGAGTACTGGCATATTTTAACTCTGGGCACTGCCAAATTACTAAACTGTTCATCGTTTATAAACGCGGACCCTTAGAAATTGTATAAAATTCACCACCCTAATTGGCTTATCTAAAAAGGCATGGAAATAGCACCTTTGGAAGAAAGGTTAGATATTAAACGTAGGCGACAGTCTAGATTTATACCACAAACACGAGTGATTCTAAAAGCATGACTTCAGTCCTGCATTTCAGCACTGGACAGCTGTGAGCAAAGATACAGCAAACGTGTATCAGAGGGTCTATTTTTAATGCATATTAAAGCCTACATTTGACATTAGTAAATTCATCTAGAAGTAATCATGTGAATGCTTGCAAGGTTTTGTGCATAATGTACAAAGGCACGACATGCCTAAACATTTAGATTAGTATGTCTCTGCACTAAAATGATACAAAAAGTTCTCCTCCACTGCAAATGTGTCGGTCTTGTTTTTCCATTTCATGAAAATGCTTATGCCAAAACATCACATTTTTTCCACAAGCAAAGTAGAGAAACGCAACAGAGATCACCTATGTACTTCTCATATATATAACATTCTAATCCAGTGGTAAACACAGATGTTTCTTAAATATGCTGCAAAGTTTATGAAACAAACTTGTCCAGGGAAACAGACAGACAGTTCCGACCAGGCTCTCTCTTCTCTAGAGGCAGAAATTACATCTTTCATGAGGTGTGAAACGTTTTCCTGTAAGAGTACAGTAGGTCTGGGCTTCCTACAGGAAGACAGAGTAGAGTTAATTATACAGTAGATAGTCCACTGGCCCGTATCTTGGAGTGTGGATGATGGGGTGTGGACAGTAACAGAAGTTGGCTCTTCCAAAGAACTGTCTGGAACCTTCCAGAATAGTGGGGTTAGGGTAAACAGGGCTAGAATGTCAGGGATATCTTACAGGTGCTCTGCTACCACCCAACCAATCTCCACTAACAACAAGATGGGGTGCTTGACACATAAACAGCAATACTTGCGTTTCTGGGGGAGTTTTTTTTATCTCCAGAGGGCAGCTCCTGGCTGGGGATTCAGAAGTCTGTACAATGGCACAGGGGCCCTGCCTTCTTGCCAGAAAATGTTTTTCTGGGATTGTTTACATTAACTTGAGTGGAAGTGCTGTACAAGACGGCTGGGTGTACTGAAGGACTGGTCTAGGACGTATCCCCCCATCAGTGGCTGGTGACAGGTGACCACCACAAGAAAAGCTTTCAGCCACTAGTTCCTAAGAACACAACTGCACTTGGGAAGAAAAGAAGAACAACAAAACTATTACATAATCTACCTGGAAGTAAGTTGAGGCCTGGACCTGTACCGTCCTGAACCAAAGCACTTGAAGTGATTGTCAAAGGTCAGACTTGATGCCCTCCTTCAGTCAGGCCCAGTGACATAAAGAGCAAGGGAAAAGCTCTTCGAAAACGTTGTAACTCAGTCGTTTTTTTGTAAACTACAGAGGGCCAGAAAAAGGCGTCAAAGCTCCCTAAAAATGAAAATTAGGCAGCCATTATTTTATGTTTGTTTTGCTTTGAACTTTTTGGCAAGAAGATCGAGACTGCAGAAGGATGCCTGAAATAAAATATCTGACCACATGGCACCATCGTCAGCCACAGAATCCTGCTTACTCTGGGGAGGATTCTGAGTACTGATAAAGTTGATAAATCTTAAGGTAAAATATGAGTGAGGAGAAAGAGGTCCAGTGATAAAAGTGAGGAGAGAACTTCGTGGGCTATGTTTTTCATGTGTGTTCCATTCTGAGCTTTTGGCACCAAAAACTGTAAAGCTTTTAGCAGGAACCAGGATTCATCCTATTTGATTTTGTGAGGCCCTCCCTGGCTACAAAATTGTACCTAGACCTATTGGAGGGTTTAGACCCTCTTAAAAAAATGAAGAGTTCCGTTTTTTTATTTGGCAGAGTAGAAGGAAGGTCATAAAGTAGCAGTGATCCCATCACTCCAAGCCCACAGCCTATACATCATTTAGAGGTAGGAGAACTACTTAGTTACCCTCACCGGAGCCTCAACTCACTTTACTGACTGTAATCCCTCATTCAGTGGTCCTCCCACCACATGGCTGATGGGCCACAGTGGAGGTCGCTCAGCCCTGTTGAGGGTGGGGCAACCATCTCTGATTTTTCCAGTCCTCGTCTAACATGGTGGACATAGGCAGGGAAAATGTAGAATGGTTGTGGTGAGCACTCCCTTCTTGTCGGATCATTTGTTTTTGTTTAGAGAGAAAATACTCTCACTTTTTGAATTTGTTTTCTCTAAACAAAAAGGTTTGTCAAGCATGCACTTCAAATTCAGCACCCACTATAGATAAATCTGCAGTACCACTGCAGATAAGCTCCATTCTCACTGCAAAGTTCTCTAATTAGGGTGGATGCTTCTCTGAGATGGGGGCTGTGGCCATAGCCCCCACCCTCCTGGAAGACTTGAAGATTGTCAGGGTAGAAATGAGTGCCTAAGTCAGAAGGTAAAATTCTTGAGTGGTGTGACACATAAGGCTTACCTGACTCCCCCTTTGCCATTACTGAGCTGCACTTAGGTCACGGTCAACAGCATCCATAGTTACTTAGGGGCATATTTATACTCTGTTTGCGCCGGAATTGCGTCGTTTTTTTTTACGCAATTTCGACGCAAAACTAACTCCATATTTATACTTTGGCGTTAGACACGTCTAGCGCCAAAGTCCATGGAGTTTGCGTCATTTTTTAGCGTGGACACCTACTTTGCGTTAATGAGATGCAAGGTAGGCGTTCACGTCTAAAAAATCGACTCCGAGGCATGTGCGTCGGATTTATACTCCCGGGCAAAATTCACGCCCGGGAGTGGGCGGGTCAAAAAAAATGACGTACGGCCGCTTTTGCGCCGTTTTTTAGCGCCTGCAAAAGGCAGGCGTTAAGGGACCTGTGGGCTCTGAAGGAGCCCAGAGGTGCCCTCCCATGCCCCCAGGGACACCCCCTGTCACCCTTGCCCACCCCAGGAGGACACCCAAGGCTGGAGGGACCCATCCCAGGGACATTAAGGTAAGTTCAGGTAAGTGTTTTTTTTTTTTTTTTGTGGCATAGGGGGGCCTGATTTGTGCCCCCCTACATGCCACTATGCCCAATGACCATGCCCAGGGGACAGAAGTCCCCTGGGCATGGCCATTGGGCAAGGGGGCATGACTCCTGTCTTTGCTAAGACAGGAGTCATTTCTATGGGGGTTGGGAGTGAAAAAAAATGGCGCAAATCGGGTTGAGGGGGAAAAATTGCCTCAACCTGACTTGCCCCATTTCTTGACGCCCAAGCTCCATTTTCCCCTACGCCGGCGCTGCCCGGTGTACGTCGTTTTTTTCAACGCACACCAGACGGCGCCGGCGGCTAACGCCGGCTAACGTCATTCAATAAATACGGCGCCCGCATGGCGCTTCAGAATGGCGTTAGCCGGCGCTAATTTTTTTGACGCAAAACTGCGTTAGCGCAGCTTTGCGTCAAAAAGTATAAATATGGGCCTTAGTTGTTGCTTGGTGCTTTTTGACTTAAAAGCTTTGATGAAGTATTTCTCAGTTTACCTTAAGATGATTTTGACAACTTTTGTTTGATTGATTTTTATTATTATTTGATCTCCTATTTACTAAATTGCTTTGGGAATTTATTTTTTTATAGATGTTTTGATTTTAATGTTAGTTTAGTTGCTTAAATACTTAACAAGTTGTAGGGAAAAGCCAGCTGTTTAATGCTGTTACTGCCATGAATTACGTCAAAGATTCTCATCTTTTTGATCAAGCAAGTTACTTTAATACTAATTTGGGTGGACACTTCCCCTGCATTAATAATTCAGAATCTCATAGGGACCTATTCAATTGCATTGCAGGCATTCGGTGGATCAAGTTATAACTGCTGGTTCAGTCATGTTACCTGCCATCGTTTACGATGTATTTATTGTGCCTAAAGATCAAGGTTTTCTGCGCATCTATTGCAGGCTCTTCCATTGCTGCCACATGTCACTTATCGCTGCGGTCTTGGAATGCTGATGCTATTTAGAAATCGTTATTGATGAAGGAACCTTTTTCTGGGGTGAAATTGTTTGGCCCTCTATTAGGGGACATGATTAGGAAATCGGCTGAAGACCGTAAACATTTTTAAGCTCCAGAGAAAGGGGCTACGAGCAAGTTTTTTGGGAAATAAAAGGGTTTTCGGTTCTACAAAACAGGGGAGGGATAGTCAGCCCTTTCGTGTCAGGCGGCGTGGCCAGGGGGCCCTATGTCAGAAAAATCCTGGTTTCAGTGGCCTGGCTCATCTTCCTCTGATCCCACCCCAAAGCCCAGGCTATATGACAGATATCCCGATTCCAGTGGTGGTAAGGGGGGCGGTGGGGGGGGGGGATTGCTCTATTCTATCATGTGTGATGTCAGACAGTAACAGATCAATGCATCCTTTAAGTGTTAAATGAAGGTTTTCAAATTTGTTTTATTTCTCCTCCTCCAGATATTTTTCAGTCAATCACATTCCCAAGAGAGCGGGTAAAAAGGCAAGCTTTGCTGGAAGGGGTATGCAAGCTCCTCGAGAAAGGGGTGGTAGTTCCTGTTCCTCTCTTCCAGCTGGGCAAAGGCGTATATACAATTCTGTTCCTAGTGGAGAAACAGTCGGGATGGTTCAGACCAGTGACTGATTGGAAATGATTGGCGCTTCAGAACACTCTCCCTTTGATAAATCTGGGGGACTTTCTGGCCTCATTGGACTTGGAGGATGCGTATCTATATGTGCCAGTGCACACAGGTGTCTCCGTTTCCGTGTCTATGGTCATATTTATCAGTTCCTGGTATTGCCTTTTGTTTGACATATGCACCAAGGATCTTTACTAAAGTGTTGGCTCCACTGATAGGGCTCTTGCATGCCAAAGGTGTTCAAGTGTTTCCCTACCTTGATGATTTACTGATTTCTGTTTCTTTTTTTTTTAAGCTGGAGATGCATGTGCAGGAAGCCTGCTAGGTACTACAGGGTCATGGGTTCATGTAAATCTGAAGAAGTCCTGTCTCTCGCCAACTCAAGAGTTGATTCTCATTGGAGCATATTTCACAACATTGTAAGGGAAGGTGTTTCTTCAAATGGGGAGACGCAGAACTTAGATGATGGAGGCTCAGGCGTTTTTGCGGCTCTCAGTGGCACCAGCCAAACAGTAGTTGAGCTTGAAGTGTCCGATGTCAGCCTTGCTTATGGCGCTGCACTGGGCAAAACTGCATTTGTACCCGCTGATAAATCATTTATTGGCCCACTGGGAGCCAAGTTCTCAGGACTAAGCACAGGACACTCCAGTGACTCCCCAAGTAAGGAGGGCATTGTTTTGGTGGGTAATGGAGCAGAATCTGTTGGAAGGCAGCCTTTTTCAGGTGATCCTTCATTGATGGTGACTTTGGATGCCAGCAAGCTAGGTTGGGGCATGACCCTGGATGGTCTGACAGCCCAGAGGAGATGGTCACAAATACAGTCTGCCCACTCATCCAATTTCAGGGAGCTGAACATGGTCCAGCTAAGTCTCCTTGCATTCACTCCTCAATTGTCGGGTCATCATGTACAAATCAGGACAGGCAACAGAGTGGTCATAAGTTATCTGAATCACCTGGGAGACTGCAGGGTTCAATCTTTCAGTTGCTTGAGTCAGGAAATTTGCAGTTGAGCAGAGGCCGAGCTCAATTCCTTGACTGCGGCCAATTTGCCAAGGAAGGAAATTTGGATGGCAGACAGGCTGAGTCAGGTGATCCCCTCCATGAGTTCCTTGTCATTGACGGAGGAAGTGTTCCTGCAGTTGAGGTGGGGGTTTGGGCAACCGAGGATAGACTTATTTACCTCAAAGGAGAATGCCAAGTTGCACCCTTCTGCACAACTATTCCCTTGCAGGAGGCTTGGCAATTGGACGTCATATCATTCACGTGGCTGGAGGCCCTTTTGTAACCTACCCCTGATTCCTTTAATCCCTAAGGTATTGCAGAAGATCTGGAGGGAAGGGGTTTCTGTGCATCTCCTGATGCCAGAGTGGCAGAGGCAACCATGGCTTCCTCTTGTGCTGGAATAGGCAGTCCAACACTGTTGGGAGATTCCGTATCATCCATACCCATTTGTGGAGCTTCAGCTTCCGATCTCAGTACTTCAGAGGTTGTATCTTCAGACTTAGTTGTTGAGAGGGTAAATCTATTGGCTTAAGTTTGCTCCTCCATAGTGGCTAACTTATTGCAACATTCTAGGAGACCTATATTGAGGGTGTATCAGCGGCATTTGCCAAGTTTTGTCAGATGGTGTGGAACTAAGGGGTTGAATCTAGAGAATCTGGATTCACCTAGGGTTCTAGATTTTCTTTCTGATGTTTTTTCTCCTGGATCAGCAACGTCCGCTATCAAGGCTCAGTGGGCAGAGTTCAAAGCTTTTAAATCTTCTTTGTTGGATCATCTGGATCCTTTGATTATGAGACGGTTCAGATCCTTTTTCATGAAAAAAAAACCCTATCTTGAGATTTACTTTTAGTCTTAAAGGCTTTACAGGGTGCACCCTTTGAAATTTTTGAGTCAGTGGGTTTGAAATTCCTGACCCTTAAAGTTGCTTCTCTGGTGGCTATTGTATTTCCTAGAAGGGTTGGAGAGCTGGGCTCGTTTTTGAGATCCGAACCATTGAGTGACAGAGTGGTTCTGAGGTCTGACCATACCTTCATCCTGAAAGTTCATTCATTTTTTTCACAGGTCCGCAGAAGTAGTTCTCCCTGTACTTAGTCCAGTGCCTGGTTCTGTCCTGGAAGAAAATTTGTTGCATTTGTTGGATGTTAAAAGAGTATTGTTGATTTATCTGGCCAGGTCGGAGGCTTTTGAGGAAGGGAGACAGCCTGTTTGTAGCTTATGGGCCTGAACTTAAAGGTTTAAAACCTTCCAATTCTACTCTAAGTAGATGGATTAAGCAGGTAGTTCTTTTGGCTTATGACCCCCAGCAGGAAGCCTGGTCAGTCATGTTCAGGACAGATCGACTAAGGCCATGCCTACTTCTTGGGCTGCTTTCAAAGGTGTGTCAATGGAGGAGACTTGCAGAGCGGCCACTTGATCCTCCCCACATACTTTCATGGAATATTATAGGATGGACATGGTTGGCGGTGCCTTTATGTCATTTGCAACTTCAGTTTAGAATTTCAGTTTCTGATGCGTTTTGTGTGTTTTGTGGTTTTTTCACATTAAAACATACATGTGGCATTTGATCTCTTGTATCTGTGTTTTCTTATGTCTTTGCAGTCTTGTCAATGAAGCTGGTTGGCTTGAGTATATGCTCATAGTGTAAATACTGGCAGTGGCATAACGAAACTTAAGGAGACCCACAGTAAAGTACATAGAGGGCCCACCCTCCGGACTTACTCTGGAGCTCTCAGGCCCAGGTAGTCTGCTGTGGGGGGCCCCCTAGAGCTCAGGCCCCCATAGCCGGGGCTGCAAGGGCCTTTGTTATGCCACTGAATACTGGGGCGAGGAAGACAGTCTAGGAGGCAATGCCCCAGTTACTCACTGGTAATCTTCATTACTCCACGCCCAGGTCTTCCTCACCACAGTAGAGTTTTTGATCCCTCCTGGCCCTGAATAGTTGGCTTTATTGTTAGTAGTGGCTTAAGGAAACAGGATGAGGGCGGGGCCAGCCTTCCTTTTATAAGGATATTAAGGGAGGAGGAAGTCAGCTATCTTGGAGGGTTGGGAAGCTAGAAGGCTGACTTAAACTCTAGATTTCTGTATAAGGGATCAAGCATATAGTGTAGATACTGTGGCAAGGAAGACCTGGACTTGAAGTAATAAAGATTATCTGTAAGTAACCATGACATTAACCTAGTGATATGGTGTCTTAGCAAGGAAAAAAGGTGCTCCTAGACAGTGACAGCATCTCCCACTCAGCAACAATGCGAGACCCAATTTCAGGATAGAAGTGAGGTCCTAACAATCCTCACACTCAGCTCAGGAAGAAAAAAGAATCCCTGACTGACCAGTTTGATTTCAAAATGTTTGTCACAGTTGTGTCTAAGGACAAGGTAAGACTTTAGTCCATACTACCTGCAACTCTGCTGCTCTTTAGAAAAGGACTTTTCATTTTGATGAAAGGCAAATATAATATAGCAGTGTCTTCAAGGAGGTGAAGGTAGTAGGTGCAGATGTGGTGCCTCAAAGTTGTTCATAAGCATTTTCATATTTACAAAAACACATGAAATATTTTTATCATGCAGTTTGTGTTGCGTGCTCAGCTTTTGTTAAGTGCGTAGCCAGACATTAGTATGGTTTTTTACCACTTGGTTTTCATTTTTTTGGCAACATCATTCCAACCCTACCACCGTAGGGACAAGTCTGAATGTTTTTCATATGTTTGGATCAATGGGTAAGTACTGCATGGTGTAGCTTGGAGAGAGACTGGTGTATGTATTTGTATGTAAATTATATATTTCAGCTCGCTTGTGGTGGGGAAAAGGGTACACTTAAAGGAAATGCCTGCAGTTGCAGAACCAAACGTTTCTCAGAACTGTTCTTTCTGAAGTGGTCACACACCCTCCCTCTAATATATTTTGCAAAGAAGAGAAACCGAGGAAGTGCAGGAAGCGATGTGCGATTTGGCTAAGCTGTTACCTACATTACAATTGCACCTCCTCCACCCCGCCTGGCTCACTCCAAACCTCAATTTACAACTACTCCTAAACAACACTACTAAATTCTCCTTAACTTATCTCTCCTTCAACACATCCCAAACCCCATTTAACTTCTATGATCTCCCTAATGCCTTTCTACAGACTCTTATATCCTCCTCATTTACTCATCCCAAACAGAATCTTACTACTATGATCTCCAAATTAACACTTCTGGATTTTTCCCTCTTCTATCCCTCCATTATTCTATTCAAATCAATGAACAGACTCACATGTCCTCTGCTCAAAGTAACTAATAAGTCCCTATACTAATACTAAAACCATACTCATATTTCCGTATACTAATCCACCACTAATCCTTTTGGGTTACGGAGTAGGGTGATGCTTGCCGAAAAGCAATTCGACACCTTGGCAGTGGTAGTAAGAGCTATATAAATACAATTACAATTACATTGATGTTGGTGGATATGTAAAGCTCCACTGGGTGAAACTGCACACGTTTGTTCTGGATTGGCATAACCAAATGTTTTTTCTGAGTTGTGCAGTCAATGTTCTTCAGCTAACCGTCTGTTAGAGGGTTCCCTTCAGGTGGGGCAGGGAATATTATTTCTATACGAGAACACAGTTAAGCAGTGATCTGAAGGGGCATGTAGTTTTCAAAGTGCTGGGGCATTGAACCCACCATGGAAAAAAAAGGTTTCGGAAAATTGACAATCTTTCTAAAAACTGAAGTTAAAAGGGGATGTGAACTGAACCTTACATAAAAGGTTTAGTAGAAGTGGGCTGAAAAAGAGGTAATCCAGGGGCCTGTGATCACCCAAAACGTCTTTACTGCCCTGGAGGCACAGTTATGAGGCAATTGAAAACAATGATATGGTTTGAAGTGCGCACTTTTTATATGCCCAATGTTTTTGCTTTCTTCAGTGAGATGCCCTGAGATGGGTATTCCCAGACGTGAGTCCTGTGCACACTGTGCCATAGGACTGAAGCTACTCCCTAATGAACAGCCCAAGTAGGTCGAAACCAGTCTGGTATTGCTTCTGTTCCTGTTCAGATGGTACGTGCCCTGGTAGTTTGAGCTGGACTGTACCCATTGGAGCCGGACCAAGACTGATTTGGAAATGTCTAGTTCCTTTCTGAGGTAGAATGGTAGGCAAAAGAATGATGAACTAATTAAAAGTGGCTGAGTTAAAGTTTAGCATTTATTGCTTTCTTTAATATTATGAAGCAGCATTAATTAAAGTACAGGGCAACATGAAAGGAAAGGAGGTACATGTATTTTTAATATATTTGGTAGGCCTTCACAAATGTAAAAATGTTGCAAACTTCTTTAACTTACATTATTTACTCTGCTGAAGAGTAATGCCCTCACCCCATTGGAACAGTGTAACTTTGGCTGCAGCCCTACATGTTACAGAAATAACTTGAAAATTTAATCAACATCATATATACTGTGCGCCTTAACCTTATTAATGAAAAGTGAAGCACCAAACCACATTATTGAAAGTGAATTCACTGAACAAACTAGAGCTTTCATTTATTTGTGTGAGTTCTAATGTTCAGCTCTAACATGATATTGTAGTTCTCATTCATATTTACACTTGTATTTTATGGTATTGCATTTATTGAAAAGAGCCATGCTCATATGTTCATGATTTATTGTTTATGATTTGCATTTAACTAATATTGTGCTTGGAATTACAAAAGAATGTTTAAAAGTGCATATTACTTGTGGCTTCTTAAGTTAGCATAAGCAGGCCTATATTTTAAAGAGGGAAATGTATTCTCTTTACATGCTTTTCCTTTTGAGGTGCACTTTCTTGATTGTTTAGCTAGTGAAAGGAGTATTGGGTATTAGAGATAGAAAGGCCAAACAAGAAGACCTTGTCATGGAATGGATGATTTAGTGTGCCTCCTATTTATCATCTATCTGGGAAGAAGAAACTCAAGGCTGATCTGCTCGTTAGTGTTCCGTGAGATAGTAGAATCAGTCCATATTGGGACTGCACTCCATGTGAAGGAGAAATAATTGGGTTTCTATTGACATGTTCAGAAGATTTGGATGCTCCTGGAACTTTCTACATTAATTTAGTGTTTAGACTGTTAGCGAAACAGCAGAATTCTTTTAAACTCTGAGAGGTGGAGATCTCTTAGACCCCTTGTCCTTGCAGTGCATACCTTCATGCTAACACTAGATTCTTTATTTCCTGGGGACTTCTACTGAGGTCTTTACAATGCTCACACCCACCCTTGCTCTGTCCCGAGATTCTTGAATCTAGTTCTAGTTAGCCTAGAACCTATGGCTTTACTCTTATAACTGCTAAATAGAAGGAATTTCAATTATTTCACAAAATGTAATTCTTATACAGCAGTGCCTGCTTTGCTGTCACTGTTTTCCTTACATGTTTCATACCAAAGAGATTGAACTTGTTTCAGCTTGTCGATTTTGATTGTGTACCTTTATCACCTGATTTTGATATGCTCATATCATACCTGCCAACTTACAAAATATTTTCATAATGTAAGGAGAGGGTGGGGCCTTGGAGGAGAATGGACCTGGTGCAGAGAGCTTATTAGGAGGCACCCTGCCCCACACCAAGTCCCCCACCTCCTTCTCAGAGAGAACAAAAAACAAAGGGTCATTGGGCTGTGGCCAATGTCCTGGGATATTTTCAAACCTTTCATGGACATCGGCTGCTTACAGCCTCCGAAAAAGAGTTGGAAACCCACTGTTTACAGTGGTTTTCATCTTGTTTTCACTGCCACCATGTGATTTCAGTTCCTCACTGGGTGACCTTGTGACGAGAGCCAAAATCGTGTGGCACCGTGTGAGCTGGCAGGTCTGTGATACAGTGGAGTGATTAGTAATTTGAAATAAAGCTACCCAACTTCAATATCAATTCTTAGTCCTCTTTCTGTAGCCAAATGAGCTTCACAAAACTATAAATGTATATTTGTTCCCCAGCGCTCTGCAAAGATCCAAAAGAAGGCTGCCCACTGCTTCCATGCACGCTACTGCTAGATAGTAGAGAAGGATGGTTCAGTTGCTGGAACAGGGAGTTAGGGTGCCCAAACTCTAGTCTTCCCAAACCCAGTCAGAACCCTAAAAGCCCATGATTTGAGTCAGAGGATTGATTGAATTCCAGCTGTTCGGGAGAGAATTGTAGCAGCGGAGGAGTAAGTATTAATATAGTTGGGTGTTGTTACTTATATCTAGCTTACAATGTTGCAGAGATTGTGTGAGATGATGCAATAATGTTTATGTTGTGTGAACATGGTGCTTGATTGTAAAGAAGTTGATATTGTTATTGGGTCCGACATGGCCTAAGATCCCTCAATAGTATTAAAAAGTGTAGAGGACACTATACTGTAATTGTCTGCTAGGTTTGGTGGTGCTTGTCGTGGGACGTTGATGGCACAATTGAGATAGGGACATTTATCTTTGTGTGAAAGTCAGGTGTGATTGGTGTGGTAGATTCCTAGTGTACAGGAAAACAATACATCAATCCAGGTTTTTCCCTGCAGGTTGAGGTTTCCTTCGAGAGTGAGTTGAAGTGGGTCAGGAAGTGTCATTTCAACTGTTTCTTGTGTGATTGATTACTTTAATTTCTTTAGTGGAGCAGACAAAGATGTTTGTTGAATTTGCTTTGCAATTTGTTGTGCATGTTTAGCATTGAAAAGAGTGTGTTCATGAAAATTGTAAAGGTGGGTGAGCCTCTGAGAGGAGTAAGGTTGACATCACAGTGTGCCGCACAGGTACTGGTCGGTTGGGGTTGAGCCGCACAGATATTGGTCATCCACGTCAGAGTGTTGTGCTGGTATTGGCTGTTAATGTCGGATGGGAACTGTGGGTGAAGCTCTAGATTTAATTCTGAATTGATTTCAAATTGAAATTGCTGGAACTATTGTTGAAAAATTAAATGTTTTAGAGCTACTGAGAGGAGATGTGCAAATACCTGTCCAGAGGAAGAGGTGCCACCCATCGATACTCCAGGTTATTATATGGCTATAAATGTGGGCCTTCACAAATGTATTCGGCTGAGTCAATAGCATAAGATCACAGAAAAGAACGGTAAATTGAGATTTCCACATTATGGCACATTTCATTTGAGAATCGTTGAGAATTTGAGGATGATACTGTATGACTCGAAACCAAGACCTAGACCAGCACAGTATAAAGCACTTAATGCTTGAGAATGTGCAGCACAAGCCAAGAAGAGAGAGAAACTTCAGAAAGGGTGCAAAAGGCAATGTGTGCTTGCGTGGATGCTAGTGGGGATACAGAACAAAAAAGGTGGAGAACTGACATGATAGAAGAAGCCAGATTGTACCCAGTATTGACAAACAAAGAGACAGGTAAGGAGAAATGAAAGTCAAAGACACGGGAGAGGGCAAGTGATATGGAAAACATAGTTGAAGATAGTAGCAGTGATCCTAGCAATGACATTTTGGATACCTTGTTGTCAGAACGTCCATTCCCATACAATGAAACTCAGTTTTTGAAGAATGATCAGTGCAGCTCCAAATGAAGGTTTAGCATTACCTTCTGCACTATTAGAAACAGGAGTAAATCTAAGTCGAGCACCGATAAGAGGGAATTCAAGAGGTAATACTCCTGCTAATCGTATAGTTCAGAATACCTCAAATGCGATTACTATTCCAATCACTATTGGTCCTGCAGTCTCATTGTGTAAAACTAAGTCATCTGGAACTGCAAAACATGCTTCGACAATTCCACCAGGAGGAACTCCCTCAATACCAAAACAGATCAATACATCCCATATTTCCCCTTTGAAGTTAACTGAAAGTCAGACAGTATTTGCCTTGGTAAAAGAATCCACTCCAGGATCACAAAATACTGATTTGTCGAACTGGAGTTCACTTCAGGGTGCTATCGTCAATAGCCCTAGAGAGAGAGTCATACCCAATACTTTTATGGCACAAAATGGGAGTAACTCCCAAACCCTGGATTAACCTTGATACTTCCCGCTTGGACACTTATCAGGAGAACAAACTTACATCCATGTACAAGGACGTTACTAAACATGCAGGACAAGCTCACAACAAGTTGTTTGAATTGGCCTAAACTTATGGGGCTGACAAGTCAAACTAACTCATTGCAGAAAAGCTATTGTGCATGTGTTGATGAGAATGAAATTTGCAGTATGAGAACAGCAGGAATGAAAATGCAAATTAGAAAATTAATTAAAAGCATTAAAAAATGGAGTGAGTTGGACAAAAGGGAAAGTAAGTGGAAGAAAAAGAAAGAACAAAGGAAACCAAAGGGAGAGCTACAACCAACCTTAGGGTATGGAGAGGGCACCTCCGTTTTCCAATTGAGAGAAGTGCCTGGTGGAAGTTATGTTCATAAGCCTTGGAGAAGAAGTGTTCTTGCATCATTCACAAATGTTTCCCCCAGCTGAGAGAGAAGCCTGTCGAGTGATACAAACAGGCTGAATGATTTGTGAAGATTTTGAAGGTTTTTGGGTGGATTTGAACACTTTATTTGATATTGTATTTCCAAGTGATTTGTGGGCAGACTATAAAGTAGCTATAGAGTGGTCAGTGAAATAGTCTTCAAGAAATTCAATAACAAATGCCACTTCACCTTTGCTGATGAAAAAGTACCAACAAGTGATGACTTTCTTGAAAGGGAAAATACAAGCCAAATACATGGATTGGCTTAAGATTGAGAGGATGACACAAGAGCCCAAAGAGTCAGTGCATGTTTTTTTAACAAAGGGTCTTTTTTGTTTTTTTGTTTTTTTTCCTGCAGGTTCATGGGTCCTCGTCCAATGCGCTCGCTCCACTCCACACTCGTCAGAGGAACATGAGCAGTGCAGCCGTCTCCAGCCTGGGGGCCGAATGGGTTAGAGCTTGGCTTGCCCGACCTGGGTACCCAAGTACTCGGTGGCAGCTCTGACTGGGGGCCACTGTTGCAGTAGGTGAGGGGGCATTTTCGGGGCAATAGTTTATAGCGTTTTGGGACAATTTGGTGGAAATTGTGTAGCATTTTGAGGCAGTTGAGGCAGGCAAGGGGGGAATTTGTGGACCATTTTTATAGCATTTTTCGACAATTTATGGTGGCAATTGTTTAGCATTGTGGCACTTGAGGGTTATTGTCCCTCTGCGTAGGCAGCAGGTGCCTATAGCAATGAGGCAAGGTCATGTACCTTTGGAGTCACAGGCTTCTCTAATACAAGGGTTTAAGTCCCCCCTCCATTGGCACAAAGTGTTGTGAGGTCATCTTTACCTGTTCTTGGTTCATTGGGGGCATTTTGCCTGGAGTAGTGGCACTGTTTGGTGGTAACTTTTTCCGGCCACTTTGCAGTGGGCTTTCTGCTCAGAAGTGAGTGGATGTGAGGTTAGTTTGGTCTTGTGGTTACTGTGGTATCCTGTCTTGCATTACAACAAATGTCTGGTAGTGGTCGAAAAGGTACCAAGCGCTCTGGGACTGAGGTACTTCTGGAGGCGTTAAGGAATAGAATGGACACTATGGATGAGGTATTGGCTTTGATGAAGTCACTGCCTTTGGAAGGCCAAGACAGTGTGCCTGCTGAGCCGGCAGAGAGGCCTAGAAGGCCAGAGGTGGCTCCTAGGGAGGCATTTTCTCAGGTTCCGAAGAAGACCCAGGGATGTGGCACTAGGAAAGGGGATTTGCAGGTACAGGTGGCAGCTAACCCTTGTACATTGGGGGTTCAAGGCTGTAGTAGCTTGGGCCCAGTAGTGGCTCATGGAGATGTCACAGCAGTAATGGAACCTTTGGCTGACAGAGGTATTGTCTAGAATGGCAACAGATGTAAGGCAACTGAGATTATGCCTGAGGTAGGCTCCGGCCAGCCGGACATGGTGGTTAATTTAGCATGTGTGTTGCCTTGGCTCTCCAAGGTTGAGATGGAATCTAACCAACCCCCTTGTGGGGGTACCTTGCATGGGTTGGTGATGGTGATGACCTGAAGAGCGCCAGCCAATTGGTAGCGCACCTTGATGGTACAGTTATTGGTCAGGGTACTCAGGGGGTGCTGCTTCTGTGGGGGGTGTTGCTGGGAGCAGTGGGGTGCCACAGTTGAATGCTACAGCCACATCAGGGAGGATCTGTGGGGGTTGCCCCTGCGGCGACGCTGGTGAGGCCCATCAGCCAGTGGTTAAGGTACTTTCAGCGCCAGGCACTGCGTTGGCAAGCAGTACGCCCAGGGGCTCAGAGGTGATGGCTCCACCACTAAAGAACCTGCAAATTCAGCTGCGGGAGCTTCATTGCCGGCCATTGGTTTGGGTGATGTATGGTCTAAGCATGAACAGCTGGGCAGGCATGTCTCAATGGAGGTAAAGGAAAAATTCTGGAAAGAGGTGTACGTAGACATTGTGAGGTGCTTGTGGACAAGCCTGAGAAAGAGGAGGCAAAGCGCTCCAGGGAATGCTGTCACTATAGGGACTGTAGCCATTTACTGTAGAAAAGGGAGGTGGAGGAAATGCTGGCAAATTTGGTGGGAGGTTTTCCAGTTTACTAGGCCATTTTGTATGAGCGTTTTACTAATTTGTGCACCCTGCTTAGTTGCTATCAGTATAGATTTGCATGCGCTCATGATTAGTATAGTGGTTCCGCCTGGAAGAAATATGAAAAGGAGTTCAGGATCCTTAAGGCGACTAGGCCATCATTAGCCTCGGAAAAATATATGTCATCACACGGCTGTGGTATATGAAACCTCACTGCGCTGACGCTACCACTGCTCAGCCCTTTCGCCCAGGCTCGGGGTCTGCTAGCAGCCCGGGGGTGCAGAAAGGGTGCCTGTTGGGACTTTAACATCCACTAATATGAGGAGGGTAAGCACATTTGGCATATCTGCCTTCTTGTATATTATTTTCACCTGATTTCTTGCACATCACGGAAGGGAGATCTCACGAGTGTGCTGCTTTAATTTATTGACACTGTGCACACAATTGATTGTTCTCTATCTGTTTATGATTCGTGCTTTTTGTTCTATATTCTAGGTTCCTGTTTAATGTGATTTTCCCGAGTATGGTTTAGATAACTTGAAGATTAGGTAGGTGTATGGTCCTGAAGAATCGCACTAGATCATATAGACTAACAAGCGAGAAACATGTTGACCATGATATAAAAGTAGTACAGAGGACCCTGTACTTACTTTAACTATACTCCAAATTTAGAGATTTAGTGAACTACCAACATTTTTATTTTATTTTATGGGGAGTTTGCCCTTATCTTATTCCCTCCCCACATTCTTGTTTTTAATCATGACAGAGGTCAGATATCTCATTAAATTACGTTCTACCTCTAGTCATTTTTAACAGTGTTTCCTTTGCATACCAATCCTACACACATTGACCGGCTAGTTACCATCATTAAAAGATATCCGGCAAAGAGCCCCTCCGTGGGGCCCGTCAGGCATTGCAGTGCCAGCCTGACGAGGAGCATAGCCCAAGGATGAAGCATGTCATGTCACCAAATGGTGAATGAGGGCAGTAGCTCCAAAAGATTTGGATTTCCAGGAACCTGTGAATTATAGGAACGTATTCCTTCAGTGGAACTGTGTATATCTTTAGATTTATGTATCTGATGGAGAAGCACCATCACACCAGGTTGTCTAGTGAGGTCAAGCAAGATATGAGGTTCTGGGAGACATTCTTGCAGGATTTTAATGGGATAGTGGTGTGACCCAGCCAGTCCAGAACCAAAGAGGACATAGGGCCCTTCACTGATGCAGCGGGCAGCGAAGGTTTTGGCGCTATCCTAGGTGCATGCAGCAGTGGCCCAGTGAGTAGGTGCAGTCAGGATTGGTTGCTAGCATTGGTTTCCTACAGCTGTTTCCAATTCTGGCAGCACTGTCCATTTGAGCAGAGCAGTTACACATCCTGTCAATCGTGCTCTTGTCTGACAAAATGACAGTAGTAGAATGCACCAATCAGAAGGCAGCAAAATGCAAAATGATTCTGAGGTTATTGAAGGCGATTATATTGTAGTGCTTGAAGTTGAATGTGCTGTTTAAAGCCCTGGTGGCTAATGAAGGGTGATACCCTGAAACAGGTCCCAGGATGCTTGTTTCTGGTCCAGAGCAAATCTCCCATGGCATTTCGGGCTGGAGTGGTCCCGTTAGGAACATGGTCAAGACTGATTTGCATATGGCTGGGTCCAAACTGGGCTGGCATGGCGAGCAAAAGAACGATGGATTAAACCCAGGTCTGTGACTGGGGATGAGTGTTTGAAAAGTTTCAACACTCCGTCCATCATCCTTTTGTGTTGCTAAAGTTGCCATAACTGGGAAGGGTATGCCCAGACGTGATTCCCTTGCTCACTCTGCCACTGGATTCAAGCTAACCTGGCTGATGAAGGATGATACTCTGAAACTGGTCCCAGAAGGCTTGTTTCCAGTCCAGGGCAGATCTGGCCTCGCAGTTCGTGCTGGACTGTTCCCATTGGGAACATGGTCAAGACTGATGTGCATATGGCTGGGTTCTTACTGGGGTGGCATGGTGAGTAAAAGAACTATGGGTTAAACCTAGATCTGTGACTGGGGTTGAGTGTTTGAAAGTTTCAACATGCCATCCATCATCCTTTTGTGTTGGTAAACTTGCCATAAGTGGGGAGGGTATGCCCAGACGTGGGTCCCTTGCTCACTGTGCCACTGGATTCAAGCTAGCCTGGCAGATGAATGGTGATACTCTGAAACCAGTCCCATGATACTTGTTTCTGGTCCAGGGTGGATCTGGCCTGGCAGTTCGGGCTGGACTGTACCCATTGGCAACATGGTCAAGACTGATTTGCATATGGCTGGGTCCAAACTGGGGTGGCATGGTGAGCAAAAGAACAATGGATTAAACCCAGATCGGTGACTGGGGATGAGTGTTTGAAAAGTTTCAACACTCCGTCCATCATCCTTTTGTGTTGCTAAAGTTGCCATAAGTGGGAAGGGTATGCCCAGACGTGGGTACTTGCTCACTGTGCCACTGGCTTCAAGCTTGCCTTGCTCATGAAGGGTGATACCCCGAAACCGGTCCCAGGATGCTTGTTTCCGGTCCAGGGCGGATCTGGCCTGGCAGTTCAGGCTGGACTGTTCCCACTGGGAACATGGTCAAGACTGGGTTGCATATGGCTGGGTCCAAACTGGGGTGGCATGGTGAGCAAAAGTACCATGGATTAAACCCAGATCGGTGACTGGGGATGAGTGTTTGAAAGGTTTCAACACTCCGTCCATCATCCTTTTGTGTTGCTAAAGTTGCCATAAGTGGGAAGGGTATGCCCAGACGTGGGTACCTTGCTCACTGTGCCACTGGATTCAAGCTAGCCTGGCTGATGAAGGGTGATACCCTGAAACCGGTCCCAGGATGCTTGTTTCTGTTCCAGGGAAGATCTGGCCTGGCAGTTCGGGCAGGACTCTTCCCATTGAGAACATGGTCAAGACTCGTTTTCATATGGCTGGGTCCAAACTGGGGTGGCATGGTGAGCAAAAGAACGATGGATTAAACCCAGATCTGTGACTGAGATGAGTGTCTGTACCGCCTGGTGGTCATTACAACCCTGGCGGTCGGTGTTAAAGCGGTAAGACCGCCAACAGGCCGTCGAAAAAAAAATTGCAATTACGACCATGGCGGAAACGGCCAACAAAGACAGCCACTTGAACACTCCGACCGCCACGGCGGTTCAGACAAACAGCTTGGCGGTCACCGCCAACAGACAGATGTGAGACAATGTACCGCCCACACTATTATGACAGGCCAATCCGCCACCTTTTCCGGGGTGGATTCACCGCGGATAAAAACACGGCGGAAACAGTAATCCCAAAGGGAAAACACTCACCACTACACACCCCACGAGGAAGGAGGATGCCATGGACCCGGAACTCCAAATTCTACCTCCAATAGTCTTCCTGCTCCTCTACCAGGAGCGCCAACGCCGGAGGGGGGAGGCAAAAAACAGGGACACACACATGCAACACCTCCACCCTCACCCACTACAACACACACACTAATGCATATCAATACATTACAGTTACACCCCCCTAACCCCCCAGAAGAATGCAAAGACAATAGAAAATGAGTGTAACCATTGTAATATATTAAAAGCAAGTAGTCAGAAATATATATATACACCATGTACAAAATATCTACCAAGCATAGTAGTCCAGGTAGTGCACTAAGAAAGTCCGTGAAACACTGGGACCACACGGTATGGGCGAGGCCCACACAAGATCACCGACCATGATGGAGAGAACACTGCAGGGGCATCAGAGATCAACTAAACAGGCACCTCAGGGGGAGGGAAAGGGGGGGCACCTCAGCCGCTTGAGTGCACAACGCCAAATCCACGAGGGGGCCACATGCCCACTGTTACATCCTGGGGAGTGCAAAGCCACAGTCTCACAAGTCTCTACAGTGGGTGGGTTGCTCACTGTTCCATCCTGGGGAGTACAAAGCCATGGTCTCACAAGTCTCTGCAGTGGGTGGGTTGCCCACTGTTCCATCCTGGGGAGTGCAAAGCCACAGTCTCACAAGTCTCTACAGTGGGTGGGTTGCCCATTGTTCCATCCTGGGGAGTGCAAAGCCACAGTCTCACAAGTCTCTACAGTGGGTGGGTTGCCCACTGCCATATCCTGGGGAGTGCAAAGCCACAGTCTCTCAAGTCTCTACAGTGGGTGGCTTGCCCACTGTTACATCCTGGGGAGTGCAAAGCCACAGTCTCACAAGTGGATGACAGTCTCCACTGGTTCTGGAGGGGGCTTGGTGCCCAGAGTGCTTCATGCTGCTAAGGACAGAGGTAGTGGATGCATCTCCCAACTGGTTCTGGAGGGGGCATGGTGCCCAGAGTGCTTCATCCTGCTAAGGACAGAGGTAGTGGATGACAGTCTCCACTGGTTCTGGAGGGGGCATGGTGCCCAGAGTGCTTCATCCTGCTAAGGACAGAGGTAGTGGATGCATCTCTCCACTGGTTCTGGAGGGGGCATGGTGCTCAGAGTGCTTCATCCTGCTAAGGACAGAGGTAGTGGATGACAGTCTCCACTGGTTCTGGAGGGGGCATGGGAGCAGCTTTGGTGGCTGGAGTCTTCCCCCTCTCCTGCCGGGCACTGGCCAACTTCTGATGCTTCACAGGTGAACTGGGACTGTCTGTGCTGTGGCTCCGTGCCACACTGGCTGCCCTGGTGGTTGGTGCACTCCAGATTCCGGTGACTACAGGCACCACTGGTCCCGGAGATGTTGTGGCTGAGGTGCTAGTTCAGGACCTATGAGACGGACGGGGTGGGGGAGGTGTGGGAAAGAGGTCAAGGTTGGACAGGAAAAGTTTTTTGGACACACTGGGACGGGTAGCTGGAGGGGGTTTGGGAGTGGAGGAAGAGGTGTGGTTGTAGGAGGTGTACGTTTGCTGACTTTGGGTGAAGGTGCATGCACTGGAGGCTGTCGTGAGGTGGATGGCTGTTGGGTGGGTGTGTGCCTGCGTTTGTGTATCTTGGGAGGGGGCGTCACAGACACACTGGGAGAGGACACAGGGGACGTGTGAATGGTAGTGGGGGGCGACTACGCGTGAGCGGGGTGTGGGGGTGGGTGTGCTGGAGAGGGACGTAGTGGCTATAGAGGTAGTGCAGGTGTGAGTGTAGACGAGACTGGGAGGGAGGAGGGAGACGAGGAAGAGGGGGACACAGTGGAGGCAGTGGATGTTGGTGTGTCTGCATGTGTGTGATGCTTGCATGAGTGCCTGTGGGATGTGTGGTGATTATGTTTGCCTGAGCTTCCCTTGGGTGTTGAGGTGTGTGCATGTTGGTCTGTAGGAGATCTTGGGATGGGCTGAGGTATAGGGGATTAGGTTGGGGTGGAGGAAGTTGGAGGGGGGAGGCTAGAGACGGGGACAATTGCTGCCATCAGTGCTGAGGCCAGAGTCTGAAAAGCTCGGTGAAGGGCCGCCTGACCAGAAAGAATGCCCTCCAGGAATGCATTGGTTTGTTGCAACTGCCTCTCTACACCCTGGATGGCGTTCCAAATGGTAGACTGCCCAACAGTGAGGGACCTGAGGAGGTCAATGGCCTCCTCACTGAGGGCAGCAGGGGTGACTGGGGCAGGGCCTGAGGTGCCGGGGCGAAGGTGATGCCCACCCTCCTGGGTGAGCGGGCACGGGACAAAGGCTGAGGGGCTGCTGGGAGGGCGGTGGTGGTAGGGGGGGTGGCGGCTGTACCTGTAGATGCGGGGGCACAGATGTTACCGCCACCACAAGGGAGCTCCCATCAGAGGACAAGTCCATGTCGCTGGTGTCAGCTCCTGCCCCGCCGTGGAGCTCCCCTCGCCCTCTGTCCTACTGGTGAATTCAGACTCCGTAGTGTCGCCCTCCAGGGCCATGTGGGATGCAGCTCCCTCCTGCTCCGGTGCCACGGCTCATCCACCTGATGATGCTAATGCACACAAGAACAGGGAGACCACAAAAAGGGGGGAAGACAGAAGAAAGACATTTTGAGTGCATGCATTAGCGCTATCGTTGGCGGACACGACAGACACAAAAGGCCCCTGCACTACGCAGCGCTCTTGGGCTCCACTGTTCAATTCCTGGGAAATGGCCTACAAGGCTATGGACGACATCTGCACACATAGATGACACAGGGGCATGACTAGGTGTACTTGGCACTCTACAGAGGTGGGCTGGGTGCCACATGGCCTGCTTTACGGAGGGGCCTTGCCTACGAAACTCACCCTGGCCTAGGGAAACCCACAGCCCACCTCCCACACCCAGACCCCTCTACTGCACGCAAAGTCAGCAGAATGAGAGTGTACTCACCCCCTTGTGGCTGCTGTGATGCCCTCAAACGCCCATCAAACTCCGGGTAGGCCACCGCCAGGATCCTGAACATCAGGGGGGTCATGGTGCGACGGGCACCCCTCCCACGTTGGGAGGCCATCCCCAGCTGAGCCTCCGCCGTCTTTTTGCTCCAGCGGCGAATGTCCTCCCATCTTTTCCGGCAGTGGGTGCTCCGTCTGTGGTAGACCCCCAGGGTCCGGATGTCCTTGGCGATGGCACGCCAAATATCTTTTTTCTGGTGGGCGCTGACCTACATGAAATGTACAGGGGAAAAAGAGAAGTTATTACCAACTGCACCGTCAAACTGATTGGCCCCCATCGCTACCATTGCCATGTGGCACATGCATTCACCGTCTTTCATGCACGCAGCACCCCCCCCCTTCCTTCTTACATCCAGCCCTCTCCACACAGGCATAGCCCATACAACATGCTCCCTGTGTACTTACCTGTTTGTCTGGAAGACCGTAGAGTAGCGTGTACTGGGGGAGGACCCCATCCACGAGTTTCTCCAACTCCTCCGATGTGAAGGCAGGGGCCCTTTCCCCAGACACTCGAGCCATTGTCTCTTCCAGACCGTGGTCACAGCAGCACTTGCAGTGTAGGTCCTCTCCTGTCGAAGATCAGGTATCGAGTGATTCAACAGATAGAAAATGGCGGTCACGTCACCGGCGGTGCGAACCGTCACCGTCTGCGTACATCGTCATTGGCTCCTGGGACCCATAGGGTCCAATGTTAACCAATGCAGCATTGCGCCGCGGTCTTCGACCGCCTACCACGACGGTGTACAACGCCAGCGCAGTTACCTCATATCCCACTGTCCCACTTTACAGGTCAGGCAGCCGCCATTTCAGGGGCCCACATGGCTTCATTTCCAACTGCATCACACATACCTAGGCCTAGACTCAACACACATACAGGCCACATTTTGTGTATGTTTGGTGTTCTGGGTAAACTGTGGGTACGTACCTCTGAGTTGTTTGACTCTGTGCTCGCTGTTGTCCTTCATAGGCACCGTCCGCTTGGACATGTGAGGAGATGGTGGTATCCTCCGGTGTACCGACCGTTGGTGGTCCTGTCGACAATAAAGGAGCGACATTTGATTATCACATACAGGCTTGACCGTGCCACAATCCAGGAACTGTGTACCCAATTGGAGCCAGACCTGATGTCAGCAATCCGCCATCCCACAGGAATTCCCCCTCAAGTGCAGGTGCTGTCAGTGCTCCATTTCCTTGCAAGTGGGTCTTTTCAAACAACAGTGGCCATAGCATCAGGGATGTCCCAGCCTATGTTTTCCAACGTATTGTCCAGAGTGTTGTCTGCCCTTCTGAAACACATGTGGAGCTATATCGTTTTCCCTCAGGTGGAGGATTTGCCTACAGTGAAAGGTGATTTCTATGCCCTGGGACACATCCCCAACATCATAGGTGCCATTGATGGGACCCATGTGGCTTTGGTCCCCCCCCACAGGAGTGAACAGGTGTACAGAAACCGGAAGAGTTATCATTCTATGAATGTACAGATGGTATGTTTGGCAGACCAGTTCATCTCCCATGTGAATGCCAAGTTCCCTGGCTCAGTGCATGACGCCTACATCTGCGGAATAGCAGCATCCCTTATGTGATGGGTCAACTCCAGAGGCACCGTGTGTGGCAATTAGGTGAGCACCTGGAGGCAAGTCAGTGGGAATGGTTGTCTGGGTCTGGGGATATCCCTAAGAGTTAGCGTGTGTCTGACAGTTGTCTCTCGCCATTTGCAGGTGACTCTGGTTACCCCAACCTGTCATGGCTACTGACCACAGTGAGGAATCCCAGGACAAGGGCAGAGGAACGCTACAATGAGGCCCATGGGCGAACTAGGAGGGTGATCGAGCGGACCTTCGGCCTCCTGAAGGCCAGGTTCAGGTGCCTCCTTATGACAGGTGGATCCCTATTCTACTCACCAAAGAAGGTGTGCCAGATCATTGTGGCCTGCTGTTTGCTTCATAACTTGGCTTTGCGACGACAGGTGCCTTTTCTGGAGGAGGATGGTCCACATGGCGGTGTTGTTGCAGCTGTGGAGCCTGTGGACAGTGAAGACGAGGAAGCAGAGGAAGAAGACATGAACAACAGGGACTCAGTGATCCTGCAATATTTCCAGTGAGACACAGGTAAGAGTACAGACCTGCCTACTACATGTACTTTAACACTACTACCTCTCTACTGTGTGTCGTTTTCACCCAGTGTATGGTCACTGAGTTGTCACTTTCCCTTACGATTTCACAGATGTAGGTCCCACTGTGTGACATCTGCTTAGATTCCTCATGGACTAGAGCTGTGTGACATAGGTATGTTGACATTACAATTGAAAGAGCATTTTGTCACTGTAATTGCTAATACACTATTTCGAAATCACAGACAGACTCCAGATTGTTTTGTGCTTTAAGGGTGTTTATTTAAGTGCTCAATATTGGAGGGGGTAGTGAAATGGTGAGGGGTGATGGCGGAGGAATGTCCATGGCAGAGTCCAGTCTATTAGTCTCACAGGTGCATTGCCCAAATGGGCATAGGAAGTGGAGCTGGGGCAGTTACAATATGGACAGGGTGACAAAGTGGCACAGTAGGATGACAATCAGGGTGGTCTCATTTCTTGGCGGGGGTCTTGGCATCGTGCTCTGCCTTTGTCCTGGATCTCAGGGACCGTTTGCGGGGTGGTTCTCCCTCTGCAGGGGGTGGGGTGCTGGTGTGGTGGTCCTGTGGCGGGGTGTCCTGTCCACTAGTGCCTGCGGAGGTGGTGGGCAGTTCATCGTCCATGCTAGTGTCAGGGGCCCCTTGTAGTGCCACAGTGTCCCTCCTGGTGTTGAACACTTCCTTCAGCACCCCTACGATGGTGCCCAGGGTGGAGCTGATGGTTCTGAGTTCCTCCCTGAAACCCATATACTGTTCCTCCTGCAGGCGCTGGGTCTCCTAAAACTTGGCCAGTACCGTTGCCATCGTCTCCTGGGAGTGGTGGTATGCTCCCATGATGGAGGTGAGGGCCTCGTGGAGAGTGGGTTCCCTTGGCCTGTCCACCCCCTGTCGCACAGCAGCCCTCCCAGTTCCCCTGTGTTCCTGGGCCTCCGCCCCCTGGACCGTGTGCCCACTACCACTGCCCCCAGGTCCCTGTTGTTGTTGGGGTGGCGGGTTATCCTGGGTTTCCCGTAGTGGTGGACACACAGCTGATTGCCGTGTCCTAGGTACGGAGGTATGGGTCCGCTGGGTGGGTGCTGTGCTGGTGTTTCCAGAGGGGGGAAGGTCTGAGGTGGCCTGTGACTGTGTGAGAGGAACCGGCTGTCCCGAGGTCCCCGATGGGCGGGTTGGTCATCTAGATCCAGTTGGACAGAGCTGCTGTCATCACTGTGGGCCTCTTCTGTTGGTGGTGTGGACATGTGTGGACCTTCCTGTCCGGTGATGTTGGGTAGGGGTCCTGCAGGGGTATAAAAGGATGGTTATTATATCTGTGTGTGTCATGGTGTGCAATGGGTCGGTGACCGTGTACCCCAGTGCTTGCATTCCTGTGTGGGACCTTGTGTGAGGATGGTTTAGGGGGTTGGATGGGTATGTGCAGTGGGCATGCTTTAGTGATGGGTGTCCATGCTTTGTTGTTGCATGCAGGGTTTGGTGTTGGGATGGGTGGTTTGTGATGTTGGGAACATATGTGAGGAGTTGGGGTGCTGGGGGTGAGGGTGGGGGTATGTGATGGCATGCAGGTAGGGTGGGGGGTGTAATAATTAAGATTTGCCTTATCAGAGTCCATTCCTCCAGCTACTCCTGCGAGGCCCTCAGGATGCAGAATCGCCAAGACCTACTCCTCCCATGTTGTTAGTTGTGGGGGAGAAGGTGGTGGTCCCCCGCCAGTCCTCTGAACCGCCAGGTGGTGTCTTGAGACTACGGAACGCACCTTCCCCCGTAGGTCTTTCCACCTCTTCCTGATGTCCTCCCGATTTCTGGGTGCTGTCCCTCTGCGTTGACCCTGTCCACTATTCTTCGCCATAGCTCCATCTTCCTTGCAATTGAGGTGTGCTGCACCTGTGCTCTGAATAGCTGTGGCTCTAACCGGATGATTTCCTCCACCATGACCATGAGCTCCTCCTCCGAGAACCTGGGGTGTCTTTGCCGTGCCATGGGGTGGTGTAGGTGATGTGTGTGGTGGAGTGTGTGGTGATAAGTGTGCTGATATGTAGTGGTGTGTTGTGTGAGGTGCGTGGAAGTTCTGTGGGTGATGGTGTTGTGTGCCTGTGGATGCTGTTGTTCTTGCTGGTGCTCTCTCTCTGGCCTTCTTTCGGAATTTTTTGTTGTGGGGGTTTGTGGGTGATGTTGGTGTGTGTTTTATATTGTAATGGGTGTGTGGGAGTGGTGTTTGTATGTGTATCAGGTGTGTGTATTTGAAATTGTCCAATGTGGCTGTGTTTTGTAAGAGTGTGTGTATTTTGAGCGCGGCGGTGTGTACCGCCAATGGAATACCGCGGTTGAAAGACCGCCGCGTGGATTCGTGTGTCGTGATAGTGTGGGCGTATTTCTGTTGGCGTGATGGTGGAGGTTTTGTTTTTGCCAGTTTATCACTGACCTTTGGTGTGGCAGACTTGTGTGGGTGTCTGAATTTTGGCGGATTCCGAAATGTGGGTCATAATAGCTGTTGCAAAATTCCGCGGCTGCGGCGGTGTGTTGGCGGTCTTCTGCACGGTGGTAAGCGGATTTTACCGCCAATGTTGTAATGAGGGCCTCTGTCATCGTCCTCTTGTGTTGCTATCCTTGGAACCATGGGCTGCTGCATCCACACTCACTGGTGCCTCAGCTCCCTCTCCAGATGGTACTAATGTACACAAAGGACACAAGAGCACAGGGGTGGGGGAAACAAAACAAGAAAAAAGTATGTCAAATCCTGAATATATGTACATTTTGGCTCACACATACTCCCACTCAGGTCATGCACGTTCCATCAGCAGAAACAACATACATAATGAATGTGCCCTTGACTAGTGGGCATGACCCCAGAATACACCAAATAACCCTCATGAAACAGGAACTTGATACACTGTGTGAAGTACACCCTTGAGAGACCATGCCCAGCCAATGCACTTACAAGTCCATACGGCCACAATGAATACCAGATGACAGAAAGGGGACCCCTCATAGGCCTACAGAACCTGCCAAAACTAGCTCTTACACCATCCCAAGGACTTGGAGGGGGCAGGACTACAGGGACACACCTGTCTAAGTGCCTGGCACTACAATGCATACATCCCACAGCACCCAAATTCAAACATCAAAGTGCCATCCCAACAGTGTTGCTACTCACCCCCTTGTGACTGCTGTGCTGCCTTCAAAGGCCCATCCAAATCTGGATAGGCCACTGCCAGTTTGCGGGCCATTAGGGGGGGGTCAAGGTCTGACAGGCACCCCTTCCTGATTTGGAGGCCTTCCCCAGCAGGGCCTCTCCGGTCTTCCTGGTCCAGTGCCTCAGGTCCTACCACTGCTTCCTGCAGTGGGTGTTCTGCCGGTTGTAGACCCCCAGGGCCTGCACTTCCTTGCCGATGGGTTGCCACAGGCCTTTCTTTTGTTGGGCGCTGACCAGCATGGGACACACAGAGCAAAGGAACAGACGTCAGTAAGGGTGCACCGTATACAAATGCCATGCCGTTCCATATGGAACGTCCATTGTTGACATGCATTTGAACAAATTACAGGCAGAACGTGCCAGACAAACTACGGCTGGGCAGTCACACATCGAACATACATGCATAAAGGCATCCGCCACAATCACACACATGTACGGGTGACAGATGGCAACTCACCTGCTCCTCTTGTCGCCCATACAACTTCGCACACAGGGGTAGGACCTCATCCACAATCTTCTCCAGCTTCTCCGCAGTGAAGTCCAGGGCCCGTTCCCCTGTAACACGCACAATCTCAGGGACCAGAGTCAGGATATAGCAGCACACGCAGTGGAGTACTACCCTTCACATGAATCAGGAGTCAAATGTCAAGGGTTTGACAAAATGGCGTTGGTACCGCAACTTCGTCACCGCGGGCGGCGATCATGATTGGCCAAGGTTCCCCATTGACAACCATGTAATCCAATGATCAGGTGCACAGCGGTGAGCACCACCTTCCGCCATGATGACTAACGCCAGCGGAATGAAGTCACTTCCACTCTATCATATCTGGATGGCAGGAGGCTGACATTTTGCTGCCACCACTTCTCCATTGCCTGGCCGGGGGCCTCATCCAGGGCCTCATTCTCTCTCCCCTTCGTCGCTTGCTGACATGATTCTATGATCCCCACATGTACCCATCTTTGGAAATGTGTCCACACTGTGATGCCATTATGACAGAGTAACCTCAGCACACATTTGCCTGATGGTGTACCTCATTCTTTCCATTTGTGTGTGTTACCTTTGTGATGCATTTTGAAAAGTACAGCAATATCATGTGATGCAAGTTTATGTTGACACTCAGAATGTGTTCTCCCCCCCCATAGGTACAGACCCATGTGACAAGGGAGGGCCCCATCTGTATACAGACCCCTGGTAGATCGGGACACTTTAGTGGAATGTCACATCATTATCACATACCGACTCATTAGAGATACAATCCATGACCTCTGTGCATTAATGGATCCTGTTCTGAAGCCGGCCAATCGAAATCAGCATGCCATCCCTACAACTGTGCAAGTGCTATCTGTGCTCCATTGCTTGGCTACGGGCTCATTCAGGTGACAGTGGGCATGGCTACAGGGGTCTCACAGCCAATGTTCAGTGACATCCTGTCCGATTTCCTCAATGCCTTTGTTCAACACTTGCAAACTTCTATCCAGTTTCCCAAAAGGGCTGAACTCCCCACCATCAAATCCGGATTCTATGCCTTCGCTAATATCCCCCATGTGATAGGTGCTATTGGTGGAACCCACATAGCTCTCATACCCCCAAGAGTGAATGAACAGGCGTATAGGAATCATAAGAACTATCACTCCATGAATGTACAATTGGTGTGTACTGCTGATCAGTACATATCACATGTCAA
The DNA here is from genome assembly GCF_031143425.1 of Pleurodeles waltl. Lineage (NCBI taxonomy): Eukaryota > Metazoa > Chordata > Amphibia > Caudata > Salamandridae > Pleurodeles > Pleurodeles waltl. Next base: position 567,754,395 of record NC_090447.1, read on the forward strand.
TGCCAGGTTCCCAGGATCAGTCCATGATTCATTTGTCCTGAGAAACAGCAGTGTGACACACATGAAGGGACACCTACAAGGGGATAGAGGTTGGCTCATAGGTGAGTGTGTATGACACTGGATCAGTTACATAGCTGACAGCCAGGCTGTATGCAAGTAAAGACAGTTTGTTCCTCTTTTGCCCACTTTTGCAGGTGATTCTGGCTACCCCAACTTGCAATGGCTCCTGACACCTGTGAGGAATCCCAGGACAGATGCAGAGAGTAATTATAATGAGGCCCATGGACGTACTAGAAGGGGGATAGAGAGCACTACAGAACTCCTGAAGGCAAGATTTTCTTGTCTCCATCTCTCTGGTGGATCCCTGTGCTATGTTCCTGACAAGGTGTGTAAGATAGTGGTGGCCTGCTGCATGCTGCACAACTTGGCTGTGAGGAAAGCTATTCCACTTCTGGAAGAGGAGGGTTCTGTTCAACCAGCCCTGCAACCTCAGGAAGGGGATTAGAGTGATGGTGAGGAAGAAGAGGGTTAAGATCTCAACTCTAGGACCCAGCTAATTCGGCTATACTTCTAGTGACTCTAAGGTACTGTTCAATGAGTTCAACTCGATGTGGGTGCGATCTAATGGGAGAAATTTGGTGCTCAGGGCTACGAGGTAAATATTGAAATATGCCTTGATCAACATACGGTGCTCCCTTGGGGGCCACACCCCTAATCCCCAACTGTGTGGCAGTCCAAACAGCTCATTATAATAAAAAACAAGAGGCACTCATTTATATCCACAAAGTGAAACAAATAGTACATTATACTATTTGTTTAACTTTGTGGATATAAGCGAGTGCCTCTTGTTGTTTATTACTGTTCAATGAGGCTGCGGTCTTCACTGAATAGTTACAGTCTGTCTCATGTAATAAGTACTGTGGTGTCTTTTGTCAGTGACAATGCTAACTGATGACCGAAGTGGCATGTGCCAGGCAACCCAATATTAGGTACAGTGTGACATACTTCAGACACTACAGTGCGTTGGATCCCCTCCTGCAATAAAAGTGTGAATATGATAGTAACTGGCTAATGCATACACAATCACAATTGATATCTCATGTTTATGAGGGACATACGATTTGAGTGCATAGGTGTATTTATTCAATGGCAATATATACATAAGTGTTGGGATAGTGAAAGGGAGTGGGCACATGGTGGAAAAAACATACTTAGGTACATATGTTCAACTGTTTGTCGCACTGAGTTTTGGTCCATGTGGCCATTGGAAGATGGTGTGATGGCAGTGGCATTTCAACAAGGTAGCTCAGTGGCAAACAAGTGAGACAGTTCAGGGCAGAGTCACTTCCTGGAGCTGGGCTTGGTCTTGGCTGGTGTTTCAGTGGCATATCTGGGTCTGAGGGCATGTTTGCAAAGGTGCAGCTGGGCTGCAGGGGTAGGGGTGCTGGTTTCCTGTGTGTCCTCTGGCAGTGCCACCAGTCCAGTGGTTGCTGCTGATGTAGAAGGCAGGGCAGTGTCCTTGCAAGTGGTAGGTGCTTGCAGGTGGGTGGAGGTCTCAGGCTGGCTGTGGTACTGGTGCTGCAGCCCCCCTGAAATGGAGGCCATGGTGGCACTGAGATGTTTTCATTGCTACATGGCCTACCGGTGGTGTGCTATCTGCAGCCTCTGATTCTGCCTGTGGACTGGTTGGCGGATGGGGTCCTGGTGGTAGTCAGGGGTAGGGTGGTACATGCATTACAGGTGTGGTGGATATGAAGAAATTGTAGTTGACTTGCCCAAGTCCAGTCCTCCGGTGAGGCCCTTGGGGTGCAGGATAGCCAGGACCTTCTCCTCCCAGTCATTCTTTTCAGGGGGATTTGGTGGGAGACCACCACCAGTCTTCTGTACTGTGATGTGCCTGGATGCCATACACCGAACCTTCACACCCAGGTTGTTCCATCTCTTCCACATGTCGTCCCTTGTGCTGGATGGTTTCCCACCTACGTTGACCTTGTTGACTATCCTCTGCAACAGGTCCATCTTCCTGGCCACGGGTGTCTGCTGCACCTGTGCCTCAAATAGTTGTGGCTCGACCCTATTTCGTCCACCATGGTCCTTAGCACTCTGTCTGTGAAGCAGGGGTTCTTAGGGGGTGCCATGGTGTGTGTTGTGGGTGGTGTGTTGTAGGTGTATTGGCGAGGGTGCCATTGTGTGGTTGAGTTTGTGGCTTGTGATGGTGTTTGGGGTATGTATGGGTTTTGGTGGTGTATTTGTGTGTGTGACTTGTGTGATGTTGAGTTCAGTGCATGCGTGCTGTGTTGTCAATATCAGTTGTGCTATTGGCATTGCAAAAGATTGTGGGGTGTGTATGTGAGTGTTTTATAGTGTTGTGGATGTGTATCAGGTGTGTGGGTTCAAAATTGCCAATGTGTGCATTTGTTGTTGGTGGGTCCTATTGTTGGCCGTGGCGGTCCATACCGCCAATGGTCTTTCAGCATTTACTGTCCACCAAGCCGATTTGTGTATCATTATTTGGTGGGCAGAGCATTTGTCTGCATGGCGGTGGCGTGGTGGGGTGTACTGCCTTTCCGCCGCCATTGACCCTGGCGGTGGGTGGAGGTTGCAGGAATTTTGGAGGTTTGTCTTTTTGGTATCATTATTCCGCGGTGTGCAGTCTGCCACCTCTGGCGGTCTTCTGTTCACCATCAGCACGGTGGTCGGTTCTAATTACTGCCAAGTTCACAATGAGGGCCTATGTCCTCTCTCTTCCTTTTCACTCTCCTCATACACTTTAATGATCTCAACTAAAGATATGACACACAAGCAATTATCACGAATGGTCTCAAAATGAAACCCACTATGCCACTTACCCAATTTTCCAAACCATCTGCCAACTGCAGCAAACCCACAGATGGAATCATTGCACCAAAAACATCTTCTACAATATCACCTGCACTAGCTCCTCGATCAGGTCTAGGATTTGTTTCCCATACAAGCTCATTGAAGTGCTTCACATGATAAATATCTGGAAAGACTACACCCAAATACCATGTACCATACCATTTCTTGGGCAATTTGAAACAGGGAAACTTTCACAAATAAAAAAACTCCAGGAATCCCAGGATTGTTTACATCTAGAAATAGTTCCCAATTTCCTTTAACTTCTAAGGTGTGGTCACATTTACTCTTTCCCACAAATAGGTCATATTCATTCTTGTCAGTTTTCAAACACAATTTCGCTTTATGATGCCAATCTGTAATGCAGATTGATTTCCTGCTGCTTGATGATCAATCTCTTCTTTAGTCCACTTAGGTACCTCGTTAATATTTTTTGCTTTAACGTTTGCCTCCCACCTCCTGTCTTCCACTAGGTACTTCTCAACTTTTGTCAATTTGCAAGTTAAATTATGTCTATGAGCAAAAGACGTATACAGTGTCATGATAGGTGCAAAATACTTTTTAGCTGTGTCAGTAATTTTGCCATAAGAATGTCTATTCATATTTTTAAACACAGGAACTTCTGAAAGGACCAAATTCGAATTTGAAAAAAAATATTGAAAGCAACCTTGTCCATAGAAAAGGTTCAGCACGTGACTACAAGTGACACCATATGTTAAATGTATGTGGTAAAAGGTGATACAAATGCAACTGATGTGGGTAACTACATGCAAACATAACAGTCCCCTGCATTCATAGTGTCAACAAATTCATAAAGCAGTTTAGTAGAAGCATTTCAAGAATAATCTCCTCTGAATAAATCTACATGTATCCCTTTGTCATCAAACAAGTATAGACTATTGTCAGCAGGGTATGAGGGTATGGGGTAAACTTTAACTCTATCCTCCACTGAACTGGATCTAGGTGGGTATAATCCTACAAACAAAACAATTAATACTACAACTATTAATGTACCTTTCATTATGTACCTACATCTACAGGGGTTAGGGTTAATTACCATTACATCTCTAAAACAGACAATCGGGTGGAATATAGCAGCAGCAAAATCGTCTCTTTGGGTTTCTACCTGTGCAAATTGCAAAACAAAGTTCAACAAATATGATAATCTGATATACAAATCTTTGTTAGACTTCCTTATCCCTACTCCATGTTCTTCTAAATGATACCCATACGCTCCTTCAGCTGCTTAAGGCCTCGGTAATCTTCTTAATTTCCTAACAAAGTTTGGTCAAATGCCTCTAAGATGTATGCAGTTTAGAAATCAAAGTAAAAACAAATCAGGTCAGTCCATTTAGTGGCAATATAATTTCAAAACACAGTTCAGCCGTAAAGTTCAGTTGAATTTGCACTGTTAGCCTCAAAATCCCCAAACTCTTGCTCTCTGGCATTGGCTGTAAAGTGAGCCCATTCAGACGAAGAGTATCTGCAACAAAGTTCTCTTGGTCTTTACGGCCTTCATAGTGAAGATCCTTCATCCTCACTGTCACTCAGACCAGAATCCTCAGTATCCTCTGGAATAGTTTGAGGTACTTGTCCCTCAGGCAACCGAGTCTGTGTCTCTCCTGCCCTCTTGTCCAGCGGTCTCCAGCTCCAACTAGCATTTTCAAAGCACTAGGCCCTTTGTCAGGGTATGATTCTGACTTATCCACCACCACAGGATGAGACTCCATTGTCTCAACTTCAGCTGTGGACTCATCTAGACCCTCCTCTGACCAAACATGTGCTGTTTCAGGCTCTTCTTTATCCCTAACAGCTTGCCTCACCTGTCTCCTCTGTGCTCTCTGTCACCACTGACACTTCTGGGAGAAGTGCTGGTCCATCATCAAGGGGACACTCGACTCTGCAAGTATGGGAAGCATGTGTCTAGTTGGAGAGATCTCTAGATTTGACAGCAGTAGTTGTTACCAAGGTAACTTTCTAAGGTCCACACTGAGGTTCTAAACGTGATTTCCTCACATGTTCCTTCACCAGGATTCAGTTCCAGGACTGAGGTCATGGCACTGCTCCCGATGCCTGATGCGGTGAAGCTGTGCCTCTCCTGACCTGGTGAGGCACAGAACGCACCAAGTCAGCCAGTCCTTTCCGGTAATCAAGAATCATATCATCTGTAATGTTCACAAGTGCATTAGCAGGCACAGTTATTTTCCCCTGATTATCTCATTGGGGGGCAGTCCTCCCTTACAAACAGGAATACTGCAAAGACTTATCAACACAAGAGGCAAAGCATCAGGGCACTTCGAAGCACATACTTTAGCAAGTCTGGATTTCAGTGTGCCATTCACCTGTTCCACTATCCCTTAAGCCTCAGGTTGGTAGCTGCAATGCAGTCTCTTCTCCATTTGTAATGCTGCACACAACAGTTTCTGGACCTTATTGTTGAAATGGGTCCCTCATTCTGACTCCTGAGAAGTCAGGAAACCAAGCATGGGGATGAGTTTTCTCAACAACAATTTAGCTACTATGAGACTGTCCTTTCTTCTGGTCTGGTAGACTTCGAACCAACACATCAAGATACACACAACCACCAATACATATCGGAACCCATTGCACGCAGGCATTTCAATGAAATCCAACTGCATCCTGTTGAAAGGACCACCTGATCTTTTTATGTGGCTTAGTGTTACTGCAGTTCTTTTCTCTACGTTCATCTGTTGACACACAACACATCTGTGACACACCCCTTAAGCCATCAATCTAAACCTGGGATTAAACCAAGTTTGCCAAAACAACCAAATCATGGCATCCCTCACTACATAAACAGGACTATGGAAAAGTCTAGCCATAGAGGGCAAAAGGCTACCTGGTAACACAGGTCTTCCATCTGCTGGAATCCAAATGGCATCATCCCTTTTGACACAACCTGCTCTGACGCAACATTGCTGTTCTGCCTCTGGCACTCCCTCTTGCATCCTCTTAACTTCTATTCATGCATCAGCTATGGCTAACAAAAGGTTGTAATTGGTGTCATCTGTGGTCTTGCTGGAGTATTCACCATTGAATGAACAGGTTCTATGAACACAGTATTTTGCAACTTCATCTGCATATTTTTTACCCACTGAAATCTCCACTGTGGTGTGCAGAACATTTCACTACTGCAATTTGGGTGGGCAACTGCAAAGTGTCAAGTAAATTATTAACATATTCCCCTTCCATATAGGAGAGCCTGAAGAGGTCATGAAACCTCACTGTGACCATTACTGTCCAAGTCATAAACCACACCAAAGCCATATTGACTTCAGTCAAAATCATCCCCCTCTGTTGTTCAGAAACACAGCATGCTCTAGTAAGGGCTACCAATTCAGCCACTTGTGCAAAGAGAACTCCATGAAGACAGGAGCTTCAACTATGCCTGAGACTGTGCAAACTACATAGGCAGCTCTCAGATTTCCATCTTGGTCTCTCAAACAAGATCCATCAACAAACAGTATGAATTTAGACACAGGTAGTGATTCATCTTGAATGTCTGTTCATGGCTTGGTACAAAGGCATCTAGACAGTCATGCTCTACTTCTCCCTCCTCTCCCTATGTTTCGTGAAGGGCTAACTGTAGCAGGATTAAAGGTACTACAACATTTCAGACTCACATTCTCTGCAGACAGAATAACCTGCTCATAGTGGGTTAAAAGGGTATTGATCAAATGCTGGGTACAGGTATGGGTCAACAACAACTCAATTGAGTGGGGCACAAACACAGTAAGGGAATTACCCCATCACAATATTCCCACAATTCTTGATGCTGACACCTACAGCTGCCACAGCCTTATTTCATCCATGCCGCCCTGTTGCTATGGGATAAACAGTAGCAGAAAAGTAAGCCACAGGCCTTCATGAGTTCCCATTCATCTTTGTAAGCACCAAGAGAGCACATCCCTCCCTCTCACTGCAAAAGAGAGTGAGTGCTTTGTTGTAATTAGGCATTCCTAATGCTGGGGCACGACAGAGAGACAGGATGTACAACATGTCACAGACATGAAGTATAATACATCACTTACATCCCCTCAGGTGCCCCAGCCAATCTCAGCAGTGAGGAGGTGCCACGACTAACCAGTCCCCCAACAGAAGACACCCCCAGTGATGACAGTAACTCTGGTCTTCAGGCTCTGGATGAACTACCTGGCCCATCAGGGACCATTGGTCAGTCGGCCACCCCAGCCCACTCACAGTCCATCACAAAGCCTCCTGCATCAGTATCCAACACCACAGCACCCACCCAATGTCCCCACACCTCTGTCTCCAGGACACGTCCATCAGCAATGTGCCCCCTTTACAGGGACCCCAGTCCACACCTTGCCCCGAGACAATCAGGGACCAGGGGTCAGTGACAGTGGGCCCACCGTTCAGGGGACAGAGGCACAGGGGAATCGCGACACTGGGAGGGCCGCTGTGTGCCGGGGGAGGAAAGACCCAGGGAACCAATTCTCCAGGAGGCACTCACTAATGTCCTGGGGGCTTACCAACAATCCCAGGACAAGATGGTCCATATGCTTACCAACATGCAGGAGAACAAGCAGCTGCAGGAGGTACACCATCAGGAGATCATGGAGGATTTGCAGGCCCTCAACACCACCATGGTCTCCATAGCAGGGGTGCTGGCAGATATAGCTAACATCATGAGGGAATAGACAGCACACCAGCGGGCCCCAACCACTAGGCAGTCTACTGACCAGCCCACCACTTCCACTGAAGCTAGGGGGCAGGAGGCCCTGCCACAGGACCCACAGGCCACCAGCACCCCTCCTCTCGCAGAAGGTGAACTACTCTGCAACCGTTCCCTGCAACCCAGACAGAAGCCAGAGACACCCGCCATGACCAAGACCACTGCTGGGAAATTAGACCCTCCTGAATGTCCCCCTTGTGTCCCACCTTATCATCTTGTCTACTTTGAACTGCCTTTGCTCCCCTTCCAATGCCCCCTTGGACACTGGACATGTGCTACAAACAGACTGGAACAATACCCTGGAATTTCCTCAACCATCACCCCATTCCATTGCACTTTTCCATCAATAATTTGCTCTACAATAAACACCCTTGAACACAACCTAAGTGAAAGTGTTTTATGTGATGAAAATGTGCATATACGGAAACAGTCACATCATGTACAAATGATCTTAGCACTGTGATAGCATACATTTTTATGACCTGCATCTGTCTGTAGTCATCACATCAGTACATTGTTGTCATATCACCAACATCTGCAAAATGATAAGCCATAGGGGACAGTAAGTAGAGATGCAAAGGAAGTTAATGTCATCCTGCTACAGCCACACAGAAAACATTGTTAATCAGACGAATGGTTAGTTCCACTGTCTAACCTGTGTGTTATTGGAAGTATTGATGTATAACTGATGTTCTGTTGTCCACATCCTCATCCTCTGCCTCCTCATCCTCACTGTCCTCAGGGTCCACTGCTGCCACAGGGGCATACACTTTCATATATTGGGTGGGGAGTCAGGCTCAGCAATAAGCCACAACCTGTGCCTCTGTAGTTGTGCCATCACATTTGGGATGTGCTATTCCTCAAAACGAAGATATCATGCACCGACCCAGGATACTTGGCAGTGGCGTGGGAGATGTACTGGTCAGCCAGGCACACCAATTGCACATTGAGTGAGTGGAAACCCGTCCGATTCCTGAACACTTTTTCATTCTAGAGGGGGGGGGACAAACGCAACATGTGTACCGTCAATCGCTCCAATAATGTTGGGTATATGTCCCATTGCATGGTATCCAGCCTTCGCAGTGGCTAAATCTTCCACCTGGGGGAAAGCAATGTAGCTGCACATGTGTTTCACCAGGGCAGACAAAAACCTTGCCAGCACTATTGAAAACATTGGCTGGGACATTCCCATTGCCAAGCCCACTGTCACTTGGAAAGAGAAAGTAGCCAGGAAATAGAGCACAGATAGAACCTGCACAAAAGGGGGGTCTCAGAGGGGTGACGGATATCAGATATCAGATCAGGCTCCAATTGAGCACACAGCTCTGTGATTGTGGCCCTGTCTAGTCTATCGGTGAGTATTATGTGCCTGTCTTCCAGTATAGCCCAGTCCACAAGAGGATCTTACACGGGGTCTTGCCTCCTCCTCTGATTCCTCCATAGTGGTAGGGATCTAAGGGACACAAGAGTGAGTAGGCTCTCACAAATTGAACAATGGAAACACCACCTCAGTGTACATAGAGCAGTAACATGATGGGACATTGGTAATGGCAATGTATGTACAAATTATAGATATGACGCAGTTCTCGATTATCTGAATATTGTCCACCACCATAAAATGGTGACCGCCTGTCTTATATGTATGGTCAAGTGGAAGTGAGCTACCTTCACCGGCGTTGTGCGTCATGACGGAAGGTGGTCTTGCACCACTGTGCCATTCTTCATTGGATTACATGGGGTTCTATGGAGCACAGTGGCCAATGGGGATTACCGGTGGCGGTGACGGTGTATACTGCTGAGTACGTGACCGCCATTTTCTACCTATAACCTCACTTGTTTCCTGACCTTCCACAGGACAACACCTACACTGCGTGTGCTGATGTGACCTGTGTCTGGATCCTGCCATGGCCCGTGTGACCGGGGAAAGGGCCTCTGCCTTCACTTCGGAGGAGTTGGAGCGTTTGGTGGACGGGGTCCTACCCCAGTATGGGCTGTTGTATGGGCCTCCAGACCAACAGGTGAGTACACCTTGGGCACGAGGCATGTGACAAGGTTACATGGAGATGTGTGTGCAAGCATTGTGTTATTTGAGGGGGTTGTATGTCTGGTGGTGGTGTAGATGGTGGGCGCTGGGTGATGTGTGTGCCAATGGGGATGGAAGGGTATTTGTGGGCCATATGTGTAATAGGCTGGATTGTCTGGTTAATGGTGTCCTCCTGTCTGTGTTTCCTCAGCAAGTCAGCGTCCATCAGAAGAAGGGATTGTGGTGTGCTATCACCAAGGGCGTGCGGACCCTGGGGGTCTACAGCAGGCAGAGCACACACTGTAGGAAGAGGTGGGAGGACCTGAGACAATGGGCCCGGAAGACCGCAGAGGCCCAGCTGGGGATGGCCTCCCAATAAGGGGGGGGTGCCCGTCGGAACCTGACCCCCGATTGCCTGCATACTGGCAGTGGCCTATCCAGAGCTGGATGGGCGCTTGAGGGCATCACAGCAGCCACAAGGGGGTGAGTACAGTGTGCGTTACAACTATGATTGGTAGGTGGCATGGGAACCTGGTGGTGGGTGTCAGTTAGTGGGTGCCCCTTAATGCCAGCTCAGAGAAGAATGATGGTAGTGCTAAATCTGGTAACCTAGCTAGGTTGCATTCCATGTCAGAGAGGGCTTAGTTACAGAGCAACTGCATCCCACAGGACCCAGGAGGCAGAGTCCACTGACGCCGAGGGGACCAGTGGGACGGAGGACGAGGGGAGCACTGCGGCGGAGAAAGAAGGTGACAACACTGACTCAGATACCTCCTCAGAGGGCAGCTCCCTGGTGGTGGCGGACACCCATCTGGAACCACCCCAGCTACAGGTACAGCCGCCACCCCCGTACCAGCACCGCCCTCCCAGTAGCCCCTCACTGAGTTTCCCGTGCCGGCTCACCCAGGAGGGTGGACATCTCCTTCGCCCCAGGCACCTCAGGCCCTGCCCCAGTCAGCCCTGCTGGCCTGAGCGAGAAGGCTATTGACCTCCTGAGATTCATCTCTGTAGGGCAGTCAACCATTGTGAATGCCATCCAGGGGCTGGCATTCCAGATGCAGCAATTCAATGCATTCCTGGAGGGCACTCACAGTGTATTGGTGGCCCAACAGAGATCATTCCAGGCTCTGGCCTCCTCTCTGATAGAAGCCATTGTCCCTGTTCCTACCGCCCCGTCCAACTACCACTTCCCAGTCCCAATCTCCTCAACCCCAACCCATCCCATGCACACATACAGACAAGCATGCACACAAAACATCACACAAGAGTGGCACAGACAAACACAGGCAGCACAATTTAGACCACAAGCACTCACACAAACAACAGACAGTTGTACACACAACAACATATACTGCCTCTACGTTCTCCCCTCCTCCGCCTCCTCCTCCCTCACTGTCACATCTGCACTCACAACTGCATGCACTGCATCAACAGCCACCACCACCATCCCCACACCAGGCAGCACACACACCTCACTTGCAGACACCTCCACAATATCCATCCAAGCATCCCCTGTGTCCTCTCCGACCCTGTCTGCTCCCCATTCTAAAAGACGCAAACGCACACACTCAGACACCCATCAGTCATCCACCTCACATCAGCACACTGCCCACACCCATCAGTCATCCACCTCACATCAGCACACTGCCCATGCACCTGCACCCAATGTCAGAAGACATACACCTCCAACAACCACTCCCTCAACCTCCAATCCCACCCCTCATCCCTCCCCTGTCCCTAAGAAGCTTTTTCTTGCCCAACTTGACCTCTTCCCTCTCCCTCCCCCCGTCCCGTCCATAAGAGCCGGGTCACAACAACCCAGCCCAGCACCTCAGCCAGACAGTCCACGGGGACTGTGGAGGCACATCCTAGTTGTGCAGGCAGGAAAGGAAAGGATCCCACTCTACCACCCAAGAGGGGGAAGGATCCCACTCTACCACCCAAGAGAGGGAAAGATCCCACTCCACCACCCAAGAGAGTGAAGGATCCTACTTCACCACCCAAGAGAGGGAAGGATCCTACTTCACCACCCAAGAGAGGAAAGGATCCCACTACACCACCCAGGAAAGGGAAGATTCCCACTCCACCAACTAAGAGAGACAAGACGCCCCCTCCAACAGCAGTGGGCAAGGAGCCCTCACCTTCAGCTAGGACACAGCAGCCCTCACCTCCAGCTGGAAAACAGCAGCCCTCACTTCCAGTTGGGACACAGCAGCCCTCACCTCCATCTGGGACAGAGCAGTCCTCACCTCCAGCTGGGACAAGCAGCCCTCACCTCCAGTTGGTACACAGCAGCTCTCACCTCCAGCTGGAAAACAGCAGCCCTCACCTCCAGTTGGGACATAGCAGCCCTCACCTCCAGCTGGGACACAGCAGCTCTCACCACCAGCAGAGGGCATGTAGGCCACCCTTCAGTGACTGTTGTACACGGAGCCCCCTCCAGAACCAGTGGGAAAGTCCCCCAACTCAGAGACTGTGACCTTGCACTCCCCAGCTAACTGTAATTTACATGGAGTCCCCTCCAGAACCAGTGGGCAAGTCCCCAACTCAGAGACTGTGACCTTGCACTCCCCAGATAATTGTAATGGGCATGGAGCCGCCTCCAAATTCAGTGGGCAAGTCCCCCAACTCAGAGACTGTGACCTTGTACTCCCCAGCTAACTGTAACGGGCATGGAGCCCCCTCCAGAACCAGTAGCAAAGTCCCCCAACTCAGAGACTGTGACCCTGCACTCCCCAGCTAATTGTAATGGGAATGGAGCCCCCTCCAGAACCAGTGGCAAGTCCCCAACTTCAGCTGAGGTGCCCCCATTCACCCTGAGGTGCCTGGCCATTCCCAGCATGATGCCCCTGCACAGTGTAGTGCGGATTATGTCAGGGAACGAGTTGGGCCTTGGACTGAGTCCTGTGGCCATGTGGGCCTTTTGTACTTTGGACTGGCCATTGGCCCTTTCGGAGCAGTGAATCAAGTATTTTGTGTCATATGAACAATATGGTGGCTGTTGGCATACAATTACAATATCAGTAATGCCTAATTATTGTCCTTGCATTATTATGACGTGTGTGCTGTGACAATGTTTTTCCTCTGTAGCTGGTTGTGTGTATGGTGTGTGTATGAATGGTGTGTGTTGTGTGTGTGTGTGCCACTCTCCTTTTCTCCCTCCCTGCCATTTGTGCTAGGCAGCTGTACTCACCGTCGTCGTCTTCGTCGGCGTTGGTGTTCCAGGTGGAGCATGGCGTAGAAGAGCATCACAAAGACTTGAAGCTCCAGTTCCATGGCGGTCTTGATCTTCTCTGTGTCTCTGATGGCAAGTCTTTCATCTTCTGTGTTCTGTTTCTGCCAGTCTTTTGATGGCGTTGGTACCTCCCCGGAAATTGTGGCGGTTTGCAATGTCTTAATATGATGGGCTGTACTTTGTCTTCCGCCTTGCTGTTGATAGTTACCGCCATGGTCAGTGGTGTTAACACCCTGGCGGTTCATGTGGTACATTGGCTGTCTTTTGGAGGTATCACCGCCATGGTCATAATTTGAAGTTAATTACCTCCAGCCTGTTGGCGGTATTACCGCCACTTTAACAGTCACCGCCAATGTCATAATGACCATCTTTATGCCCATTCTGAGCTAGGTGGCTCAACAGGGTGATAGTTTATCAGCTTCCTGCATATTTGCGTCCAGCAGGTTGTCGATATATTGCACTAGAACTGAATTACTTAGGATTCTTTCTGAAGATCTTATTTAAAATGGAGTGGCTCTCAGTAATCTCCTGTGGGACACCAAGCCAAAACATGGTTCTGAACCGGAAGGCATAGAGGAATTGACTGTCCTCAAGCAATGGTATGGAAAAAAAAGTCTGAGAAATCAATAAAAGTGAACAACTCAGCCTCACATGGAATTGGTTATAAAATCACAGCTGGATTTGGTAATATAGGACAACATGAAACTACAATGGTGATTATCTTCCTCAAATCATGGACAATACCTTATTTACCACTAGTTTTTTGTAAGCCCATAAATGGTGACTAACATGAACATCTCATTATCTCCTTCAAAATGCCTTGCTGTGTTATGGATTCAACCACTGGGGTGATACTGCAATCGTTTCTGGCATCAAATTGTAGTATGGTATCCTTAGGTACTCAACATTTGGTTTCACTTTAATCCGGATGGGCTCCACAGCTTTTATGAGACATATATCCTTCCATAAAATGTTCCAGACTTCAGGCTTTACTGTATCTCCGAGATCGAGTGGTAGGTCACCAGTGGTCATTGTTGGAGGCAACATGTTCTGGTTGGCTGAGGCGAGGCCCTAGCCAGGCAGAACCTACCACTCCTGTCAGGGGTGGGTGTTTACACTCACTGTACAACTGTGTTAAAAGGATACTAGCAGCATGTACACGTGATAAAAATAATACTTTCCCTCCCAGAACTCTCATGCGGTGCCAACACACAATCAGCACGAGATCCACCCTAGCGATTTCCTCAATTCAATGTCACACAATTCTAGGATGCACCCTGGCTCACAACAATAGCAGCAATGTGTACAAACAGAGACCAGTGGCACTTTTAGCTAGTCCCAAGGCCTACACCACACAGGTGAAACCCAATGTCAACCATGATAGTCCTCAGGCCAAGAAACAATGTGTACACCGTGCAATGTAGTCAATCACAGCCGGTTCCATCCACTCACTCCCCCCACACTGCTTCGCGGTACCATGGAGGTCAGGCAGGGTAGTATAACACTCACTTGCTCACACTCGCTCCGAGAACCCTAGTGGGATGCACTGAGATCCAGGAGGCTAGTGGTTTCTGCACTCACAGCCCCCACCCAGGCTCCACCCTCCAACCAGTTCTACTTTCCCACCCCTTCACAAGCTGAAGATGATAGCACCCTTTCCCCAAGCACTAGGCCACTTGCGGCTGGAATTACACTTATTCAGGATCCTGAGGAAAAGATGGAGGGGGAAGCAAAGAGATAACAGCTGATCTGGCCATAGTTGTCAAATGGAGATCTGGGCACAACTTGAGTAGTTCACGGGGTAAAGGTGTGGAGGAAGCAAAGAGATGGAGATATGGCCACCACTCAGGAGTTCACTCAGGGGTCTCAGCACCGTGCCTTCTGGTGCGTACCTGCGGTCTGTCAAGCACAGGGAGAGGGTCACTCTGGGGCACATGCTGTTTACAGTGGTGCCCAGCCCAGCCAGGCACTCCAATATACAGATAGTTACCAACTCTGCACCTCCCTTGTAGGAGGCACAATGTCTGGGCACGATGATCTGATTCACCAAGGTCAGTCCCGGTTGCATACGAACAGTTACCAAATCTGCACCTCCCTGGAAAGAGGCACAACATCTGGTGTGCAATGACTTGAGTCACACCAGACGATTCCGGACAAGCACGAAAAGTTACCAGTGCAGTACCTCCCTGGAATGAGGCACAACATCTGTTGAGTGATGACTTGAATTGCACCAGATAAATCCAGTCATTCATGGAAAGTTACCAATGCCGTACCCCCTTCCCCCCCGGGAATGAGGCACAACATCTGGTGAGTGATGACTTGAGTGGCACCAGACAAATCCGGACACACACAAAGAAAGTTACCAAGGCGGTACCTCCCTGGAATGAGGCACATTGTCTGGTGCTCGATGACTTGAATCACGCCAGATAAATCCAGTCACAGCTGGAAAGTTACCAATGCTGCATCTTCCGGGAATGAGGCAGGACGTCTGGTGTGCAATGACTTGAGTTGCACTAGATAAATCTGGTTATGCGAACCAAGCCGAGGCGCAAGTTCAGCGGTGCCACACGAGGTAGAATACAACACTGCTCCGGGTACTGCCCCACCTCCAAAGGTCACAACCAGTGAATCAGACAAGGCACACCACGACCAGCCAGTCGGGTGTCACATGAGATAAATGCGGCACGCTCAACAAAGGAGGGCCACATGGGGTCCCGGAACTGCTGAATCAATCATACGCTTGCGTGTGTCATGGCCCCATGTCGGATGTCCCCACTTCTTGAATGCAGGCAGTATGTTTGAATGCTCCGCACCAGGCAAATCCGGTCTCCAGGCACAATCCTTAGTTCCACACGTTCACCGCTGCTGCCAGGTGATGTCCAGCAGACGATGTAGGCACTTAAGATTGCACCGCTCTCCAGATGGCACAGGTTGAAGGTGTAGATACGTAGCAGGAGGCCTTTGATGTCCCTGATACCTCCACCAAAGAACAGGGGCCAAGCCAACTAGTCTTTGGAGAGCACAGTTCAGAGGGCCACACAGCAGCAACCAGTTCACCCAAGGCCTTCCTAGGGCAGTATTTGCTCCTTGTGCACAACAGATTCTTCTGGCAGCGTGCATCACGTTCCTGCAAGTGTATCTCTACTTTGCTGTAGTGGGGCACTAGTAGTTATCTGTAGTGTACCTTTGAAGTTGGGGGAGGTTCAGAGGGTTCCCCTTCGAACCACAGAGGTCTCCCCTACATTTCAGTCCTGTCTGAGATGGCACTGTGGAATGCAGATCTTAATCCTTAATGGGGCCATGATCTGGCTCCCTAGAGGCCAAGTGTCAGAACCTCTCCCTCCACTCTGTCCAGCCAGACCCACAAATGGCAGAGGTCTTTGTTCCAGTTGTGTAGCCAAGTTTTACAGCTATCACTGGGGAATGCACAGGTTTGCTCCTCCATCCCCCAGTGTCAACTCAGGAAGAATTAAAAGATACACAAAGCTTTTAAGGGCAGAGCAATGTCCGCTTTCTAGAATTGGCATTTCTCCATGATTATTGACAAAACCACCTTTACCATGGAATGGGGTTTGTCAGGACGAATCCAAAGCTAGTAAACAACATGATGATGCTCTGCTGCTCTCCACCGTTGCAGCTAGGAGCAATTGAACACTTCTCCCATGTTGACCTATGAGTAGAGCACCTCTCCTATGCAGTTAAAGCACACATGGGTATTCTTTACTCTCTCTGCATATGTGCCCTTGTGCACAAACAATCCTGCATTGGTAGGTTGGGTACATGTTTAAAAGCACCAACCTGCTAAGTCAGGTGAATTACATATTTAAAGCACCATAGGTGCCAGTGCACACACCTATGCCAGCTATGACAGGCTGGATACCTATTTAAAACCAAAGAGGTGCTAGTGCGCATGCAAGGACCTGCTACGACAGGCTGGATACAGGTTTAAAGCAACACAACAAGATAATGGATGGAGTGCTGAAACGTTTGAAACACTAACCCAGTCACAGATCCGGGTTAAATCCATTGTTCTTTTGCTCACATTAACATCCCAGTTTGGCCCCAGCCATATTTAAATCAGTCTTGACCCTGTTGCCCATAGTAACAGTCCAGCCCGAACTGCCAGGCCAGGTCTTCCCTGGACCAGAAACAAGCATCGTGGGACCAGTTTCAGGGTATCATCCCTTATTAGACAGGCTAGCTTGAATCCAGTGACACAGCGAGCAAGGGACCCACATCTGGGAAAACCCTGGCCACCTCGGGCGAACATAGCAACACAACAAGATGAGGGACCAAGTGACAGAAACTTTTCAAACACTCACCCGCAGTCACAGATCCGGGTCAAATCCATTGTTCTTTTGCTCACCATGCCACCTCACTTTGGACCCAGCCATATGCAGATCAGTCTTGACCCTGCTCCCCATGGTAACAGTCAAGCCCAAACTGCCAGGCCTGGTCCTCTCTGGACTGAGAACAAGACATCCTGGGGCCGGTTTCGGGGTACCACTCCTAATCAATCAGGCTAGTGTTGTGGATCCATTTTTAGTGTGCTCTGGTAGAGGAGTTTAGCTTAGTCTCAGCTTTCAGGCCTGTGCCCTTTTACCTAGATAACATGCTCTGTTTTATTGTTTATTTTTTATTCATTTAGAAATACTTGCAGTTCTTATGTTTTACAAGACATTTTTTATGTTATAATCAGCTGCCATTCCCTGAAAGCGTCATTATCAGTAATGTACATATTGGATTGCCATCATGTGCCTTTGCTTCACAGAATTTGAATGTCAGGCATTTTGTTATGATATTGACAATCCAAGTTTGTGCACACAATCTAACTCTTAGGTACATACCCATGTCAGGATTTCTACACAAACAATAACATGTGCCTTATCAAATCACTCTATGAGACCTAGGTCATTAGAGGGAGTTCCACCCCGGATATTCCATCTATACTGCACGTCACTTTGCAGCAAACCTCAGCCTTTGTGTCTATACACTACCTGATTTCGAGATTGGAGGCCGACCTTGCTCTAAGGTAATATTGGTTGGGGCGTTTTTCATTAACATGGCTTGGGCAGATTAGGTTTATCATGCCTTGCTCTCTCTAGGGTAGACAATACACTCTAGCGAGAAATGTGTGTATTCATGTTTATCGCGGGAGGTTAGGATTGTTCATATTCACATCGCTTATTCTCACAATCCTGATTTTGTCTCTTGTCATTATCCTAATCATTGCAGCTCATGTATTCTATCATAGGTTGCAGTCTTTTCAATAAATGTATTGAAAACTGTTCTGCATCTTCTTTCTTACAGAAAAGGCTAAGACTTGTTGCACTGCGATTTCCCTGAGAGGATTTCAGAGTCCATGCACTAGGCTGCCAGAAATCACCTTTGCTGTTTGTGTTTGGTGAAGTACTGCTAGAAAGTCGAAATGGTTGGGCCAACAGCTGTGAACTGGTGTGGGAAAGACTCAGTTGTCTACAATCAGAGGTGCAGCCACCACTAATTCAGCAGTCTTGTAGAGATACACTGGTCCTTACGACACTAGTTCGGGCAGAACTGTTCCCATGGGGAGCAGGGTCATGGCTGATTTGTATATGGCTGGGTAAAAACTGGAATGGCGTGGCAAGCAAAATAACAATGGATTCAACTCAGATTGTGACTGGGGGTGAATGTTTGACAATGTTCAGCATTCCGTCCTTCGTCTGTTTGTGTTACAGGTTTAAAGCACCATAGGTGCCAATGCCAACAACCAGGCCCGTTATAACAGGCTGCATACATATTCAAATACGTCATAGTGGCACAGGCGCACATGTTTGGTGCACCAGTGGTCACGTGCGCACACACTGGCCAACGTCACTTCCTCATATATGTAGGAAGGTGTGCCTACTTCCACACTGTAATGGCATGGGAGAAAGGGCCTAGGGCCCTAATGCCACAAGGTATGAGAATCAGCCACAATCTATGTAAAGGGCTGACACACCCAAGGTAGGGTGAGCCCACATGAGGGTTCTTCTCTACCAGGCATGGGACACCCACGTGTACCTGCAAAGCCTACAGTCTACCACCTGTCCTGCCCTTCAGGGGGTGCTCTAGGGGTAGCAGAGGGGTCCCTGAGGATTGGCTACGAAGTTAGAAGTGCCAACCTAAGCCAAAGCGCAATTGTGCCCCACAGGCCTGCATTGGCAGGACAGCTACATGCTATTCAAGTGGGTGGCACACTCAGTACAACATCCCACTCGTAGCCAGGGCTGTACCAGCCCTGTACCTTGTGACAGGGCACTTCAGGGTACACCACCTGAACCAATCACATAAGCATCCCTTCCTAGCATGTGTCGGCAGGGCACATGCACTTTCCCACTGCAGTACAGTGGTAAAGTGCCCAAAGACCTAAGGCCACACAAAGCGAGTCAACAAAAGACTGAGAGAAAAAAGCAAACCTTTTCAGGGAAATCCCCTAAGAAGGGCCATCTCCAACAGTCATCATGGGAAATGGTGCAACATAAAGGTCATCACTCACCATTGAGTCATGAGTCTGTTGTCTTACAGCTTTTGGTGCATAATAAGTAGTACAGTTCAGTTGGCATAAGAGATCTCTTCCCAAGACACTCAATGGACTAGAATCACATACCACAAGTCAGTGATTCTCTTCAACGGACCTTATTTTGACAGGTACGTCTTCTGTTACATGGTTTGTCATTTGTTTATTTGGAACTGCCACAACTTGTATGCTTTTTACCAAGAGGGGTAGGTTTAGAACCGCCACAGTTCTAACAATAGAGCAGGTATCACCAGTATTGATCGGGAACGATACAGGATGGCCATTCACCTTCCTATCTATCAATCAATAGTTTATTCGGTCCAAATTTGGACCATTTGAAAAGTAAAAAGTACTATATATAAAAAGGACATTAACAATTAATACAGTAAAAAAGTTCATAAAATTACATAAAAGGTTTCAAAAATAGTTAAGACAAGACTCACAAAATAGTCTCTGGATCCTACCCTATGCAAGACGCTAAATGCTAAAATGATACTGATCAGTTGTTAAAAGCATAAAAAGCATTTTAAAACGGGTTTATACAATAAAAATAAGACCTAAAAACTACATACAATAGCTCCTGTTAGCAAAAGTTAAAAAATCAACCAGTGGAAAATGATGCCCTAAGTTAATCAGTTCTATTGAATGAGTTGATCAAGTAGATTGCATCTTACCATTTGTAAACAGGGTGCTAGTTCGCTAACTTCTAGACTGTACTTCAACCGGTGGATTAAGATCTGTAGTGATCCTACTGCGGATTTTCCATGCTGCTGCCAAATATTTAGAAACAGAACTCACTATCAGCATGGAAGTATCATATTTACATTTTCTATATGCACTGTTACGATTTTGTATTGACAGTGTTTTACACAGAGGGGTAATCCACTTCCCTCGGGGGCATTTGTACAAAGGACAGAAAAATAGGACATGCTCAGAAGTTTCCTTGCATAGATGGCAGTTTGTGCATTTGTCAGATAAGGAACTATTGGTCGACCAGCAGGCCGTGAAGCTGTTGACTGCCAATGTTCCATATCTGAACTGAAGTAATAGAGAACGAGCACGGGCTGGTATAGGGAGATCCAGGAAGCTTTCAGGCAGAGGTTCGTGCTTAACCAGCAGGAACTCTGCTGTCAGCCGACCTAACCCATTTGAGCCGAGAGATTCCTCATGGATCTTTTCCCAATAACGGTCTTTGATCAAGCGTTTAGCGTTACCAGGAATCATCTCGGGATTCTCCCAATAATGGGATAGATTCAGTTTAACCCAAGCTGCTTTCATCTCCCTTAGCCATCGTACTTTTTCCCATCCATAGCAAGGTGGCAATAATTCTTTAACTGCTAACCTGAAAGGTTCGAGTTCATCCGTTTTCCATAGTCTGACCCAGTACAGAAGTGGTCTTAAGTATGCTGTGTCTTTAATACTATTTAGACCCAAGTCCAGTCTTAGGGGGAGCATCGGCGTACCCTTCCCTAGTCTAGATATGTGTCTAAGGAAATTATTTTCTTTAACTTGAAGAGTATCCATTTGTCTGTGAGATCCCCAAAAATCCGCTCCATATAGGGCCGCAGCGCGGATTTGGACTTTGTATATTTCAGAGATGAGGGTCATAGGGGGACTTGTTGCAGTGCTAGCTTTGCGTCCTATCACTCCACATCTTTGGTTGATTGTTAGTGCCCCTTTCCTTATAGCTGCATCCCAGCTGCCCTTATCGGATAGTCTGATGCCCAAATAATCGTATTCAATTACCCTCTCCAGAGGAATTGAATTTATCTTTATATTTGCTCTGAGCTTCTTGTTCGGGGGACTATATATCATGAGTTTAGTTTTCTTGAGATTTATGTCTAACCCGTAATCTCTGCAGAATACACCGAACTGATTAACCAGATTCTGGATTCCCATGGATGATTTGGACAGGGGGATAGTGTCATCTGCATAAAGTAAGCATGGGACTTTGGTCCCGGCCAGCTTTGGGGAATCATTAGTGCAATTTGCTAAATACTTAATACAATTATTAATATATAGAAGGAAAAGAGTTGGGGCCAAAACGCACCCCTGTCTGACTCCCCTCTCAATAGCGACTGGTTCTGTTAGGTCACCATTCTTGACGCTCCTAATTTGAGCATAAGTATTCTCATGTAGTCGGGTGATGAGTTTCAAAAGGCCATGTGGGACACCCATATTGGCTAGTGTCAGCCATAGCTGGTTTCTTGGGACCAAGTCAAACGCAGCTCTAAGATCAATAAAAACTACAAAAAGATTGCCACCTCCTACTTCTACAGTCTTCCATTTTATTGTTAGGAATCTTAGCACCTGATCTATGGTACTAACTGCTGGCCTAAACCCTGCTTGCAAATCAGAAATAGCATTGGTTTCCAGAATCCATTCTTCTAGATGGGACAAAATTTGCTTTGCAAAAAGTTTTTGGAAGTTGTCGATTAAGGAGATTGGGCGGTAGTTAACAGGGTTAGAGGGGTTACCTTTCTTAAAGATGGGAACTATCTCTGCTCCCATCCAGGAGCTCGGGACAGGTGCTCCTGCATTTACCGCATTGGAAATAAGGTTCAGATATGGGGCCCATATATCTGGGTTTGTCTTGTATAAGTCACCAGGTATTTTATCAAGGCCGGGGGCCTTCCCCCATTTCAATGAAGCAATCGCACCTTTAGTTTCTGCCAACGTAAATTCTATTTTGGGGGTCTCAGTAATCATGATATGGGTCAATTCCCTAGGAGTAACACCAGTGATCCCAGAATATAATCGGGAAAAATGATCTGTCCACTCTGCAGGGAGTATTGAGGTACCAGGTGAACAATTAGGTTCTTTGCTGGCACCAGCCACCAATTTCCAAAATTTCGAGGTGTCATTTGTTTTAGCAGACTCCAGGAGGGAAACCCATCTAGATTCATCCCATGTCCTGCGGGCTCTGCCTTGTTCCGGTTTATAATCTTTCCTGGCTTCCCTTATATGATCTGACTGGCCTCCTCTTAAAGCTCTCAGCAGTTTGTGCTGTGCTTCCCTGCATGCGGCGTTAAACCACCTTGCATTGCACTTCTCTTTAACTTCTTTTACAGACTCTTTGGTAAAAAGGTTTTTTAGAGAATTAAAGAAACGTGTGTGGGCTGCTATAAGCCCACCACTATCTTCTAGAGGCTGAGATATACAATCCATGTGATCAGCCAGCTGCCTGTACGCAGATGCCAAGGTGGCTGTATCGGTGTTCAGGGATTCCCATATAACATTTAGTCTATTATTGGTCAGTGCGAGCTGTTGTTCGTAGGTCTTGGAACAGGAAACTTCAAGTAGGGGTAATAGGTTTCTAAGAGATAAAATCAATGGTTCATGGTCACTTTACTTATGTTCTACAATATTCATGTCAGCCATATAGCCCCACAGGCGGACATCAAGCAAAATATAGTCTATCTGGCTCTTCTGTGCCCCGCGTCTAAATGTGTGGTGAAGATTAGGGTCCGAGCGGGAGCGACCATTGCAAGCCCGCAGTCCATGTGCCAATGTAATGTCCACAACCTGGTGTGTTAATCTATTTATTTTTGGTCTTTTGCTTGATACCAAATGAGGTATACCCCAGTAAGCATCTTCATCTTTGTATAATTCCTGGGCCAGCAAGTAGGGTTCAAAAGTGGTATTGAAATCTCCAGCAATAACAATAAAGTGGGAAGGTGATTTACAAGAAAGAAAGCTGTCCAAAATAGTCAGTGTGTCGGACTCGTATTTGCTACCCAGGCTCCTATTATAAATATTGATTATTAAGAGTGGTTTCTCGCTAAGGGATGGTATTGATAAGCCCATTAAATCAGGGCAGCCCAAGTCAATTGTTTCAATCCGACATTTAAAGAAGCAGCTGAGCCATATAAGCAGGCCACCTGAGGGTCTCCCTGAATTCACCTTAGTTGCTGGGACCCAATAACTTTTATAACCAATTCTGTATATGGGCTCAAATGCCCATGTTCCTTGGAAAAGACATATTTTGTGTTCGTCTATGAATTTGCCCCATTCAGGGTTGTTCATTTTATTCTCCAACCCTGCAATATTCCAACTAAGGATGGTATCTAGGCCATCTATTTTGTCATGGGGAGCTTCGGCCACAGGGTTCTCTCTTGCCAATGGGGTACCTTGGGGAAGTTTTATCCCCTTTTCAATCGTAACTATGCCAGTCAGGTTTGGGTTTCCCACTACTGTATTGCCCAATGTATTTCTTGCCCCGTCTAGATCGGGGGGTGGCGTGAGCAGTTCGAGTGTCTGAAATGTTGATGGATATCCAAGTTTGCTGAGATCTGATAAATCTGTGGCTAAATTGGTCTCAATCACCTTGCACTTCTTATTTGCACCCCCAATACAGTTTTCAAAACACTTAGAAAGATCTGGCTGAGCAGGTACGAAAATTGGCGTAGGGTCTCTGCCGTCTACAGTAGGGGTTTCTTGGACCTCAAGGTTGCCTTGCCCTATTTCGTGAGTTTCATTATTTCTGACTATAGGGTGCTTTTTATCCCAAGTGTTTGAAACTTGAGGCTGAAGTGAGCTGTACTCAGTGCTGTTTTTTAGTCAATCATTTTCAGAGAGCGAGAGCGAAAAAGGGCTACATCTCGGCTGAGAGTCGGATTGCATCTGTGCCCTAGTGGGACCTCTGAGTGACATTGTTGCCCCCTTAGTAGTTGGTACAGCTATATGAGGGTAAAAAGCCTGGAGCCTACAAAGTGAGGTTGCTCCCCCTAGAGGGTTGGAGTGACACACATTCAAGGAAAGCTGTTGGACAAGGAAAGGCGCATTGAAGTTAATAACAATACAGTCCCCAGTACCGGGGTTTTTGAGTGGACCCACCCAACCCACCCGCCTCACCATTAATATTGAGGGTATCATATGGAAAGGAAATCTAGCATATTTGTGTAGCCAGTGAATGGCCTTATTTTTCAGTTCTGTAAATGATTCGGGGATATTAGGCTTAAGTCTAGGAACATTCGTGATAACAAGCACATAAGGACAAGCTTCCGGTGGTAGGTGTAAGGTTCTCATATTGGATCCTAGATCCCTATGCATCCTGTCTGCTGGAGGGTTGGTATAGTCCTTGCACAGTTTTGTGTCCGTGTTTATGGAAGAAGCAATTTCATCAGTCCGCCTTGGGAAGAGAGGGTCACTCTTTGAGTGCCAAGTTTTAGGGGAGTTGGCCAGTCTATCAGTAGAAGTCTTCACTGGTTGATGCGAAAAATCAGGGCAAAGTGATTGAGGGTTGTGAACCGTGCTTGGTGGTAGAAGAGGGCTGCTGGCACTGTTGGCCGGAGGGCATGGGGGAAGATGTTGTTGTGAATATTGTAAATCTGATGAGGTAGCGGTGGTAAGCTGATTGAGTTTGATGAGAACGTCGAGTTTCTCCTCGATATCTGATAGGCGAGTTGTTATAGGGTTTAATTTTTTGGAGAGCTCGTCTTTTATAAAATCTATTATGAAAGGTATGTCTAGGCTGCCGTTATTTGTAGCTTGGGCAGGTGTGCAGTCCTTGGTCCGAGTAGGCACGGCATGATTGGGGGAGTTCAAAACACGGGCCCGTTTATTCTTTAGGTTCACCTCCCCACGTTTCCTTTTGCCCTTTGAACTGTGCTTTGGGGAGGGTGCAGGCCTATCTGGCATAGGCTGTGAAGTTTCTGAAGAATGTATGGCTTTGTCCAGGGGCTCTGAGAGGGGCATTCGGGTAATTTGGGTAATTGGTGGTGGGGTTGCCAGTGTAGGCTGGAAAACTGGTGGGTAAAAATGTTGTGGTGGGGTTTTCGATGAAGCATTCGTTGGTGGTGGAGCAGTCAATCGGCGCTCCACCAATTCAATTTCTTTTTCTAATGCCCCTACCGCTTTTTGGAGGAAGCCATCTAGAGTCTTGTTGTTACCGGCTTTTTCCAAAGGCATCCCCCCCTTCCGTCTGCCCATCTTTTTTTGGTAAGACTCTTAGGTCCAGCCCCAGAGTTTGACAGTCTGTTTCCGTGGGTGTTGTTCTTCTCCTTTTCCCACCCTAATTTTGCTCTATTAGGGCTTTTATTTAAAAAAAGCTGAGACGCCAGAAGGGCCTGAAGTACTGCTCACCTGTATTAGGAAGGTGACGGGTAGGTAAGGTATGTTCATCCGCTGGTCACCCACCTCAGGAGTCGGGATAAAAATGGTGTGGCCCAGCCCAGCCTCCTCCGGTCGCTGACGGGCGCAGGATGGGCCCGCCCTTTGCCCGGGCTTCGCCCGGGTGCCGCCCGCGCGCGTCCCGCGACGGCGGGAGCGCGAAGAAAGTTTAAAGGGCTCCTGCCCTTAAGGCTCCTCCTCCCGGCAGGCACACAGCGCTTCCTATCTATGAATGGTCCACTCTGGACTACCTCTAAGAACGCAATCTTCCTCTCCTCTCAGGCACTGTCATAAGGATGTGTCAAAACTTCAAACATAGGAATCTGTTAGAACACCCCCTGATTTCAGAAAGAATTTTGGTTCAAATTCGAGACGATTTGAATTCAGTCTGGGGACATTTCCATTTTGCTGTGACATTGGAGCTCATGGAACTTGCATCATTGAGGCTTAGAGCACATTAAAATGTTGCATTCTTGTCTCTGTACATTCTGTGACTATATTGGATTATTACCATGGGGTTGTGCAAACCCTAAATTTTGAAGATTAAGACAACATTCCTGCTGGGGGCGTGGCTAACTGCCCAAGATGGCGGCTGCTTAATCGCGGGGCTCCCGTACTGAGCCCGCCTAATGACTAAATTCTGAGTCAACTGGGGTTATTTATAGCTGTGTGTCCGATCACAGAGTGGGGGAACCGACAGAGTATACGAGGGGCGGATCCGGCCTCCCCACTGAGGACACGGAAGCGCTGCGGAAACCAGATGAAAACAGGGCATGCGGCCTGTGGCGGAGAGGAGAGAGCGGGACGTGGTGCAGCTGAAGCCGAGGGCGCATAGCGATGAGCAGAGGGCATGAGTGTGACGGAAACCAGCAACGGGGAGCGGGATCTGTAATCGGTCGAGCCACGATGGCAGGTCGGGACTTGCCCGTCCCCCCTCACCCCTTCTCCTTCCCCTAGTAGAAAAGCGCGGAGGGCGCAAAGTACAGGAGGAGTGAGCGGTGGACCAAAAGGCCGCAACAGAGTGTCGGAAGGGGAGGAAAAGCCACAAACACCTATTCAGTTGAATAACTCAAAGAATAAGGTGTGGAAAAACACCAGAACAATTGGCATAGTTGTGGAAACGGAGAGTAGTGCAGGCCGCAGTACGCCACTTGTCGTAAATCCTGGCACCCCCCCCTCGTGTTGAGAAGGGAGTAGGGGTGAGTTAACCAAGATGCGCATAGAGCAGCGGAGTGCTGTGGGAACAGAAAGGTCAATAACCCCTGACAGACACAGAAACAGGCGACCTCCAATGCTATAAACCCCACGTAGTAAGCGCAAAACAACTGAAACTGCACGCCGAGCATAAATTCCACCCTGCATGAACCTCAGTCTAAACGCTAAACAAGAATGTGATTGCCTGATACCACCTACTTTTCAACATGTGAAGACCCAGTGTGGATACTCAACATTGACCAACAATTGCAGCACGGGAACGCATAACTGCTGTACGCCATCTACTGACTTCACTGTACGTTCCGAGGCCTTGATTTACCGGGCGAAGAAGCGCACTGTGAAACCGAATTATTAGCCGTACAAAAGGCAAGCAATTCGAGGATGGGGAGACCTCAACCCCTGAAGGCCTAACTCCGTTACCATCAGCGAAAGGTCATGCGGACAAACTTGACATCATTCTGCACGAAATCAAAGACTCTCAACAAGCAATAGAGCATAGACTAGGCTCTATCACAGCAGAATTGAGTATCCTGAGAGACGACCAAAAGAAGTTGTCAGACAGAATAAAGCAGACAGAATCAAAGGTCACAGAGATGCTTCCGACCCACAGAGAAAATAAAACTTCCATGGAACTGCTTCAACAACAAGTGGAGGTCCTGCAAGAAAGAGTCAAAGATGCAGAAAGGCTGTCGAGACGCAATAACATCCGCATAATTGGACTTCCGGAGGGAAAGGAAGGGACAGACCCAACGCAATACGTCGAAGATTGGCTGAAGTCGATAGTAGTAGATCGCCTGTCGACACACTTTGTGGTGGAGAGAGCACATCGTATACCAGGTAGGAGACCCCCACCAGGAACACCAGCACACCCATTAATAGCGCGGATACTGAACTACAGAGACAGAGATACCATATTACAGGTGGCGAGGGAGTTAGACCCCATAGTAGTGGACAGTGCCTAAATCTCTCTGTACCCAGATTACACCATGATAGTCCAGAAGCGTAGAGCGTTTTTTCAGGCAGTAAAACAATGACTACGGACAGAGGGGGTTACATATGCCCTACTATTCACGGCCAGATTGCGAATTACATTTAATCAAAAAGCGCACTTTTTTGAAACACCAGAGTTGGTGTGTGCCTGGCTCAATGAGACCTTCCGCATTCAGGGTCTGGAGAGCAAGGCGACGTTCCCTTTTTGAAACAATATCATCAGCCCCGCAGAGACATGCAAAACAAATCACAACCAATAAGGAAAAAAACAGGCCCGACACTACAACAGGCTTTGGAAGGCCACTACAATCAGCATATTCTATGCAGGAGGCAAATTCCTCCCCGCGCTGAGCTGCCTCGTCAATGGATAGCGCAGCGGCATCTGACTCGGAGGGGAGCCTGGCGTTGTTTCCTGCTATCACTCCGCAGACAGCACGAGACCTTTGATAGACAATCCCTCTCACATTAACATTGACTATACACCCATCTTCTGTGGGGCCATAAACCCCTCTTCTAAATGGCGGGCTCGGGCGGTAGAGCTCCCCGATCTTCACCACAAACAGAGGAACCCGTTGACCATGGGCAGGAACTACTGAATGCACGTCTTGTACTGCCCCTTTGCGTAGGCTCCTTAAATATTCATATGCTTTTGTTATAACATAATGCTTATGTATTGCAGAAAAGTTTGGCAGTGCTGGTTTAGGCTTTACCTAGTATTTAGATTAAGATATAGCATTGTTTACTGTTTCACAAGGTTGACATACCCATCAAACATGCTGCTTCAAAGGGAATTTAAGCTGCAGCGGGTCGTGGGAGGGCTAGATATATCGGTACCTTGGAATGGCTACACAACGTGAGTACAACATCATCACTTGGAATGTAAGAGGAATGGGAGCTATTCAAAAGAGACACAGAATATTGGCCCAATTAAATTGTTGTAAAATACACATTGCTTTCTTACAGGAGACCCATCTCACCACCCAGGAGGAGACAAAGCTCTGCAAAAAAATGGCGGGGACAATTCTTACACACATCATACTCTGCGTTTGCGTGAGGGGCGGCTGTGGATACGGGCTGGAGTACCTTTTGAAGTAATAGATACCAATATAGATGATGAGGGCAGATACAATCTAATTAGGGGTAACCTAGATGGAAAACCCATAGTACTAGGCAGCATTTATTCCCCAAATATTGGACAAGGCATCTTTCTGGAACGCCTGTCGAAGACGTTGCTACAGTGGGCACATATCTCGTGGATGCTAGGGGGAGACTTCAATACAGTACTTGATGTTACCTTAGACCGCAGCACCCCACCACTGTCTGGAACAAATGTACAAAAACAAGCAGAAGCGCTGAAGACTTGGCTACGGGGCTGGTCACTAACACATATATGGTGGGCTAAGAATGTTGGCATGAGAGAATACTCCTTTTATTCACACCCACACAAGGTACATATAAGGCTAGACTGCATAGTCTGTAGAACTTCACTGCAGGCGCAGATGACCAGGACTACATACTTAGAAAAGACACTTTCTGATCATAACCCCTTAGAATTAACCCTGCTGTGGGAGCGAGCATCTACGCCTATCCCTACGTGGTGATTGCAACCATTGGTATTAAATGACACTCTACTGAGGGAAGAAACAGCCCAGGCGATTACAAACTTCTTTAAGAATAACACAGGCTCGGCGTCCTCCCCTCTGGTGGAATGGGAGATGTTTAAGTGGTGGTAAGGGGTACCTTGATGGGTGCCATATCGGGAGTGCGGAAAACAATGTTGCGAGAACTTAAGCAAGTAGAGGACCAGCTAGGCATATTAGAAAAGGAGTCAATGTTACAACCCTCCAAAGCTCAACAATTTCAGGAAGCGAGAGACGAACATGCACAACTTATCGAAAGATTAAGGAAATTTGATTATGCTAAATATAGGGAGCACGCACACAGCGAAGGAGACAGGGCGAGGAACACTCCTTGCACACCTAATAAAAGAAGAGCAATCCCCACTCCTATTTTACATAGTAACAATCCGCAGCAAGATAACATAACTACACAACTGGAAATTAACAGAGCATTCCGTGACTACTACACAGCCCTATACTCTGCCCCACTGGTAGTGGACCGGACAGAAGTTGACCCCTTTCTGGCTAATATTGAACTACAGACGCTCCAAGATGAGGCCAGAGAGAAGCTAAGCGCCCAAATAACACAGGGAGAGATACAGGAGACCATTAAAGACATGGCGCGTAATAAAGCGCTGGGTTCAGATGGCCTCCCATCTGAATTTTATTCATTGTACAGTGCACAGCTTTGCCCCACACTTAGAACAACTATACCAGGCCTCATTGACAATAGGACACCTTCCGGACACTATCAAGCAGGCAATAGTGACACCCCTCCTGAAACCAGGTAAGGATGCAACTGACATTTCATCCTACAGACCATTATCCTTACTGAACACGGAATATAAAATATTAGCAAAGATACTGGTGCAAAGACTCCTTAGTTATATACAGTAAGTAGTCTAATACACACGGATCAATGCGGATTTGTCTCGTCCCGAAGTACCTCCCTTAATATCCGCTGCCTGTATCATGTGATGGATGCGGCCAGGGAGGGATACCCACAAGCGGGGTGTCTCTCGTTGGACTTGCGCCAAGCTTTTGATTCCTTACACTGGGACTACATTTTGGTGGTATTGGAAAGGTTTAGGATCCCCAGGACTATATACAATGGGTCTGTCTACTATATGCGGCACTGACGGCCAGAGCATGCACGGGGCAGAATATTTCCGATTCCTACCATGTCTGCAGGCGCACTAGACAGGGGTGTCCTTTATCCCCTTTACTGTTCGTCCTGGCGATAGAGCCCCTGGCACAACTACTAAGGCAGGATAGAGGATCATGGGGAATAGACATAGAGAATACGAGACATGCGGTCTCACTGTAGGCAGATGATATTATATTATATATAAAAGATCTCCGACACCCCCCCGATACGGTAGCATGCATATTTCAATATCAGGGCTGGTCATAAATTTTGACAAATCTATAGCATTTTGTTTTACAGATCAGATGGAGGTAATACAATACCATTTGGTGATCAACAATTACAAATGGCTACAAATACATTCTGCTATCTTGGTATCCAAATATATCGTACTCCGACAGATTTTCTAGAAGGTAACTTAAAAAGGGCTATGTCCGCACTTAAGCCGCAGATCCAGTTCTGGATAACATTGCCACTATCAATTGCAGGCAGACTAGCGCTGGCCAAAATGGTAATGTTGCCCCACCTCTTATATTATTTTACCAATTTACCAGTGAAAGTACCAGAAACCTACTTTAAAACACTCAACTCAATGCTACTAGAGCTTATATGGGGGAGAGGAAGGCGTCGGATTAGCTTGCCCAAGCAGCAGATGTCTGTAGATCAAGGGGGCATGGGCGCACCAGATTTTAAGGCCTACTGTATGGCGAGCCAACTTCTGTGGCTAGCATGCTGGCTAGCTGGCCGAAATTTACAGGAAATAGAATATACCCAACTAATGCTTGATAGAGGCAGCATACACTCCTTGCTGTGTCCAGGAGGCCAGGCCCCGGAAAACATACCACTTCTGTTAAAAGTGGCCCTGCAATATTGGAGGTTATCGCTCACATATACATCTAGCATACTCCCTTATTCTCCCAATATACCACTACTGGGACTACTAGTTACTGCAGGCATATTAACCTGCACTACAGTACAAAGCTGGTTGCAGGAGGGAATAGATACAGTTGGTTAATTATTTAAAGACCAGCATTTGCTCACTCACATTGACTATATCCACGAATATGGCCTGTCATCTTCGCACTTCCTCCTCCACGCTAATATCACACATTATGTTAAAAAATATTGGGCCCCGGATAATATGGAACCCCCTACGCATGATCTTGTACGTACTATATACACTATAGGCCAGGGTAAGCACTTAATAAAATGACTCTTCTAGTGACTCAGAACCCATTTGTCACACCCCCTGACAACGCTTAAAATTAAGTGGGAAGCAGACATTGATAAAGAACTGGCAGATGAAGATTGGGCCACCGCACTAAAATACCCATGTCAAATATCTCGTAATACGAGATTTAAGTTTATTCAATATGCCATACTACACAGAGCATAGCTCACACCACATAGGTTACATATCCTGTATCCAGAAGCATCATCAGCGTGTCCCCGATGCAGGGTGGAGGAGGTAGGGCTCCTGCATATGCTTT
Organism: Pleurodeles waltl; assembly: GCF_031143425.1. Classification (NCBI taxonomy): domain Eukaryota; kingdom Metazoa; phylum Chordata; class Amphibia; order Caudata; family Salamandridae; genus Pleurodeles; species Pleurodeles waltl. The sequence continues at coordinate 567,786,357 of NC_090447.1, forward strand.
GGAGCTGTCCAGGCATAGCTAAATACTGGGAGGGAGTAACTACCATATTAAGCAAAATTACAGGCAATACCATACACTACACAGTGGAAGTGTGTATACTTGGCATGCTCCCACACCTAAAAAAAAGGAAAATACTCCTCAGACTGATGAATCTGGTACTTATACTAGCCAAACGCCTGTTGACAAGACGCTGGAAAGCTGCAATAGCCCCCACAGTGGCTCAATGGAGTACAGAAGTGCTGGAATGGGGGAAGGCAGAGGGAGCCACCCTTAGATGGGAGGAGAGTAGTGGAGTGAGACGCTGCCCTATGGCCCAAGATTGGGATGATCTGATAGATGCCTTTGTGGCAATGAGTAAGGAAGAAGACACTCAGGTAGAAGCATAGGAAATCCCAAACACTAAAGCTCTAGCGGTTAAGGCACAACTACAAGCGCCAATAATCCATGATAAACAGGAGGTCACGCTGGGAACTAAATCACTAAACAAGTGAAAGAGAATTGGTACGGTCCCCCAACAAACTGAAAATCATAAAGATTTTAAGATAAGACAAGATGAATAACAATAACTCATGACATAGTAACTGGAAACCCCTACAAACACCTGGCAAGGATGTCTAGTTAGTAGTTAAAAGTTGAACAGAAATGTTAAATGGTTAAAGTTGAAACAGGTGAAAAAGTTACAATTACAGGGTAAAAATATTGTCACATGTTAATAAAAATAAGACACATTTGGGAACCGTTATATGATAATACTGCAAATGTATAAAGAAAAGTTGTTTTGTATACCATAACAAATACTATTGGAATGTGTCTAACGAATGGTAATGTGTGTCTCGCATTGAAAAAAATTAAAAATATGTAAAAAAAAAAAACCATTCCTGCTTCCAATGCCCCAACATATTGCAATAATGACAAGTATTCATCTTTTTCAAAGTTGCCCCATTAATTCCAGTACTTGAATTGATCGGAACACCATATCTACATTTCTGTGGAAAGCCATTACCACCTTGCATCATTGGAATCCCCTGCTGATATACTCCTTGCACAGGACCAACATTCTCTACAAAGGGCTGACTCTGTCTTCCTCCTTTCTGTGCATCTTTCATCTGCGCCACCATCAGTTTTTCTGCTTCATCTTCAATTCATCACTGCCATACTTTGCATACATCAAAATCTCATTCATCTATTTATTCTGCCAACAAATAAAATGCTACAGAATCATCAAACTAATCTCATATATCAATCCTGTTACAAATTTAATCAATGTCCTTTGCCTCAAGTGTCTCCATTCCACTGTGCTGTTTAAATACTTGTAACAATCTCTTGTAAAAGGCATGCACTGATTGCTTAGGCTCTTTGGTTGTCCTGTGAATCTTAACCAAATCATGTCTTTATCTGGATCTTTCCTTTAAAAAAAATGATAATTTGCTGAATCTTTTTCATCACTGTTGGTGACAAGGCATTTGTCAAGGAATTCATGGTGGTTCCATCTTGGCCAATCTACAGCCATTTTACATCCTGCCCACAAGTCACTTGGTACCACAGTGTCAAAAAGGGTATTCAAAACTACAAACTGACCTGTGAGATTTTCACAAACCTTTCAACCTTTGTGTACCACTCTACTGGTTCTTCTTTCAATTTGAGGAAATCATTTGTGAATGACAAAGATCACTCCTGCTCCAAGGTACATGGATGTAACCTCCACCAGTCACTTCCCTCAATGGAAAAGCTAACGTGCTCTCTCCTTCCACTGTGGATGGAGGTGGTTCTCCCCTTGTCTGCTTATTATCTCTCTTCATCTCCCATCTGCTTTCTCACCTATCTAATTCCCGCCATTTTCTAGTGCTATAAATCAACTTCTTAATTTGGTTCTCATTCCTGGGATTCTCATGCTGCAAATATCATTATTGTTAAAACACACACAGTAACTCCTTTGCAATAACTTTGTTCTATTTTGGTTTACATTATATCTTTGAGCCAATTCAGACAATTTATTCTATGTTTGTCCTGCACACTTCATGACATCCTTACACATAAACACAAGTGCATTCATTTGGTAGGTGTCTAATCGTGAAAGATCAAGATTTCCTGCTATCATTTGATCTAACTCTAAGTTGATCACATCCACTGCATTTTCTCTCATGGGGACTGAGATGTCTCCCCACTTGATCCAAGGCTTGGACCTTGGTCCTCTTGAAGTCTCAACTATATTTCTAAGCCAGTCATCACATTCTGTAGTATAAAGACCAACTGGCCTTGTAGGGGCATTAGACACTATCACTTCTTTGGGAGTACTATGGTTAACACTTCTAGGTGAATTCCAAAAGGACACACCAAAAGATTGTGATTTTTGTCCTGGTTCTCCTATTGGACATATCCTTGCTCGATTTGCTGTTGCAGACACAGAAGCAGCATGGGGCATAGTCACCTTATTCTGAATCTACGGGGTACTTCGCGTTCCTCCCCCTCCGGGGACAACAGGTACAGCAGTTGATAAATTTACTCCAGTAGAAGCCGTCAAAGCAGGTGTCACATTCCTTATGACTCAGGTCTACATAATGGAACTGAGGGACCAATAGTGACCGGAACAGTAATTACATAGGGGGAAATGTGAATGGTCCCATCAGGGGTTGGATCTCATTTACTCCCATATTTATCCGTGCAGAGAGTAATTCTGACGTTCCATTTGTAACTGCACCACTCATTCTTCCAGGTTGGGTTTAATTTCAAAGGGGTGGACGCACGATGACAACAGATCCAAAATATAATTGCTTGGATCGCTTTAACTGTCCTCGTCTATATTCTCTGTGTCTTTTATCTTTCCCCTTTCCTTTTCTTCATCTTTTCTTTGTCTTTATCTGTCTCTTCACTTGTCAATGCAGGATATAATCTCGCTCTTTCTATCATGTCAGTCCTTCACCTTTTTTGTTCTGCATCCCATCTAGCATCTGCCAAGTACGCATTACTTTTTGGACCCTTGCCTGATATCTTTCTTTCTGCCTAGCATGCACTTCATATTCCAAAACCTTAAGTGCTTCGTGCTATGTGGGTCTATGTTGTGGTTTTATCTTGTACAATACTCTCCTCAAAGTTTTAATGATTCTCAAATTAAACATGCTAGAGCATGGAAATCTCAGTGCACCTTCTTTCTCCATGATCTTGATGGAAATGGCCTATTTTGCAGGGTTATCCCCAAAGTTTTACCTCTGACCTGTTTTTGACTGTGTGCTGCATTTTGGTTTGCTGGCTTTAGGACTCTGGCCAATTTACCACTTCTGACAGGTGCTAAGGTGCAAGTGCTCCCTGTCTAAATTGTATGGGTCATTGGCATATCCATGATCCTATCCATGATTGGCATAAATGATATACTAGTAAGTCCCTAGCACAGTGCACCAGGTGTGCCTAGGGCCTACAAAACAAATGCTACTAGTGGGCCTGCACCACTGATTTTGCTACTCACATCAGTAGCCTTGCAAACATGTCTCAGGCCTGCCATTGCAGTCTCTGTGTGTGCAGGCTTAAACTACCATTTCGACCTGGCAAGTGCACCCACTTGCCAGGCCCAAACCGTCCCTTTTACTACATGTAAGTCACCCCCAAAGTAGGCCCAAGTCAGCCCCTAGGGCAGGGTGCAGTATATTTAAAAGGTAGGACATGTACTGGTGTGCTTTCCATGTCCTGATAGTGAAATGCTGTTAAATCTGGTTCTCACTATTGAGAGGACTATCTCTCACAGAGGGTAATAGGGGAATTACCTTGAAATATCTACTAAGTGTAGTTTTTCATTGGTAGCAGATAGTGATTTAGTGTTTGGGGTCTCTGAACTCACAGTTTAAAAATAAATATTTTGGTGAAGTTGTTTTTGAATAGTATGTTTGAAAATGCCACTTTTAGAAAGCAAACAAACACAAATAATGGTTGGAATGCAGAACCAATTAAACGTTCACCCCCAGTCACAGATATGGGTTTAATCCATCAATTATTTTACTCACTACGCCACCCCAATTTGGAGCAGGCCAAATGCAAATCAGTCTTGACCCTGTCCTCCATGGGAACAGTCTAGCCAGAACTGCCAGGCCAGGTCCTCCCAGGACCGGAAACAAGCACCATGGGACCGGTTTCAGGGTTTCACCCTTCATCAGCCACGCTAGCTTGAATCCAGTGGCATAGTTACCCCGGGCCCTACGTCTGGGGATACCCAGTGCACAGTTGGGCTGTTAATGCATGTACTCTAGACAGTCACACAAAGGGAGCTGTGGTATGCCCTGCATATCCTCATGGCCCATCACCAGGCTGATGGGTCTTCCTGGACTAGAGTGGTGGGAAGAGCTGACACTGGCACCAGAATAGGGTTATGCCTGTCCTCACACAAAGCAGTCCCCAACTCCATGGAATATGTTTAGGGCCAGGGCAGGGAAAGGCAGGGTCTTGTGCACTACAAAGACCTCTTTGAAGTTTGCCTACTTCAAACACAGAAGTGGGAATAATTAATGGACCTCTGATATCACATAGTTAGAATCCTTCTGGACTGAGGAAATTCTGTCAGGAAGAAAAGGTAGAAGCTGTAGGTGGGACTGCCACAATGCCTGTTGCTTTGTTGTGCTGGCATGCTGATAGCTGCTTCTGTCCTGGGAGTGAAAGGACTGCGCTTTGCTTTCCGCATCCTGCTTCCAAAGATTCTCTAAGGGCTTGGACTGATCTTATCTCCAGGTATGAAGTCATCAATCTTACCCCTCACAGTGGCTCACACCCTCCTTCACCATGTTTCATGAACATACTCTTCTTAACAATAAAACAAGCATGGCAAAAACACAAAGAATATTCAACAAATAAACCTGTCTTTCCACTAATGAAATCAAAGTACTCGATCACAAAAGAAACGGTCCACAATGACGCTTTTTTCCGATCCACTCTGATACCTACTCAAATGAAACCGTGACTAGCAGTAAATCACCCGGATTGGTGTGGCCTTTTCCTGTGCACTAGGAATTCACATCACCAACCACACCTTTCTCTCACATAAAGATAAATGTCCCTATTTCAATTGTGTCATCGACAACATAATATAAGCACCACAAAACTTAGCTGACAATTACAATACAGTATCTTTTACACCAAAAACATATTACTATCCCGGGATTGTAGGCAACGTTGAGCCCAATAACAACTTCAACTTCTCTGCATCAAGTGCTACACTCACATAACAGCTTAACAAGTTACTGCATCACACCACAAAACAGACATAAGCAGTTGCAATCCACAACCCTAGTAATACTCACTCCTCCACTCCCTCTGGAACCGCTGGAATTTCATCAATCTCCAACTCAAAGCATGGGCTTTGGGGGCTTGGACTGAGTTTGGGGCAAGTCTAGAATAGGGGACTCCAACTCCCTGCACCAGTAACTAACCAGCTGACAAGCTACCAACTAAAAGAGCGCTCATGGAAGCTGACGGTGATCTCCATTTGATGGATCTTGCAGTAGATTGGGGGGCAAAGGAGTTAATAACAAATTTAAAATTTAGAACTCGTGAAGGCCATTTGGTAACACAATGAGGACCAGGAATCAAAATGGAAAGTTTAGTAGATTTATAGCAAATTAGTAATCAATCCAATATATGAGCAGATCGATATCACATTATAAGGATGCAGAATCAAAACCGTCAAGATGAAACACCAGAATATTTCTACCTCAAGAGCATAAGGCATACCGAAACTACAGTCAATGCAATACAGATACTAAGAAACAGAAATGTACATTCCTTAAAGGAATTTGGAATGTTACTTCTAGACATGAACACATTTAAGATCATCCAACTCAAGCTCTAACTAAAAATGGGAAATTTGAAAATAAAGATTTCTAAAGGTTCTGGAACGAAGCAACATAGGTGTCAGCATCATAAAGGCTCCACTAGAAGTCTTAAAAACAAGAGAATCAGTGTTAGCATGTAGCTAAATGCTGCAAGGGCAAAAAGGTTTGGAGAGATCTGCACCTCCCCAAGCCCAAAGGAATCTGCCATAACTACATCAATGTGAATACCAACTTAAAGTGCAAAGTCCAGGGGTATCCATATCTCCAAACATGGCACCGCATACCCAATTATTTTTCTTTATCACCAAGCACACTTGCACCATCAGTCAAATCTCCCATCCCACAGAGCTCAAACGACCAGGTTACCTTGTGTATTTTCATTCCAGATATTCAATGAATAGGAGGCTTCTTCTGCTCAATAAGTCATCCAGTCTGTGTCAAAATGTCTCTTCTCAGGCCTCTCTATTTCTAATGGACAATACTCATTTCTCTAGCTAAGAAATCACAAATGCACACATGTAAAAGAAAAACATGCAGAGCAAGAAAAGAAAAACTCATGTCAAAATGAATGTCTAGTTAAGCTAATTTAATAATTCATTGTCACTGTACACTTCTACCACACAATTGTAGGTGCAAGCATAATGTCAGAATAAATGGAAAGCGTGAATAAAGGAATACATGATTACACATGCAATGTGCATTTAATAAAGGCAACATTTAAAAACACAAGTGCAAAGGTGAATGATAACTAAAAATCTTCATGTTAAAGTTTAACATTAGAACATGCATATATATATATATATATAAAATAAAATCCTGCAACAGCTGACTACAACCACCAAGGGGGCCGGTGCCAGGCTCCGGATGCAGGCTCCGTAATTATACCCAATTTTTTCCTTCAGTTTCTAATCTTGAAAGAGAACGCCGGCACTCTGTACTGCTGCACAATAATTGATTTATTGCGATCACATCAATCCAAAGGTTCTGGGCTAACGCGTTTCAACCAGAACGGTCTTTGTCAAAGCCCACCTTATTCCAACTAAACATATACAAACTGCACCGTCTCTCCCCCCTCATTATATCCTGTTTCCCATTAGACATAGACATTAGAAGTAGTCTGGATACCCAAATGGTAGTCTTTGAGCCTTGAAAAAGTCCGTGAGGACGAAACACGTGTTGGCTGTTTCCGCATTCTCATACACCTGTTCTAACGTGTGGACTTGATTATCTTTGAGTATCATTTTGACTTCCCATTACCAAGGATTAAAGTATCCTCTGCAAATCTACTCATCTTGGACTTATTATTTTGGAGTGCCCTGGTTGCTCTTTTTTCCTTGCATTTGTATCTTACAGCACATGACATAGGTGGTCCGGCTTCCACCTGTGTTTATGTGCATCCCAAAACCCTTGGTGGTTGGGTTTCCTTACCAGGCTGGCACCCTTCACAAGACTGTACATACGATTTGTTATTCTGGAGCTCTCTGTTGCAGATGTGCGACGATTAGCATCAACCACCTTGTTTAGTAACGTTGACCAAAATACTGGAGTTAACGTTTGTTTGTTTTTTTGCCTGCGGAAAACTACCTTGCGTCAATGAGATGCAAGGTAGGCGTTCCCGGGCAAAAAATGACTCAAAGGCCCTAGCATGCACAAATGGTACACAGGAGGGCCTTAAGCCTGCTTAGCACCATTATTTAATGCCTGGGTCAGGGCAAGCGTTAGGGGACCTGTGAGCCTTTTTCCATGGTCAGAGACCATGGAAACAGCCAATAGGTGCCCTTCCCTGCCACCAGGGACACGCCCACCCACCTGCACCCACACCTGGTAAGTATTTTTATGTTTTTGCAAAGTGCCATAGGGGGGACTAACTTGGGCCCCCCCTACATGGCACTGTGCCCAATGGCCATGCCCAGGGGACTTAAGCCCCCTGGGCATGGCCATTGGGCTGGGGCATGACTTCTGTCTCTACTTAAACAGGAGTCATGTCCATGGGGGTTGTGCGTGGAAATAATGACGCTAATCAGGTTAGAGTCATTTACTTGACTCTAACCTGACTAGTGCCATTCTTTCACGCACAACCTCCAATTTCCCCTATGCCTTCCGCACCTGGTTAGCGTCAATAATTTTGACACTAACTGGGCCTTACCGCCAGCTAGCGTCATAGCTTAAATATGACGCCCAGCTGGCGTCCAGGAATGGTGCTAGCCAGCGGTATACTTTTTGACGCAAACCTGCGCTAACGCAGGTTTGCGTCAAAAAGTATAAATCAGGGCCTAAGTGCTATATAAATGCAATACAATACAAAAAGAAACACTACTTGGAAAAGAGATCTGTTGTGTCCGTTGCATACAGCGGAATCTTTAATGCATGTGATGATATTATGCTATTCTGTGAAACTTTAACTGAATGTCATAGAACTTTTTTACTGCCAATTTTTTTTTTTAAAACAGCAAATTGTAGGTTGCATGAAGTTTCATCATGGGACAAGTTGTGATGGCTTCTAATGGGTTTTAAAATGTGAACATTTTTAAAAATATTTGATTAAATGACAAAAAAGAGTGGAAGTTGAATAAATTGCCTCCTCCAAATTTATGCAATGTTTCTGCTGCCAAACGTACATACATCTTACTGAATAAATGTAAACTTGAACCATCAATAGGATTATTATTCTATACTTCAATAGCTTTTATACGCCAAAACGTCTGTGTCACAAAAAACAGAAACCACAACTTTAGCCTTTCTTGTGGGATCATTTCCCTTCTGCTATTGACAGCGCTAGTCACTGCAGTATTTTTATCTGGTACTGAAGAATGACAAATACAGGGCCCTGTTGCATGCCCTTTTACATGAATAACCCCTGCTCACCTAACTACAATCCAACCTGTGCAGTATAATAATTGCGATTCATAAATCTGGGCCAAAACTTTTTAATTGCAGTAGTTATACTTGTTTTCTACCGGCCTGATTTAGAGTTTGGCAGACAGGTCACTCATTTACCAACGAGACGGAGATTCCTTTTGCTGTATTATAAATACTGTAGGATTTAATGCACCAGCAATGAGGAAGAGGTGATAGCCAACATGTTTGTGGCAGAATAAATTGTCTGCCAAACTTTAAATCAGGCCCTATGACGAGCCCTGGCTCTTTCCCCTGGATAAAAATACATTTAAATTTTTGGCTTTTGTATATCACACAAAGTAGTTGTATGTTTTTGATCCCATGAAGTAGTGTATCACATATGAAGTTTGTTAAATGAAGAACAAGTCTTTTGATAATGTCCTGTACCTTATGGAGAACTAATGCACCTCATACGTCCAAAACTATAACAGAAAAACTAAAACCAAAGCAGGGCTTGGGAAGAACAGCACAAAGTACTCTGGTGGTAAATCATAAGAATTTGAGTCTAGAATGCCTACCAGACACTACGGATTACACAACCTATGCAATGTCTTGAATACAAACTGTCAGGATTGTTGGAGTGTAGCATTTATATTAAATATTAACGTGATATGCTTGCAAAATAATTATAACGAAATTGCAGAGAAATGGAATTAATGCACTACTAATGTCCGCGTTTGAAATGTGCCCACAGGGAGTGGCTACCAATGTATACGATGATTAAATGAAATTGACTAATAATGAATTAGTAATGTACTAATGCATAATCTTATATTAGCATTGAGAGTTATATGTTAAAGTTTTGCTAACTTAATCATTAGGCCTTAATTAGCAAGGGTCTGGGCCTAGCTGCCTGGTGTCATATTAAATGTGTTTTTCTAACGTGCAATGTGCTGTCTTCCTGAAGGACATAAAACTGTACTTTTCCAGAAGCTAGAGATGTGTGTGACCGTAGTAAATTCTTTCTCATGAGACCCTACTTGCTCAAGGAGACATTCTTGCTGAATGAAACAGTGAAATTCGCAACAGGAACAAGGTCGCCCAAACTGGTAAAGACAATGGAGCTATTGACTGAAACGAGGAGTGTAACTTTTCCATACCTGCCATTCTACCGGTGAGGATGTAAATCACAGGAGCCAATAAACTGCATGAGAACTGTTTTAAATGAAAATTCTAGTAAGGTGATCAACAAACTATTGGATAGATATAATGGTGCACCAAATACTGACCAATTGGAAATTAGAGACTTGTCTAGCGAATTCAATTTAACGACGTGTCACAAGGAGAAATCAGCCAATTTTCTGCGAGCCATTGCGTGCCTTTTATCCTGCCACTCTGCCCTACCTTTGGACTTTGTTGCCTGATATCCTAAACCATCCTCATTCTTCCCTTTGCCCTATAGTGTACTTCCTCTCCTTATGAAGGAAGTGTTCCTTACTGTCCTGTCTTGCCGAGATTTTGCTGCCCTGTCCTGACTGATGGCGAATCGACTGCTGTACTGAAGACGAAGACTGATTCTGTATGCTGACCCATTACAGAGGGTAACTATATGATGACGGAAATTGTAATTGTCTGCTTGCCTTTTCTTTCTAGGTACCAACTGATCTTTGATAGAGACCATAGTTAGATGTTTTCTAAATTTGTGTTACAAAATTGTTTTTGCATGAAGCCCAACATGCTGATGATAATTTGAGGTTAGTTAAGCAGTTCACTGACATTGGGTGCATATAGACAAATGACTGAATCTTTGCTTTGTTGAATAACGTGTTAATGCTACTCTGCTAAAGTTGATTCATGTTGACGTCGTGCTTTGTTCTAATGTTCATGATCTTTGCTTTGCTCAAGTCATATTCAAGCTGCCACATCGTGACATTGTTAATGTGTTTTCTAGTATTGAGACTAATAAACCTGCTAGTAGAGTGTTAACAATAGGGAATAAATATCATAAATCTTGCTCAACTTGTGTGGTTATTCATGGTTGAAAGGTCATGGGGTGTTTATATTCTTATTAATGCAATTAACTAATTTGATTGATCTGTTATTGCAAATATTGATGAGGTTATTGATTGAAATGCAGAATAGTTATCTCGTCTTAAGGTGTCTCCAATCAGGGTCAAAAGGTTCATTGGCCTAAAACGAGTCCCCGTATAAGTAAAGTACCTAGGTCGGGACTATCAGGTCCTCTTACAAAATTATTTTCATCCATAATTGTTTTATCGCACAATGCCATCTGTGGGGTTTCTATTTCAGAGACAAAGCCCCAGGTTACCACAATATGGCAATGTTTTTAATTTTAAGAGAACTATTCCACTCCAGCAGTGGTTTCCGTAGTGACTCTGCTTTTATAGTCATTATTGCCAAATCGAAAGCTAGGAAAGCCGAAGACATTTTTGTGGGCCGAATGTCTTAACCATTGACAGATTTTTCTTTTTATATCCTTGCAAAGTGTGTCAAGTTAATGCAATCACATACTCTTACATTTACAGAAAAGCAAGGCGTGTTCATACCACTGTTAGTGCAGAAATACAACAGGCTTTTCAGACTCACCTAGTGTCAATACTTGCCACTGATATTGTATGCAAATATTTCTGATGCATATTCATTGTTGATATTTTTACTATTTGGTGAGTAGCATTAGTACAGAGAAGACAACATGTGTTGCTTGTCATTGGCTCACATAGAGGAGTCCTAATGAATTTTTAAACTAACAGGAATATTGTGCATACATGTGAACTTGAGCTTGATTTCAGATTGAGTGGCACTACACTTTTCTCTTATTTTGTAGCGGAGGTTAAACATCCAGAGGAAAATCCAGTGACAGGATAGCTTCCAGCTAAATACCCATAAAATGGATGACATTTTGCTACTGGATTTGTCTCTACATTTACCAATTTCTTTACAAATTAGGATGTTTCCTATTACTACTATACATAGTGGGTGTTTTGTTTCTGTCCGATCTTTTAGAATGGCATGAGTCCCCTGTCCTACTTATTCAACCTTTCTCATTCATTGCACTTACGGTATGGAATAATAGTTTCTTTAGAGATGTCGTGTGAGTCCTTCATTCAGAATAAAATCATTAGGCCCTCTAGAGCTTTGTGAAAAATGTATGTACAGGTGTTGCTTACAAGCTGTAACTATGACATTTTAGGAGGCATGACCCGTTTAACTAAGTCAGTAGACTGTTATATACGAGATAACGTACCCTCTGACATACATTATGAGAATACTGCAGGCCACCAAGGAGTTTCATGACCATATAGGGCAGGGGAGGGGGTTTTCAAACTGGGGGGCAGGCCCCTCTAGGGGGCCTCAATTGATCCCAGGGGGGCACCAGGATCTGGCCAAAAGAAGCATTATGCTAATAACAGAGCTTTGCTTTAAGGTGAAAAAATGAGCAGCAGTAAACTGCTCTGCAATGGGCTGTCACTAACATGTATTCTAAGTTTATATCCAATCTGAGAGCATGTGTCAAAAGGGAAGGGGCTCCAAATACTCTTCAAAACCGCCACCCCCACTTCTAATCACACTGTTGATACATTTACACCTTAGTAAGGCCTGCCTGACCAGAATAGTATGTTTGGTGCCATGTGTTTGATTGCATTTTTAAAACAGTAACATAACTTAACTGCAATGTTTAAATACGTGTAGACATATTTAAACATTGCAGATTTAATGGAATAACAGTGAAAAATTCTGGGGGTGGCACTGTGATGTTTTTTTTCCACTGAGGGGACGCAGCATTATAAAGTTATATGGTCACTGATATAGAGGAATGAGGCTGAAGGACAAGTTCTTTTTCATGGTAATGGAAATCCAAGGTGACTTGCAATATGCTTATCATGTACTGCAGTGGTTACGTATTCCTTATAATGCATGGTCACACCATCAACCTTTCCACAAACCACTTAAATCCTTTCAGCAAAGCGCTTTCATATAAAAGAGAGAGCATGTTTGCAAATGTGAAAAATAGTATGTCTAGGGCAAAATTAAACAAATCAAAAAAAGCTGTTACATATTTGTTGCAAAAAAGATATTAGAATCAGTTTAATACAGGTCAGTTTTTTATGAAAGAGGTGAAGTAGAAATGTTAAGAAAGATTTTAGCTTTTCCATAACTACAGTAGTGGTGTCAGAATAAACATGAAATAGCATCAGATCCAGCCTTGAGGGGGGACTACAGGTCCCAGCAGGCCCATGGCCCCAGAGGGAGGATCTGGCCCATCGGCACACCAGCACTGACTCACGCTCATAAGCGCTTTCATTCTCCCGCAGCACGGGATGCTAGCAGCATCAGATCCAGTCTTGAGGGCAGACTACAGGTCCCAGCAGGCCCAAGACCCCAGGAGGCAGTCCCAGTCCCTCCGGCACACCAGCACTGACTCGTGCTCATAAGTGCTTTCATTCTCCCGCAGCGCAGGACGTTAACAGCATCAGATCCAGTCTTGAGGAGAGACTAAAGGTCCCAGCAGGCCCAGGGCCCCAGAAGACGGTCCAAGGCCCACCAGCACACCAGCACTGACTCGCACTAATAAGTGATTTCATTCTCCTGAAGCGCGGGGTGCACCCAGGCCAAGACTGGTCCAAGGGCTGGCCCATCCATGCTCCTTGAAGCCTGAAGGAGGCTGGGCTGGGCCACCCCCTAACATTTTTTATTAAGCAGGCTTTTGTAGGTCCCATTGTACTGTTTCATTTATAATCAGTATTGTACTATTGATTAACTCCATCATCAAGTTACCACCCATCTATTGAATGAATATAGTATTATTGATGGGTAAAAGGAAGGTGACTGAGGGCAGGGCTGCGGTGGGGCACAAGAAAAAACATAAGAGGCAGAAGCATGCAGCAAATAATTGTGTAATTTAAAGGACTGATAATCTCCTGATTGAATGTGAGGAAATATTAACCTCTTGCCCTGATAATATCTCTGAAGGCACCCAGAGGGCATGCTCCCCAACTAGCTTGGGGGTGTAACACAGGAAAATCCTAGATATGTTTAAAAAAATGTGAGACACAGGATTCTGCTCCCATAGGGCAGGGGGGACTTGCTATCACCCACATTCCCTCAGTACTAGCAAATGAGCCACCATATGATAGTGATGTCCTGCACTGTAGCAATCGCTTTAGCCCTTTAAATTACATTTCAGATATACATGATGATCCTGATATGTGTATCATTGCAGGTGTGACACTAGATGCAAATATTAACCCTATTATATCTGAGGCCCAGTACATTTCCCACAAACAAGATCTAAAGTGTGAGGTGGCCAAGCTTAAATCTGTGGTAAATACTTTAATCTCTATGGTTTAACAGTTAATGCCAAAAGATGCGATGACCATTTTGGATCGTGTCCATAGTTCCACACACAGTCCTTCAGGCCTCCTGGCTCCATTGCCTAAATTGCTTCCGTCATCCTGTGATAAGAATCATACTTGTGTTATCTGTCCTGATGCCGTCAGCTTGGTTCCCTGTGCTGGCCACTATTCAACAGGCAGCAGGACTGGGAACTCTAGACAGGTTTCCACATGTAATGGTCTGGGCTCAGTTAAGGAATCAATAGCCTGCTGGTAATTCTTCAAACCTGTGAATGATAATGTCTCCAATCATGTTGCCGAATGGTCCACATCTACCAATACTGTCTTGATGGTTAATGTGCCCAAATTACATCCAGTGGCTCCTAGAGAAGGGGGAGAATCAGTCAGAAATAAGGCGATTCATTGGATCCGTCATGTAAGAGGCTGTTACTCTTTGATATGTGAGGATATAATTGAGGCCGTTAGAAGGCTTGATCCCTACACACATTATGATATGATTGAGTTAACATTCAGGGACAAGAATATGGTAGACAATTTGGTGGCCAAGGAAGCTAAGACAAGTGCCCCTAGGCATTATTGCATCCAGTTTAAATACCCTACACTTTTCTTGCATCCCAAGGCTCGGGTTACCCCTTAATTGGGGTGTAGCTCATCTGATCTAAATGTGAACGATAGACTTGGAGTATTATCTGAGACCCCTTTGGATCCACCATCTTGGGTTCCCTCCTCATATGATATAATTAGCTCTGGTACTGGTGTTCCCCCTACTCCTGACTTTGTGACCACTTACTCTTCTTCTCTTGATAAATCTTAACAGTCAACTCAGGACCATATAGTCAATTGTGCCAATATCACATCCACTTCTCCTGATAGATCTTACCAGTCAACTCAGGATCATTTAGCCAACTGTGCTAACATTACATCCATGGTCTCAGCAGCTTCTCAAAGTGTTGGGGTGCGAGATGCTTCCTGGAATGTGGCAGGTCTAAGATCTGTTGTCTCCCTTCCAACCTTTCTTTCTTTCATTGAGGACCATGACTTCTGTCTTTTTCAGGAACTTGGGCAGTCCATCCACTGTTTCGGTCTGGCTACTTAAACGTTTTCACTCCAACACTTTCTAGTAATAGGGGTAGACCGTCTAGCAGTATAATTATATGGGCCAGAACATCATTAAACTGCCGCATATCTTAGTTATCCATTGACTCCCCTGGCATATTAGGCATCCGGTTACTATTTAGGGTCAAAATGGCAGTGATTATTCTTAATATCTATGCAAGAGGGGCTAGGGGGTTCTGGCTTCTGATCCCCTCCATGTTTTAGAGATGTTCCTAAGGCAATGTCCCTGGCACTTTAAAATCATTGTGGCAGGTGATTTCAATGTCACGTTTGAACCTCTTGACTGGGATGATCTTGGGTTTACTCGTGAGGAGGATCGGGCATGGTCTGTCCCTTCTTTGGACATTTCACCCACTAAAAGGTGGTCACAAGTTGCCGTCCAACCTTGCTTATTGAATTTGGGCTTAGAGCAATCAATGGCAGGACAAAATCTGACACAAAGGGCTGTCATACTTACAAGGTTAACCATAGTAGAATTGACTATTGTTTAGTTGATGTAAGATTGTGGCCTTTAGTTATTGATATTATAGTTATTGAGAGAACCGAGAGCGATCACAATCCGCTCTTGGTCAAAATGCTTGCCCTCTGTAATCAAATGTCTACAATTAATATCCCCACTATACCATCATTGGGTATTAGTATGACTAATGATAAACACCACTGTAAGTGGAGTAAGGTATCAGTGTGGCCAGATATTATAAGCTCTGCAAATGCTGCTCTGAGGACTTCATTGGTGCATTTGGAGGCGGGTCTTGCATTTACTGGTGAGAAAATAATTACATCTCATGCTTTATGTTTTGAGAGTTTTGGGTCCCACTTTATAGCAGGTAATGACTCTGGTGGTGCAAGGCCCAAGGGGAAACATCACTGGTTTAACAAGGAATGTCGAGTTTCAAATAAACTCTTGATCCAGGACATCAAATCAAAGGATGCAGTTGCTATCCATGCAGCTAGGAAGTCCGCTATTTGCAAAGCCAAACGCGAGCAAGATGATAAGTGGTTGGCTGCACTAAATGACGCTTTGCATGTTAAGAACTGTACTAAATTCTGGTCTTTGGCTGTGTGTGTTCTGATAACAGTGTATTGAATGTTACAACAAACACTGCTGCAGCATAGTGGGTAGACCACTTTAGCTGAATGTATTCTGTTGATCATCTCAATATGCTATGTGCGAATCTAGTAAGGTCTCTCATACCACTATTGACCAAACTCCTAGCCCTTCACCGCTGCAACTGTTTACTCTTTCAAATGTAGTGCACTTATTAGGTACGTCAAATTGCAGCAGGGCGTCTGGTCCAGATGGCGTTCCAGCTGATTTGTTTCTAACTGATATTAAAGTCTGGTTAAGATGCATTACTATCATATCCAATCCAATAGCGGCGGGACAGTTATTCCTGAGTCATGGAAGGGTGCTGTTGTAGTTCTTGTTTTCAAAAAGGGCGATAGAGCTCTACCTTGCAATTACAAGCCAATTAGCCTATTGGACTGTGCGCAGAAAGTTTTCTGCCACTGTCTTCTGGGGACGATTCAGCACTGGATGATATACTTAGTCCATTGCAAGCTGGCTTTCGTAAGAAAACATCCACTATAGATCAGGCTTTTGGGTTTTTGCTCCTATATTGGATACTCCCTTGGCACTGGTTAACACCATTGCCAAGTTTCTTGGAGCCATGTGGCTTCTTAGAGCAAAAATTGTATCTGCACTTGCCTGGTGTGTTTGTATGAATAATTATGTACTGAAGAACGCTCATGAGGAGCATTTAGGTATTTAGGTTTTTATTCTTTTTACAAAATGTATTGTAAATACTTTATTCATATATATATATATATATATATATATATATATATATATATATATATATATATATATATATATATTTATTTATTCATTGAATTGCTATGTGCTTTGAATGGCTCTTGCGGATGAAATAAAGTCTTTTGAGGTTGACATGAAATCATACATTTCCCGTTCTGCTAGTCATGATACAGCAAGACAAATAGAGCAGAAGAAAGAAAAGCAAGGTTTTGCTTTCCGTTGCTTTAAGCAGCAGCTTTAAATATGCTCTGTGACCTGACCTACCTTGCCCCTGCACTGCTGGTTCTGGCAGTGGGCACTGTGACATAAAAACTCACCCATAATACGTTATTACAGTTATTTACGTAATTAGTTATTACAGTTGAGTTCTGCCATCATTTCTTTATAAAGGTAAAACCTCTACTGCAAATTAAAGACATCAAAAGCATGTTAGATATTTGTTGCAAATAGATATTAGAAACAGTTCAATACAAGTCAGATTTTAAAGTTTCAGTGGCTCGGACTATGAAGAAATATGCAGAAAGATTCTAGCTTGTCTCTAACTATGTAAGGAGTCTACAAAAATAACACATTCTCTCTGCTTGTTATTGTATGCTAGAAAAATAGAGCTGAAGAAAGAAAAGCAATGTTCTGTTTTTGTTGCTGTTAACAGCTGCTTCAATTTAGCTCCATGACCTGACATGCCTTTCACCACGGCTGCCAGCTCTGGCAGCAGGCATTGTGATGTCAGAACTCAACTGTAATAAATAGTTGAGTTCTGCCATCTTTCCTTTATAATCGGTGGCTGGGTGTATTAGAGGTTGCCAATGGTAAAGAAATTAGAAACTGGCATTTATACAGGTGTTAGATTTGGCATCCTTAGTGTGGTCTCCCCTAACTTTTTGCCTCTGTTTCCCAGGTTGTTGATGTGTGCTGCACTCTGTTTTGCTGTTTTTGATACTCTGGGCACTTTACCACTGCTATCCAGTGCTGAATTGCAAGTGCTCCTATGTAAAATGTATGTGTAATTGACTTTCTATTATTGGCATATCTGATTTACTGGTAAGTCCCTAGTACAGTACACTAGAGGTGCCCCGGGTCTGTACATTAAATGCTACTAGTGGCCCTGCAGCACTGGTTGTGCCACCCACATTAGTAGCCCTGTAATATGGCTCAGACCTGCCACTGCAGTGTGTGTGTACAGTTTCAAACTGCCAATTCGACTTGGCAAGTGTACCCACTTGTCAGTCCTAAACCATCCCTTTTTATACATGTAAGGCACCCCTAAGGTAGGCCCTAGGCAGCCCCATGGGCAGAGTGCAGTGTATGTTAAAGGTGGGACATGTACTTATGTGTTTTACATGTCCTGACAGTGAAATACTGCCAAATTCGGTTTTCACTGTTGCAAGGCCTATCTCTCTCACAGGCCAACATGGGGGCTGCCTTGTAATGTTATTAAAGCTCAGATTCCCTTTGGGAGCAGATTGAAATGTGGAGATTAGGGTCTCTGAGCTCACAATTTAAAAATACATCTTTTAGTAAAGTTTCTTTTTTGGATTGTGTGTTTGAAAATGACACTTTTAGAAGGTAGGCATTTTGGGCCAGATGTAAGTATGTTTGGGTTTGCGAATCGCAAATTGCAAACCCATATGCAGGATGGTGTCCCTGACACCATCTGCGAATCGCAAGGGGGTCGCAAAGACCCACCTCATTAATATTAATGAGGTGAGTCGCAATTTGTGACCCCCTTGCGATTTGCAGCTCTCACAGGGATGGTGGCCTGCTGGAGACAGCAGACCACCATGTCTGTGACTGCTATCTGATAAAGCAGTTTTTTTTTGTATTGCAGCCCATTTTCCTCAAAGGAAAACGAGTTGCAATACACTAAAAAAAATGAAACATTTTTGTTTCATTTTTTCAGAGCAGGCAGTGGTTCATAGGACCACTGCCTGCCCTGAAAAAATGTTTTTAGGGCCCGGCCATTCACAAAGGGGAAGGGGTCCCATGGGGACCCCTTCCCTTTTGCGAATGGGTTAGCACCCATTTGACATGGGTGCTAACTGCGAATTGCTTTGCGATCGCAGTCACAAAGCAATTCTACATCGCGATGCGAATCGCAAATAGGAAGGGGAACACCCCTTCCTATTTGCAAGTCACATTCCCATTTTGTGAGTCGGTAACCAGGTTACCGACTTGCAAAATGGGAATGAGCATCGCGATGCGCGTTTTGCATGGCGCAAACAGCGAAATTTGCTGTTTGCACCATGCAAAATGCTTCCTACATTTGGCCCTTTCTTGCTTAAACCATTCTGTGACTCTCCCTGTTTGTGGATTCCCTGTCTGGGTCAGTTTGACAGTTGGGCTGTTTGCATCTCTCTCTAGACAGTGATACACAGGGAGCTGGGGTGTAGCCTGCATATCCTGATGAGCCATCTGTGCTGAAGGGAGGAGAGGAGTGGTCACTTTCACCTGAAAGGGCTGCACCTGCCCTCACACAATGCAGTCTCCAACCCCCTGGTGGTTGTTTGGGGCCTGACCTGGGCAAGGCAGAATCTTATAAACAAGAGAGACTTTTCTTTGAAGTAGGCCTACTTCAAAGGCAGAAAGGGGTACAAGAAGAACACCCAAAAGCCCTGAAGATTAGATCACTTCTGGAATCAAGAGGAACCTCTACCAAGGAGAAGAGTTGAAGAACTCAGGAGAAGTGCTGCCCTGCCTCTGACTGTGCTTTTTTGGGCTATTGTGCAGTTGCTGCTTCTGCATGTGAAAGGGGACAAAGACTGTGACTTTGTTGTGCAATCCCGCTTGAGAAGAATCTCCAAGGGCTTGAACTGAGCTTGCCACCTGTTGTTGAAGTCTCAAAGCCATCAAAGTCTTCCCGTGCCAGCACCTGGATTCTCTGCTGAGATTCCTGCCCTGGCAAGTGGTGCTCTGTCCAGTTCCTGAGCCCTTGAAAGGTGACGTTGGCAGACAAGTACTGAAAATCCATGCACAGACCGCTGTGCAGGGACATTTTCAACGCACCTTCTGTGATGTGGCTGATAAACAACGCGTCGCCGGCTTTGCTGCTGAAATGAACGCTCCACCTGCATCGCAGTTGGAAGATCGACTCAACACGGCTGGAGAAAAGGCGTGCAACACCCGCTACCGGAGGCTGATAATGATGCAAACCCCACGCAGAGCGATTTTTCTACACTGTGCAACCGGATTTCGACGCAACATTGCTAGGTGTGGAAAATCAATGCAAAGCCTGCCTGGACCCAAGGTGCCTAACCGGATCAACACATTGCTGTTTTGCGGGAGAGAAGAAATGATGCACGCGGACCCGACCGCAGGACGAACGATGCACGTTCTTGCTTACGAGTGAGAAATCGACGCATCGCTGGCCTTTTCCGATGCACACTCGTCCGTGAGGCTTTATTTTGAGCCTATCCAGGTACTTTTGTGCGCTAACTGCGTTCTCACTGTTTTCTAAAGGATTTGCTTTTTAAATTAATATCTTGACTTGTGTATGTTGGATTTTTGCCATTTTGGTCTTGTTTTTGTTTAGATAAATATTACCTTTTTTTCTAAACCTGCGTTGTGTCATTTTGTACTGTTTTCACTAGATTACTGTGTGTGTTGGTACAAATACTTTACACATTGCTTCTGAAGTTAAGCCTGCTTGCTCGTGACAAGTTACCAAGGGGATCAGGGGGAGGTAGCTGAGGGTGATTCTCCTTTACCCTGACTAGAGTGAGGGTCCTTGCTTGGACAGGGGGTAACTGACTGCCAATTAAAGACCCCATTTCTAACAACAGGCATTACAGAATCACATGTATTATAAAACTTACAGGTCAGTAATTTTACATCAACTGACAGAACATGCTTCAACCATTAAGAACATTTCAGCACTATTTTAAAGTGACAGTGTAAGGTAATGGACAGTTAGACACAGTTGCCTAACATAGTTCCTTTACACCAGTCAGTAGACTAATACATGGCTGTTGTTTCCATTTTCTGCCAGAGGTTTTCATTTGAAGCAGCAGTGAGTAATACTCAACTCTGGAGTGTTGTTCATTTTGTGATTGCCACTAGATAGGAGATCCTCTGCTCAACGACTATATAGATATTACAGACAGTCTTTTAATACAGGGATTGCAGAATCCCATGTGTTGTAAATAAAGACATTATAGATAGGTTTTAATAAAGGGATTATGCAATCCTCTTTACTACATGGGGACTAGTACCATATGCTTGATAAATTCCAGAACAGAATGGCCCTTAAAAGAGAGAATAATTGAAATCAGCAAACAACATGATTTGTATTTAACAGTTCATTTATACTATTGCCCCTACTGAAAATGAAGATGGACACATTTCAAAATGTGTGTTACATCTACCCATATTTCGGTTTAAATACCACACACCCGTATTGTAAGGCATAAAGTACCCCCTGCTGTAAATTATCAGGATATTGGAAGTCATTGAAGACTTCCATCACCATATAGAGGAACGAGACCAAAGGCCAAATTCCTTATATGGTTATGGAACTCTGAGGTGACTTGAAATATCCTTATAATTGATGATAGGGGGTACTTTATCCCATACAATGCATGGTCATACCATCACCTTTCCCACAAACCACTTAAAACCTTGGTGAATAGCTCTTTCATATGAAAGAGTGAGCATGTTTGCAAACGTGAAGTATATATAAAACCTCTAAGGCAAAATTAAACACATCAAAAACCTGTTATATATTTGTTGCAAACAGATATTAGAAACAGTTCAATATAAGTCAGTTAAAAAAAACTTGAGTGGCTCAGAATGAGTAGAAACATGCAGCTTGCCTCCAACTATTTATGGAGTGTAAAAAAGCATGTACTCTTTGCTTGTCATTGTAAGCTAAAAAAACAGCAGAAGAAAGATACGCAAAGTTCAATTTTCATTGCTTTAAACTGCCACCTCAATTATGATCTGTGACCTGATATTCCTTTTACGTAGGCTGCAAGGTCTGGCAGCAAGCATTGTGATGTCAGAACTCAACTATGATAAATATTTCAGTTCTGACATCTTTTCTTTATTATTGGTGACTGGGTGCATCACAAATTGCCAATGATAAAGAAATTAGAAAGTGACATTTATACAGGGATTACAGAATCACATGTATTATAAGAGCTTATAGGTTACTATTATTGTATCAACTGACAAAACAGGCCTCAATCATTAAGACAATTTCAGCACTATTCTAAAGTGACAATGTAAGGTAATGGGCAGTTATACACAGTTGCCTAATACAGTTCCTTTATATCAGTCAGCAGACTAATACATGGCTGCTGTTTAAATTTTCTGCCACGCATTTTCCTTTGAAGGTGAAGTGAGTAATGGTCTATGGTGGAGTGCTGTCCATTCTGTTAGTGGCAGTTCTGCCTGGAGTTGCACCAAACTGAAAAGCTTCAACAAATAATTTTGCGGATTCCCTTACATCGATTTTGACAATTTTCGTGTCATGCTTATTACCAAATTGTTCTCCTATTTACTAAATTAGTTTGAGAATAGTATTGATTTGTGGGTTGGTAATAGTTGGTTGGTTTAGTGCTGCTTGACTAAATAGTTAACAATTTACTGGGGAAAAAACTGCTGCTTTGTGCATTGGCTACCAGGGATTTAACCAAGGATTTCACATGGAAACGTTGTTTTAGCTATTCCCCTAAATTAATAATTCAGAATCTCACAGTGGGTCTACTGATTTGTTTGGGAGGCAATCAGTAGATGAAATACTCTTCTGTGAAAAACTAGCTGATTTGTTGAATCTCTTCTACAAACATCCGTGGCAACAATGTGAGGCCCACATGCCCAATAAGGACCCCTATAGAGAGTGGATTTCCCTTCCCATAGCCCTTGGAATTACTTTCGTTCTGTAGAAATTGTGTGGGCCAAAAGCAGCACTGGGGCCTGATGGACTGTGTATTAAGCTCTGCAGTGAGCACAGGAGTGGGCCTTCACCTCTCTGAGGGACAACAGACATGAATGTGGGATATCTCTACATCAGTCAGCACTGTAGCGTCTTGCAAGGTTTATAATGGAACTCTTTTGGATCTGAACAGACTCTGTAGCCATGTGACATAATCGTTAGAGTGGAATGTAATGAAAGCTTGGTTTAGAGTGTTGAGTTCACAGGTACACGATGAGGAATAAAGATGTGCAATTTACAGCTCTGTGTGTGATGTAGTCACTGGGGGGTACCTAGGCTGGGAAGGACACTACAACTGATGATGTGATAGGGGCGATGGATGATAAGTAACCCAAAGAAAGATTGTGCTGTCCCTGAGACCTTGGTCCAAGCAAACTGCTTGTACATTCCATGTGTGTCACTGTCGAAGTACAGAATCAGCGCTTCATGCATGTGGAGATAAAGTGCAGCTCCAGCTGAGTAAAGCAATTGAAGATAAGGAAAGCTTTACTGAGAATCCTACGCATCATTTGTCAATAAATTCAGAACAAGACCATACCGAAAGGTACAAGGCCACCATGCATGATAAAATGATACATTATAAGGAACATCAACACTGAATGTGGATACAGCCAGGTTTGCAGAGCGCAATCAAAGATGATCATAACTTGCCTAATAATGTGGAGAACAAAAGCAAGGGCTAACAGAACAAATAGGAAAGAAGCATACTGTCCTTACACTTACCAGTGTCTTATTAAGTGGAGCATTACAACCTCAGCACTGGTTGGGGTGGGGGTCAAGAAGAAGCATGGGGTTGTGCTTAGTGAGCTGTCAAATACCTGAAGTGGCATACCACCAACACTGCCAGGTGGCAGCTCAGAACAGCTCCGGGGGTATCCAAAAGTGGCAGGGTTCCAATGGAGACCAAGAAGAAGGTCAAAACCTAAAAGACTGTCCTGGATGACCTGGAGGCCAATTCCTCACTGGGCCTCAGCAATGATGCAGGTTCTAAGGTCAGCAGACAGCAGCTGAAAGAGCTCCACCATGAACACCAGCCACTCCCATGAACTCTTACAATTCTACCACCTTCCTGAAACCACCATCATCTTTCTATGCCACCAAAAAGCAAAATATTGGCGCTTGATTAACTGCTTGGATGGAGACATTTGAAGGTGTCATTGACCCACTTGAAGAGACTGATAACAGAAACATTATCAAGTACCTCAAAAATCTTGCGGTGAAGGTGTGAAAGAACTGATTAAGAAAATGGCAAGAACTGATGAAGAAGTCACATACCGTCTGATTAAGGAAGCGTTGATTCTCAAGTTCAATCCTGTGACAAAAGTTGATTACGGAAGATTCATTTTCAGTCAAGAGTCTTAGAGAGTTGGCGAAACTAAAGATGAGTTTGTGGAAAGACTTGAGGGACTCATCAAACGCTGTAAGTCTTCAACCAGGAAGTGCTAGCAATCATGTTGGGACAAGTACACATGATAGCACCCCATAGAAATGCATTGTATTGAATGGCAGGTTTTGAGGGTAAGTAAAAGTTAAACCTATAAAATGTGATAACAGATTTAGTTACAATATAAATCATTTGTTGGTGGTAACATGCTGATTTTAGGAATTGTGATGTATTCTAAGATGATTTTACTCTGTGAAAAAACCCTTCTGATAGGATTTCATGAATCATGTTTGATAGAGAAGTGTTTTCTCATGATTTTCCCATAGAGGTTATGGAAGGTGCTCCAGAAGCTCAAATTTAAGCATGTTTCCGTAAATTCACAATATCTTTCTCAGCCATATGAGAATGAATTACATCTGTGCCACTTCAGCTCTTTCAAAATCGCTTCTTGTAATGCTAATGGGCTTATTAACTCCCACGAATATAGAGCTATACTTCACCGGCTAGGATCACTACAAGTCCAGGTTATCTTATTTTAGGAAACCCATTTTAAGCAACAGGTAAAGCTACCTAGTATTCCTAGCTTTATCTCTTATTCTTTCTTCGCCTCTGCTAGCGCAGCGGCGCGTGGGGTTGCGGTTCTTTTCACACGTGATTTTCATGGAGAGGTACTCCAGGTCTATTGCGATCCTTAAGCCAGATGGATAGTAGTCAGTGTCAAAAGAGGGAGGCAGCTAGCACATATCTCAAGCTTTTATGGTCCTGTAGAAGAAGAGGTTCCTCTCTGCAGGGCCTCTATGATCTATTGAGTATGCTTTCAGGTCTTTTGATAGTTATAGGCGATTTTAATATAATTCAAGATATGAAACTCAATGCCTCCTGTATGAATCATACACAGAATAAACCGCGAGCCTCCTGATTTTTGCAAAGAGTTATCCATGATCTGGCACTTCAGCATCCCTGGTGGCTTGTTCACCTGCAAGACCAAGATTATACTTGCTTTTCAAAAAGGTTTAATTCTGCCTCAAGGATTGATTTTTTTTAAATCTCTCATTTCTGGGATAGGGCTGGCTCAGATATGATATCCAACCCCTTTTGAGATCATTCAGTCCCGCTGGTCCAACTATCTCTCTTGATCCACCAATTAGAGAGACCAAGATGGTGCTTAGATAAATCTCTATTACCTGACGAGGGTTGGATCTTAGTTTTGAGAGTGTCAGTTACCAAGTTCCTAGTCAGGAATGAAGCAACTGCCTCTATCTTTTCAATCTGGGAGTCATGCATGGCACACATTAGAGGGGAAGCCATTGCAAACAAATAAGGAAGGAAAAATTAGATAACCTCCAGCAAGAACTCAATCATGCTATGTGCTTCTACCAGATGCACCATGAACAAGATTCATGGGTTCGCTTGCAGGATGCCAGAATTCAACTGAAAGATATTTTTTTTATCACAGGAGATAATTAATCATATCACATGCTTTCAGCAGTATTATGAAGAGAGTGAGCATGTAGGACGTTTTTGGCGCGTTATGTAAAAAAAATTCAAAATGCATCTTCAATCAAAATTATATTTGATGAGGCCCAGGGTCGGAATGTGGATTAGGCCAAGGAGATAGTAACAGTGTTCTTAGCATACTATAAAAATCTTTACACCACAAGGACTGCAACACACGACAATCATATTAAAGAATTTCTTGAGTCCGTTACCTTACCAAGTCTTAATGAAGAACTTTTGGCTGCATTGTTGCAGCCAATCACCATCATTGAAGTAAGGCAGGCTATCAGGAGCTCTCCGCATGACAAAGCCCCTGGCGAAGATGGTCTTCTCGCAGAACTGTACAAGGCTCTGTCTGAGCAGATCGTTGTAACCCTTGTCACCTTATTCAATGCAGTACTTGATGGCCAGGAAGTACCTAGTTCTTTTACCAGGGCAGTTATAGTCAGTTTCCTTAAGAAGGGAAAGCCTGGGGAAAAAACAGATTCCTATTGCCCCATTAGCCTTCTTAATAACGACTTTAAGATTCTTATGAAAATCTGGGCAGCTCGTATTATGCCACCCACTCAGAGCCTCATTCATCAAGATCAGTGTGGGTTTCTCCCAAGGAGATCTATTTCATCCAACATGAACTTCCTGTTGCAGGCAATTGATTACTATACAAAGAATAAAATCATTGCAACTATAATAATGCTAGATGCTGAAAAAGCATTCGATTTAGTACAATGGGAGCGCCTTTTTACAATCTTAAGGAGATTTCAGTTTCCCCACCAAATGATCCAACTTCTCTCAAATCTTTGTCAAGGGGCAGAAGCTAAAATTCTAGTTAACTCATGAGTGGATGGCACGTTGCCGATACACAGTGGGACCCGTCAGGGATGCCCTTTGTCCCTGGTTCTCTCCGCACAATTTTTCGAACCACTGGCCCCAGCTCTAAGACAAGACGATTCTATTAAAGCCCCATTGTTAGGCGCATCCCAACTAAAACTTTTTGTAGATGATGCAATTTTGTATCTTGTTGTAGATACTCAGAATATTGGGAGTGCCTTCAAAAAGATTCAAGCTGTTTCTGATTTATGGGGCTATCGGATTAACAAATCGAAATCCGAGGGATACTTTTCAACGTCCATGAACCAATACTGCCACACGCGATGCAAACTAACTATCAGGCTTCCCGCCCAATTAGATATCCTGGCATTTATGTCTCCCAAAACATGTCACACCTTTACGCGCTTAACTACCTTTCCACCCTTAAGAAAGCACCGGCTCCTATGTGTAAGTGGCAGAACTCCCCATTAGCGATAATTGGTTGAAACGCATTGTTTAAAATTATGACACTCCCTTAATTTTTATTCCTATTTTCTAATATAATGATTAAGGCACCTCTAAAAAAATTTAAGGATCTCAACTCGATGCTTTGGGAGTTTGTCCCAGCAGGCAAGAAACCTCGTATTCCCTAGAATCCATCCAGCTGAATGGCAAGGATGGAGGCCTAGCCCTACCTCGTTTTAAGAAGTATTATGAGCTAGCATATTTGGATTGGACTGTTAATGCTGTCACTACGTCATGGCAATTCTAATTTCTACCTGAAAACATATGCTCCTCGAAAATAAAATCCAATTATTCAATTTTCTCAAACATCTGTGGCTCCCGAAACGTACTAGCTATAAGGTTCCAAATTTGCTTTGGTCTAGAGGTACTGAGCTGCAACAGTTTTATCATTTTACTCGTTTTCATCCATCAATTTCCCTAAAAGAAGCTGGATCATTTGGGCTCCCTCTTGCTAGTAGAGTTATAGACGACTGGGCTGAATTGGGTTTTTTGAAGCTTAAAGATTTTATTGGAGGAGACAATGTTAAAACATGAGCACAGCTCAAGACTAATAATCCCTCAACCCCAGATTTTTTAAGCGTTTCATTTTTTCCAACTTTTATTACATCCAGTAAATGGGCTTCGCTATTCGCTACCCATCTGAATAACTTTCTTTAAAGATTACTCAAGCGTTGTGGGTTGAAAAACTAACAGGGCTGTGGAACTGGTACTGTATTGTTCAGCAAGAACTGCCAGAAAAGATTCTTTCTCCTGCTTTAAGCAGGATAACAGCCACAACAGCCTGCGTGATAGATTCCCAGTCCTGAAAGCAGTATAATTTTCTCTCTTATAAGGCTTTTAGAGGTGCAAACTTTAAGAGGATGGCACTTTTTACAAAATGGTTGCTCTACAAGACACCTTCGCAGCTCAGTAAGATGTTTCCATCAAATTCGAGCAAATGCTTTAGATGCCATTGTGATGCTGGTGATTGGCTACATAGCTGCTTCCTCTGTCCTGTTATTTCCAATTTCTGGGATAAAATCTTCCAGTCAATTAGGGCGCAACTCCAGGTTCCGCTTGAACCAGAACCTACTGGGGCCCTGTTTGGTATATCCAGCTATTCAGAGTTGTCAATACAATCAAAGCAAATTTTTTTTATTGCATCTTTGATAGCAAAATTTTTGATCTTGCAGCAATGGAGAACACCCATGCCTCCATCATATGATCTCCGGTAACACAAAATGAAATTGGTCCAATCTAAAGAACGACTCTATGCTTAAAGAATTGGAGTCACCCGGAAATATTTCATTGTATATGGGATAATTATGTTTTAACCTCACTCTAGATAGGACTAAAGGAAATGTTAGGGAATTGATGTTTACCTTAAGAGTAGAACAAAGTGGTAATAAATCATAAGGCATTATATTTTAAGTGATTATGATCACATGAAGGTTTCGATTTGTAATTTTGATCTATCAATATGTATACCTGCATGTTTATTCACATTAAATAAAAGTTTAAAAAAGTAGAGAATGAATTAGAAATTTCCTAGCTAGCGAGAAGGAAAGTTTGACTTCTATTAAGGACACTGAGGCAAGGATAATGCAGATTTTTCTTCACTTTTTATTTAACAGCAAGTTCAAAGTTCATTAAGAAAAAAACAACAAGGGCTACAACTCCCATGAGGACGTTCCCATGGCAACCAATGTCCAATCAACCAGCATTCCGACTGTGTGTATAAATGTCCCTTGTCGGCATCATCCGTCCTCGATTTCACCGCGGAAGGGAATTCAGGGACACTCAAGTTGTAGATGCCTCTGATCCTACGGGAACAACACTCATTAAGCCCATGAAAGACCATTTTCCAAAGCACAACCCATACAAGAAAAACAGCATGCTTGATAAGTGTACTGTGTCTTTAGACCATATTAATTACATGAGTTAAAGGATAAGCAGGAAGCAAAACCAACCAAGATACTCATACAGGTACCGTAAACAATTATATATGTATATATAGCACTTCAATGTTAGCTCCATAAAGCTTCCGGGTGAGAAACACATTTCCTGTGTAGGGTGGGATAATCCTCACCTCCGTGTCCTTAATAGAATTTAAACTTTCCTTCTTGCTAGCTAGGAAATTTCTCATTCTATGTCAGGACTGGAGGCGAGGATTATGCAAGTTTAAAGCTTACTCACCACTAAATAGGCTGCTTCATGGATAGGTTTAAAATAAAAATTTTTGAAAGTAGACTGATGACCAATCCGCAGCATTCATAATGTCTTCTAACCTGCCACCCACCTGGATGGCCTTGGAGGCCATGGCACCCCGAGTGAAGTGTGCCCCAAAAACCCATACGTAGATGCCTGCTTCTGTCAAGATCCATCTGATCCACCTTACTATCGAAGGATAGGAGACTGCCTTAAAAGGTTTCTTCAGCAAAATCAACAATTGGCGCTCTCCAGGAGGTCGAAGTTCAGGTGTCACCTCCTCATAAAGCTTTAGACATCTTCCCACGCATAATTTAGGTGCATGGGGAAAAGCAGGATAGGTTACTGACCAGATATTACATTTAGACCTCCTGGAAACGGTGAAAGTTACCCCTTCTGGGGAAAACACTTGAGCCAAGATGTCCAGGGCCCTAACATCTGACACCCTTTCGCACGATATAAGACACAATAACATAGCCATCTTACCTGACAGCTCCTTCCTTGAAAGATACTGATTATCCTGCCACGAGGATAACAGCCGAAGAACATGATTGACGTCTCAGAACTCCGAATACCTGGGTTCCACAGGTTTGGAGAGTCTGATACCTTTAAGTAACTTACATACCCAATCATGCTCTCCAACAGGACGGTTCTGCAGTGGTGAATGCCCTGACGAGATGGCTGATCTAAAGGAATTTACAGAGCAATAATACAAACGAGACTCCGCCAGCTCTGCAAGAAAATTCAGGATATCCGTAATCTGGGCCCCCATGGGATCGGTATGTCTGTCCACACACCAACGAGCCCATCTATTCCATGCGGACCTGTACCACTTACATGTTCCTGGAGCCCATGCCTCTCCAACGAATTTCTTAGCATCCTGTGAAAGACGGCAGTCCTGCCAGCGAGTCTGGAAATCTTCCAAGCCACCAGAGAGAGGTGGCATTGAAGGACCAGGGGGTGAAAGTGCCCCGCAGGGTCCCAGAGAATTGCGGGAGAGTCCGGGAGATGAAATGGAAAGTTGCACAAGAGTTCCAGAAGTGACCGGAACCACGTCTGGGACCTCCAAAGAGGGGTTATCACAAATCACCGTCGCTTCCTGGCTACGTACCTGGGCTGACACTCTCGGAATCAGAAGGAAAGCAGGGAACGCATACCCTTGACGCGGTCCCCAGTCCTGCAAGAACGCATGCATCGCCGCTGCCCCCTGGTCCAGGCACCAGCTGAAGTACATCAGTAGTCGTGTGTTCCATCTGGACGCAAAGAGATCCACTGAACAAGGGCTCCAGCATCCCATGATCACTTGAAAAACTGCTTGATCCAGCTGCCAATCGCTGGAATCCACCAGAAATCTGGAATTCCAGTCCGCCAGAGTATTCTGGGAACCAGGAAGATATTCCCCTGTCACCAAGATCTGATGCTGGAGACAGAAGTGCCAAAAATCCTTTGCCAACTCCGCTAGGGCTTTCGAGTACGTACCCCTAGGCGATTTATGTACTGCACTGCAGATAGATTGTCCATCTGAAGAAGAACAACACAGGAGATCTTGTCCCGAGTTAGGGACCTGATCGCAAAGGAACCCACCAGGAGTTCCAGACAGTTGATATGCATACTGAGCTCCCGAGGGGTCCTTCGTCCTCCGAACGAGATGTCCCCGCATCAGGCACCCCATCCCTGGTGACTGGCGTCCGACTCTATGACAAGGTCCGGAGAGGCTCCGAAAATGGCCCTACCATTCCATGCTTCCATGTGGTCGAGCCACCATTGAAGCTCCGTTCTTGCCTCCTGGGTAGGGGAAACGAGCTCGGAATACATTAACCTGCGTCAAAGGTGATGAGCCTTCAGGTGCTGGAGAGCCCTGTAATGAAGGGGGCCTGGAAAAATGGCTTGAATCGAGGAAGAGAGCAGTCCCACTACTCTGGCCAATTGCATGAGTGAGATCCTGTCGCGTCTCAGAACCTTCCTCAATTCCTTCTTGATCTTGGAAATCTTCAGGCTCGGGAGACTGAGGGATGGAGATTGGGAATCTATGAGGAACCCCAGAAAAGTCATCGACTGCGAGGGCAGAAGCTCCGATTTCTGTTGGTTGATCACGAAACCAAAATCCTACAGGAGTACAATAACAATAGTCATGCTCGCATTGGATATAAGTTGGGACCTAGATTGATCCATGAGGAGGAGATCGTCTAGGTAAATGGTTAGGCGGATCCCTCGAGAGTGAAGGAATTCCACCATTGTTTGAATAGTTTGGTAAAGCTCCATGGTGGTGACGACAGTCCGAAAGGGAGAGACGTGAATTCAAACACCTGATCCCTCCACAGAAATTGCAGGAACCTGCAATGAGGGAGAAAAACTGGAAGCGTCAGGTAGGCATCCTTGAGGTCCAGACGAACCATCAAATCCCGTAACAGGAGATCCCTTAGCATCTGAATACCCTCTATTTTGAAGTGTCTGTAGATCACCCACTCATTGAATCTGAGATTGATGACCGGGCAAAAGCCCGTGTCCTTCTTCTCTACAAGAAAAAGATTGCTCACAAACCCCCTGGGATGGAGGACAGACTTGTGTATAACCCCTTTCTAAAGAAGGTCTTGGACCTCCGAGTCTATAAGATCGGAATCCGCCACCGAAAAAACGCAGACTCTCCTCTGAGTTGCCCAGAATTTGATGTGAAACCCTGTCACCGTCTGTAGCAACCAGGCATCGGAGGTTATGTGAGCCCAATTGTGTTTGAATAAGCGTAACCTCCCTCCAATTTTTTGAGGGGAAGAAGGGGTAATCCTTACCCGAAGGGCCTCCTGGAGCGTTAGCTCCTCCCCGTGCGATCCTGCTTGCTTTGCTTTCCCTCCGCCTTGACTTGTAAAGAAGGCTCCTTGGCGACCATCTCTCCATCTGTTATTTCTGTAGGAGATGGGGCCTTGTTGATAAGGGCGGTTGGAGGAGCGACCCCTGCCTCGTCCGGCCCCTCCAAAAACCTTGCCCGGGAAGATATTCTTGATAGAAGATTGCGCCTTGCCGGGCGCAGAAAAGGTGGCGACGAATTTGTCCAACTCCTCGACGAATGGAACGCCGAATAAATTACCTTGGGCGACCGCCCCTGCCTCTGAGCTAGATAGCTCCCCCAATTTGGGGTCTATCTTGATGAGGAAAGACCGGCGCCTCTCGGCTGAGATGGCGCAGTTACCATTGCCCAGGAGACAAACTGCCCTCTGGGCCCATCCGGCTACGACATTCGTCAGTTTGGGTGGGCTCAGATTGTTTTGCACGTTGGGCCAGTTGAATGATCTGTGTTAGGGGACCTAACACATCAAGGAGCTTGTCCTGGCAAGCCCTCCAGGATCGATCAATACCCTTCTTAGGATCCTTGGTGTACTTTGCAAAGAAGGTACACATCTTCAGATCAATATCTGGAGTAGCCGCTCCTCTATCAGGGAAGGTAGGCTATGGGCATTCGACCTTCAGGCGAGTCCGCACCTCCTTGTTGAGAAGCTGACAAATTTTACTAGCCACGTATTCGGCTACCTTCTGCTCCGGCAGCCACTCCAATGACCGAGGATGATAAAGCCCCTCAGGTTCAAACATATCGGAGCCGGAGTCATCCTGCTCCTGTGGATCTGGCAAAGAGGCCCCGGGCGCCAGGGTAGGCCAGAGTCTTGATCCTCAACAGAGGAGGAATCCCCGTCAAAGTCATATGCGATGCGTGGGGGTGACCCCACCTCAGGGCCCACTATGTGGTGAAGCTTTTCACCGGTCGCTCCGGGCTGAGAACCCTCCCGGAAGGGTATGCACTTTT
Source organism: Pleurodeles waltl (assembly GCF_031143425.1). Classification (NCBI taxonomy): domain Eukaryota; kingdom Metazoa; phylum Chordata; class Amphibia; order Caudata; family Salamandridae; genus Pleurodeles; species Pleurodeles waltl. The sequence continues at coordinate 567,819,437 of NC_090447.1, forward strand.
GCGCGCGCACACTCTTCCAGAAGACATTGGCGAGGTGCTCAAAGTCTTCTAGGTGCCCTGCGTCGCACTTGCATGATTTCTTGGGAGCTGGTATCTCAGACGTTTTGAACTCGTCCCCATCCCCCAAACATGCCGACCCTTTGGACACCTGTTCTGCAAGCTGCGCCATGCTCCCCTTAATAGGGGCCAGAGCCTGGGCGATAGCCTACGAGAGCAACACATCTACCCCAGGAGGTAGAGCGCATTGTGAAGGGTCTCCCCCTGGGGACATGCTGGGGTAAAAATCATGGTCTTGTGCGGACTGCATCATGGAACTCAGGGAAAACTTTGACAGAAAAACACCCTAAATTTATAATAAGGGTAGCCACCCCACACTCCTGTCACCAAAAGGCAAAATATATAGAAGCAAAGTCTTTTAAAACGCGTCCACAGGGTCGCGCAGTGATTGCCAACCGTTACTGGACTTACCGACATCGGTGTCTCTCAACCCCAAACGCAGTGTATTTGTGGGGGTTGGAGGGGTTAACAAGAGCCTGGGCTCAATAACCCATGTTGCGCTGTAAATCAGAGTGCCGAGCGCAACGTGAATCGAGCACCCGAAAAACATGCTGATTTAAGATCAGCTGCGCGAGAGAGCGCCCTCAAGAGGGCCCAACGCATCACCACGTGTGGAATCTGCGCTCGGGCAAAAAAGCCTGCTGAGCTCGCAGTAAGCGTCCCTAGAGACGAGAAAAAACACACAATACAGTGGCAATAACAAACGTGCACAAGGTGTTAAATTTAAACAATTGTTTGAAAAAACAAGCACTCAGAGGAAGTAGGGACAAACTTAACTGACACTGGCAGCAGTGAGGGAAGAGGACGGATGACGCCGACAAGGGCCATTTATACACACAGTCAGAATGCTGTTTGATTGGACATTGGTTGCCATGGGAACGTCCTCATGGGAGCTGTAGTTCTTGTTGTTTTTTCTTAATGAACTTTGAACTTGCTGTTAAATAAAAAGTGAAGAAAGATCTGCATAATCCTCGCCTCCGGTCCTGACATAGAATTCTGACATTCTCAGTAAAACATTTACTTCCAACAGAAGCAGCCTGTCAGTTGATTCCCTTGTGTTCTACTGCAGCCTACCAGAGTGCTCTAAAGAACAACTAGAGCGTAAACAGTCTCACTTATGACAAATGTGTGGTACACCTGAAGCCATCTTGATTGAATCAAACTGTTAAAACTTAACGCATTTAATTTAAAAAGGAACAATATGAAGGGGTTAATTTTCTCATAGGAATTATGGTTAGTGCTGTATAAAGAAAAATTAAAACATGTTTTAAGTGAGTTCTCAAATATCTTGCTCTCTATTCCATTAAAACATTCCTACATGCAGTCAGAAACATGCAGTTTCAACACCAGCAGCAGACTGCCAGGTAACTCCCTAGTGATCAGCACCTTCTCAACAGAGTTCTAATGGGAAATTAGAGTATTAACATTCTTAATTAATGCCAAAAATGTGGCACACATGAATGCCATCTTGATGGAGTCGAAGTGGAAAACTGAAAGCATTTTGTACTGAGGATACTGTAGTAAATGAGGAAATGAGGGAGCTTCATAAGAAATAAGTTTCCCAAGATGGCCACCAAAGAAAAAAGAGCCCAAATGTAGCACAAATATCACCCAAATGTAGCCCAAGTACATCCCAATGATAGAAGTGTGTGAAACACTATACTGATTTGTTTTTTGCAGTTTTATGTAGCGCTCACTTGACGCAAAGGTGTTGGAGTGCTTTACATGAGCATTAGTTACGTTACCGAAGGACACATTCACTGTGGTTTTAGGCATAGGGAGATCAAGTGATTTGCCCAAAATCACAGGAAGTGGAGCTGATGCTGAAACTCGATTCTGGTTTTCCAGTTGCAAAGTCTGCAGCTCTGGCCGTAACACTACATCTTCTCCCTTAAGTGCAACAAATAATCAAGTCATCAACTGGATTAAAAAAAACATCAAAATAGCAAATAATTTAAAAGTGCTGCGTTGCTATTTGAGAACTCAGAAATTATGTCCTCATTTTTGTTTTTTATAACACTAACCATAATTTCTATGGGACTAAGACCCTCTCATATTTATAATTTCCAAAGGAAATGCTTTAGGTATTACATTTTTGGTTAAATCAAGATGAAGTCAGGCGTGCCACACTTTTATAATAAATATAGAATGCTAGCAATCTAGTTGTTCATTAGAATACTGTGGGGAGGTAGAGGTCAGGGGCACCGACTTGGATAATTGAGGGCAGGGAGGAGGGTGTAGATGCAACAAGTTGACCACGCTGGGCAGGTGGGAGGGGCAATGGCAGTACAATGGACGCTGGGGGGCAGGAGAAAGGGGGCAGGGCAACAAAACAACAATGCAGGACAGGCGAGAGAGGCTATGGCCATATAGATGACCATTGAGGGCAGAGCGAAGAGGCAGTGGCTGTTAAACCATACATGCCAACAGACCAATTTCAGGATGGCAATTTTTGATGTTTTTAAGGCCAAAAGGGCTTCATTTTATCTGCCTCCTGCCTAAGATATCCTCTTTTTCAATGTAAGTCAACGATAAAAATCAATTCCCCAGGTTTTATTTTTACAATCTCCCTCTTACCAAGTTCAAAGTGTTGGCAAGTATGGTACATTGGATCATGGATGGCAGGAGGAATGGGCTAAGGAATGAGATGGGCAGGGTCACCAACCTGACCTTACAGGGCTAGCGTCCAGGGTTGCAGCAGTACAATATACCACACAGGGCAAGTGGAACAGCAGTGCGGCACAATTGACCATGGAAAGCAATAGGAAAGGCACAGGGCCATGAACATGGATGAGAACAGGGGGGGGACAAGGCAAGAGCCACAAGCTGACCATACTGGACAGACAGGTGGGTCAGTGGCAGCACATTGGATCATGTAGGGCAGGAGGTAGTGGGCTGGTCCGTGGCCTCAGACAACAGAGGGTACGGAGGAGGTAGATGTGGTAGCAAGCTAACTGTGCAGGGCAGGCTGGAAGGGCAGTGGTAGAACAACGGCCACAAAGGGCTGTAATGAGCGAGCAAGGGCCTGGACTTGGATGATGGATGGCAAAGAGGGGGGCAGAAGCAGCAAGCTTCGGTGGGGGCAGTACAATGCAATGCCAGGCCCTGCATCCAATGCCCCCACCACAAAATGCATTGCAATGGGCATCTTACTTAACATTAAAAAATCCTAGAAATTCACTGAAAAAACAAAGGTTACAGTTAGGAAATAGAACTTAAAAAACCTTAAAAATTCACTAAAAGAACAAAGGTTACAGGGACATTAAAGTTAGGTTCAGATTTTATACACACAAAACCACAGAAATGTACCCTTGTTCTTAGAGGTATTTCAAGTAACTATAACGGCTGTCCTAAGGTAACTATAACTCAAGAGCAGATAATTTGATTTCCCACTGCTCCTTAGTTTTTTAATTAGAACATCATGTTAACTCTGCTCTATATACCTGAGAATACAAGGAGTACTAGCCCCACATAAGTGTCTTCATTCACTGTAATGAGAAATACTTTTCTTTTTTTTTCTCCCAATACCGTTTCACATCCTGGGCTACAATCATGGAAGAGGTAGTGTCACCCCAGAAGCATATGGTTTTGCATCGTCCTCTCTCATTTGTAGATGTTTCCTCATGCTTGGAAAGGTTGAGATTTTGCCAATACTTGAGTTTTGGATATGTACTGTTTTTCCCCAAAGAGGGTTGATTATTACAAGCTTCGATGGGCTAGGTATTCTCTCCTTGAACAATTCATAAACTCATTGATGTTTGGAGTTAATACATGGAAAACCTTTGGATAGACACTGCAAGACAAGGGAAGACTAGAAGACTGAACGCTGGATGCTTCAATTTTGTGGGCAACTATAGCAATTTATGACTCCTCCACTGGTTCTAGCCATACAAAAAACACTATAGATTGGTTGGGATTGGTGGCAATGGTGATGATCCTCGGTTACTTATTAAGTCAACCTCTATGTTTGTTGTCTTTGAGCAAATTAAATTAGAACATCTTCCTGGAATGGTCTGAAGGGTGTTTTCAGAGCTTGCGAACGGTTCAGATCACGAACGATGTTGAAGTATGCTCTTGACCGACTGACATCTTTGTTTTGCTACATAATTATAAGGTCCTGCTCTTTGCTTTGACAATGTCGTAGTACCTTAATATGTGTATTCTGAAGCGGACTATTGACACTGTCGTAGTACCTTAGTATGTGTATTCTAAAGCAGACTATTTTACACTGGACATGAATGAAAATAACTGGCTTTCTAATTTCATGTACTCTTGTTTAAGGTGAAGAACTTCAACTCTTAAACTTCTGTTTGGTTACATTACATTCTATTTTCTCCAGAATGCTTTTCAAAAATGCAATTGTATTTCATGCAGATAATCAGCAGTGGTACATGATATCCTGACAACTTGTCATATCATGTGGTCTAATCCCACCCTTACTGAATGTTTTTGGGAAAACTCTTTTTTTACTTCATTCAAAACTTGTCTGTCTAAAATCTGGTGATTTTTTTGGTCTGTATTAAACACTCTTTTTTTTAGAGGAAATATAACATTTTTTAATGTGATTACGTTTTTTAAATATTGGTGCGTCAACTTCATGACTGTCCAAAGGCCTGAGAAAGCACACATTTGGACCCAGACATTGATTTGGGGGCAGATGTGTGAAGCCTTTTTGAGGTTGCAAAAGGACAGATTCACAGAATTGGGTTACTTCGGAATGCAAAACAATATGTTTTGTACAAACACTAAACAGCAGTTCTAAAGAATTTAAACTTGGGTTTGATATTCGGTATTTGGAAAGGGCTTGTTTAGGGCGTCCCATCCAAACACCGAATCACAGTTGTATGTATTAATGTTTTGTGAATGAATTCTGGTTGTAAAGGATTAATACATTCCTAATTACAAACATGTACTGGTGACCCATTAGCATTCCCTAAGGAACCACTTCCTCCTCGTGAATATAAACAAAATGTTGGTTCAGGATGAGGCAGTGGTCCATAAGATCAGTGCCTCCTCTCAAACAAACAAAAGAACAAAAAAACACTTTTCTTTTTCAAAGTGGTCCCAATTCCTTTAAGGGAAATGGGCTGTATTTAAACAAAAATTAAAAAGAAATCCCTGACCTCTCACCCCAGCAGGCCACCATCACTGTCATCACTGTGAATTATAGTGGATTGCACTTTGTGACCTACATTATTAATATTCATGAGGAAGGTCATTTTGCGGCCAGCTAGGTGGCAGTAGTTTAAAGATTAAACTTTAGTACATTAAGAATAGCGATCACCAATAGTGATCCAGAGAAACTCATAATGTCCAAAATCTGTAGCTTTGAGTGCAATGCATGTGGAACAATGCCTATTTCAAATAATGTAGTGCGTGCCATAGAGTGAAGGTAAAGGACACTAAGTACAATCTTTCTTTGCGGTGCATAGATGGATCAAGTTTACTTAGTCAAAATCTGTTGCTCTCACTCAGACTCACTGATTCTCACATTCTTGCAGGAACTTTTCCAGGTTGCAGTTATTTATCTGTAATAAACCAATACCTGGGGACACTTGGATGCCATTCTTTTCTCCTAATCCATGGTAAATATTACAAAGTTTGTTGGGTAGATAATGCATGCTATCAAGATGGTGGTACCTTATGGACACTGAGGTTTGTGACCTGATCTTCAGTTTAGAAGAGCTGCATTATGGCCAGCATTGGAAATGGCCCTCTCTGTATGTTCACCTCCAAAAGCTTTGCCTTTACCCTCCACTTTTTTGCTGGATGTGTTTTTGTTGGTCTTAAAACTCTGTACACTTTACCGTTGCTAACCAGTGCTGAAGTGCGTGTGCTCTCTCCTCTTAAACATGGTTACATTGGCTTATACCCAGTTGACTCATGTAATTTACTTTTGAGTCCCTAGTAGAGTGGTATACTATATACTCAGGGCCTGTAAATTAAATGCTACTAGTGGGCCTGCAGCACTTATTGTGCTACTAACGTAAGTAGCATTTTAAAACATGCCCCAGGTCTGCCACACAGAAGTCTGAACACAGTTTCAAACAGGCCTGTCTACTTGGCATTAAAACCCCCTTGCCAAGCCTTAAACACCCCTTTTATTACATACATATCAAGCCTAAAGAAGGCCCTAGGTCGCCCATATGGCAAGGTGCTGTGCAATTCAAAGGTTGGACATGTATGTTAACATTTTCCATGTCCCAGTAGTGAAACACTCCTAAATTCTTTTTTCACTACTGTGAGGACTACCACTCCTCTAGGATAACATTGGAGATTTCTTATTACATTTAAAAAGCTGTAATTTCCAATTGGGGTGTTTATATGTGTCATGTGTGATATCTATGACATTGTAATGATAAACCCTCTTTAATGGTAAAGTATGATTTGTTTATTACAATTTTGAAAATGCCACTTTTAGCAAGTTGGCATTTTCCCACCCATAGCCATTTGTGCCTGCAGCCTGTCTTGGGGCACATGACTGGGTATAGCTAACAGACTTTGTGAATTCCTCCTAAACAGTAACACAATAGACGGATGAGATGTGCCTCAATTAGCCATTTGCTGGCAGGATGGGAGTGAGGCTGAACACAGTCCCACTTACAACTGAATAGCCTCTGCTTTGACTTCACACAAAGGGACTAACTGTCACAACCCCATCTTGTGCCCTCTGTTCTGTAAGTTTTGCACAGAGGGCTCATGTTGTCTTTCTCCTGTGGCACTTAACGGCCTTCTGAAATCCATGGCCCCTCTCCCAGAGCTCTTTACCTTCTTGATCCTCCTCTACTGTTGTTTCCTCAACTCCATTTGCTACTACCCATTAAATTTAACATGTTTTGCTCTTTGGTTCTGCCTGCATTGGTTAATTGATTCCAACTGTCACTTACACCTGCCATCAGCAAGTGTTGCATCCATATTTTTAACACATGCCCTTTCCTAGGTTTCCTTTGGAACCTTCCAGTTGCCCATGTGAGCCACGTGCCCTTCAGAAACACTCTCAACAATCGGGTATTAATAACCCATCTGAACCTGAGTCAGGGCTTGGCCTTGTTCCAGTCCTGCGCAAGCATCTTCCCTGCGTTCACCTTTCGAGTGGCCCAGAACCCTCCAGCGCTCTAGTCTTTCAAGTCTTCATGTCGATCCTGTGATTCTACTTCTGTCAACATTTCCAGTATTTTCAAATCCAGAGCCAGGATTCCACCTCCTCTTCGGCTTCTTGCACCACAACCTCCAATATTCCTCCGGATTTCAGTCGAAGAATTAAAGACAAGGCTAAGTACTTGATCCTTAAGCTAGTGCGCAATAATCCATAGAAAGTTTTGAGATTAAGTTAAGACTGAGTTCCATGAAAGCGAAAACCCATTCTTGGAAATCCAACGTTTCTTGGTTCTACGTTTCAGAATGTCCTAGCACTCCAAACACTTTTCTTGTGGGCACTCCAAACTTTTAGTGCTTCAGAACAGACGGTCTTCGCATCCATATGTTTTGACAAGTTTGTATCAAGAACATGGAAAGACTCTGAGCGCACAATCTAGTCATTTAAGTTTGATCTGAACACTGTAGGCTGTTATTCTCTCAAGTGCCAGGAACTCCAGCTTCCTTTCTGAATTGAACTTGCTTCTCAAGCACTATTTGTAGATGAAGTCTGTAAGTGATATTATTGTAAATAACTGTTAAATCACTATATGCTGAGAACTGTTGGTAAACAACTCTTCTTGTTGTTTCTAGTGACCCGCACTCACATCAACACTGACAGATCGAGGAAGTGCAGACCCTCCTGTGCAGTGTTGTAAGGCAGCAGAGCAGACCCAGTGACACAAGACTATCTTTTCTTGTTTTATCCTAATGCCTCTTCCACTCAGAGGCAGTGAGTGAATTAAGGTTGTTGTTACTTGTTTCATTCACTGCCCCAGGCGGGATTAGAGGTCCAGCATCATCTCCGTTGTAGGAACTAGGTGAGTGTGTGACACTAACAACCCTGCATTGTCACCACAGGTAGCTTGGAGCCAGGAAATTCCATGCACTTCAAAGAACCTTTCCAGAAGCTTCTCCCACCTTCTAGAACAAGGGCACCAAGGTATAAAAACAGGACCATCAGACCCACTCTTCAGTTCACTACTGGATCTGTGGAAGGACTCTGAGAGAACTACATGCTGCTGTGACTTCCTGTGCACTCTGCCAGACTGCTGGTATACCTGAGGGGCTGCTTTGCTGCCTGATGCCTGCCTTGAACCCTCAGAGGACAGCCCTGCTGTTGAGGCCTGTCTCTCCACTTGCACTCAAGGTTACCAGAAGCGACTCCAAGAGCTAGTTTGCTGGCCTCCTGTTCAGAGCCACAGGGACATAAAAGGCTCCCACCATCTTGAACCCACACCTGAATCCAGCCTGAGTGATCCCTGAATTCCCTAGAGGTGTCCCACCAGTCCTGGACCCTTGGTGTTTGTGCTAAAGGTGTCCAGACGGGCTAAAACGAAAACTGAGGACTTAAAGAAATGTTGGGAAAAAAATGCTCTCAGAACCAGGAGAAAAACAGGACAAATCTACTCATTTATCTGCCTGAGGTGCGTAGCCAGTCAGATTGACTTTGCAGCTTCCCCTGCAATGGTTTTCTTTGCAGCAACAAATACTTTTCAGCGGTCCTTCACCAAACGGATGCCTGACCTCGTGGAACCATCTTTGGCTACTGCAATCTGCCTCATCCCACTGGAGATTTCCGGCTTCCATTTAAGCAGCGAAGTATGAGCATACTAATCTTCATTGCAGTTTTGACTCAAGGCCATCTGACGATGACACTCCCACCTCAGACACCTCCATCAGCCTTGCCCCACTGAACTTTACCTTCTCAGAACATTTTCTTCAACAATGTTTTTAAATCTGAAGCTAAGCCCTGACCAGGCCCAATCCACTTCTTGCACTTGAATCACACTCCATTGCAGTCAGTCATAACTTTCGGCTTTGACCTGGTCTGGCACGGCTAGATGTTTGCGGTTGGCGCTTTGACCTTTTAGCCACTCATTTTCATTAGACATTTAAAAAAAATCAAAACTCTGGTTCTACTGACTGGGTTTTTGTCATTTTGGTGTCAAAATGTTTATTAAAATGTACTCTATTTTTCTTGTGTTGTGTTTTCTCTTTGTTACTGCCTGTGTGCTGCATAAATACTCTACACACTGCTTCTTACTTAACCCTGATTTGTTTCTGTGCCAAGCTACTCAGGGTTAAGCACAGGTTAATTATTGATTTTTTTGTAGTTCACCCTGCAAGGGATCGTGGTTGTTGCTTGGCCAGAGCGCACACCACAGCCAATCAACAGCCCAGTTTCTCATAGCCAGGCACATACCCAGCCTACTGCCAGCAGTGATGGAAGCTTTACACAGAGAAGCTGTCCCCACACCAGTCCCAATAATCAGCCTGCCACCTCCACAGGCATGAGGAAGGCCTTTTGAGTGACGGCATGTTAGGGTATACACAGTCTGCTACCTCCCCGCTAGGATGTTGTAAGGATTACGGCCTGTCCCCAGCCACCACATTATCTACTCTTAATGCAGACAGATAGTAGAGGAGAGTCCCCAACAGGCACTGCAGAGGCAGTGCAGGATATGGCACTCTCGCTGCTCCATGAGAGACCCGTTCCTATCTCACAGGAGGAGACCCATTTCATAATTAAAACCACCATATTAGGTCCCTTTGGGCCAGATGTACGAAAGGATTTTACCCATTCTGTGTCTATGGGAAAAAGCTTTCGTACATATGGCCCTTTATTCGGTACCCACTTATCATAAGATTACCCAATTGATTTTAACAGTTATCAAAAACGAAAAGAGAAGCGTGAACAGTGAATCTCTATAAAGGGAGAGATATAATAAAAACAGCAACATTTTGTGTGACTGAGAAATAACATTAGAGCCAAATGAAAGTCAGTACAAGGACTTTTTTGAGAACCGTTTAGCTCTTTGTGCTAAATATTTAAAAATGATGACCAAAGTTTAGGTATTGCCCGAGAATGATCCCCACAGAAAGCAAGCACCTTATATGGTGCAGCTTGATTGAGACTCTAGGGCCCGTATTTATACTTTTTGACGCTAAACTGCGCTAACGCCATTCTGAAGCGCCATGCGGGCGCCATATTTATTGAATGGCGTTAGCCGCCGCTAGCAGACCGGCGCTGCCTGGTGTGCGTGGAAAAAAACCACGTACACCAGGCAGCGCCGGCGTTGGGGAAAATGGCGTTAGGGCGTCTTAAAAATGGTGCAAGTCAGGTTGACGCAAAAAAATCTCCTCCACCCGATTTGCGCCATTTTTAATGACGCCCAGACGCCATTTACATGACTCCTGTCTTAGTAAAGACAGGAGTCATGCCCCCTTGCCCAATGGCCATGCCCAGGGGACTTATGTCCCCTGGGAATGGTCATTGGGCATTGAGGCATGTAGGGGGGCACAAATCAGGCCCCCCTATGCCAAAAAAAAATATAAAAAAAAAATATATATATACTTACCTGAACTTACCTGAATGTCCCTGGGATGGGTCCCTCCATCCTTGGGTGTCCTCCTGGGGTGGGCAAGGGTGGCAGGGGGGGTCCCTGGGGGCATGGGAGGGCAGCTGTGGGCTCATTTTGAGCCCACAGGTCCCTTAACGCCTGCCCTGACCCAGGCGTTAAAAAGAGGCGCAAATGCGGGGTTTTTTGCCCCGCCTACTCCCGGGCGTGATTTTTGCCCGGGAGTATAAATACGACGCATTTGTGTCGCAGTCATTTTTTTGGACGGGAACGCCTACCTTGCATCTCATTAACGCAAGGAAGGCGTTCACGCAAAAAAATGACGCTCTTTCCTCCTACTTTGGCGCTAGACGCGTCTAACGCCAAAGTATAAATATGGCGTTAGTTTTGCGCCGAATTTGCGTCGAAAAAAACGACGCAAATTTGGCGCAAACGGAGTATAAATATGCCCCTAGATGTGTCCATTTGGATACCTTTTTTCCATAACGTGACAGTGAGAAAACACTACCATTATCTTCCCCTAGGTCATGCAGTTATTCTGCAGTACAGTTATCCCAAAATGATGATAAACAGAGTATGATACATTAGGATTGGTTAATATTTTTTCCAAGGACAAATAGATTTCCACAGCAAATGTGAAATGGTAGATGCTCAAAACCTGAGAATTACCACATCTGCTGCAGGACAGTATCGGTTTTTGGCATGGTAAACAGGTGAAAAGTTACAAAGCAATGTTCATTACTGTACAAAACCTTAAAGACGTCTTACGTTTCCGAATTTGATTATTTTCCTGTCTATACAATTTTGTACGATGTTTTGCAGTTTCTCTCATACCTTACCAACTTGTTCTCATTTTTAGGTTCACTCCTTATCTCGTAGGATGTCACTATGAGCCAATAGGAGATTCTTGCACCTCAAGTATTCATGAATCAATTTGAAGAGGATATATATCATATCCCTTTCTCATCGATCCAATTCTTTTCTCTCTATGGTTGTGCCATTTTATTTTAGGATTGTTGTACCTGCTTCTTTTATCATTGGAAAAATTGGAAGACAATCAATACACCAGTTTCTAGGCTTTTCATTTCTCAGCAATAGATTCTTAAGTCTTTCTGCTTGGAAGGAAGAGTTATGCTGGTTCAACGAAGGTAAGGGCTTTTCTTCCTTAGGGAATCCTCCCCACATAGTCTTGTGTACCCTTATTGGGTTACATCGAGGTTAATTTGCATCTCTGTGTTTTTATTTCTCATTACCGGCCGAGTGCTTTATTACTCACTAAGATTCTTCTTAAAACAACTAAACAAAGAAGAGCCAGAAGGAAGAAAAGAAAAAAAAGAAAGAAAGGGGGAAAATAAACCCTTTCAAGACCCTCCTTCTTCCCCTTTCCATTTACTCGTCTGTCCACAACCCAATCGTGGGTCTCGAGTAAGCATGCTTCTTTTTGAAGCAGTGAGAATCTACCTTCCTCGACCTTCATTCCTGCAGCAGTCGACGCCTTCCCCGTCACTTCAGGTCCTCCATGCGGTTTGCTCTGTTCTTTCTGCATCCGTGTCATAGTTAGCCCCGTACGCTCCGATGGAGTCTGCCAGAGTAACTCGCACCTTCTAATCGGGTGTCTTCGCCATAACCCAAGCCCTCTGTGTCTCTTTCCGCCTCTAATGTACTCCTTTCCTTTTCTTACTTGTTTTCTTCCTCTCAGTGACCTCCTCTTTCTCTCTCTCTTTCTGTAGGAAAGTGCCCTCTTTCTTAGGATTGTTAACCCCATGTTCTGCCTGTTGTCAGTGTGTTTAACTGTGTTCACTGGGATCCTGCTAACCAGGACCCCAGTGATTATGCTCTCTCCCTGGTAATTTGGTAATTGTACCTTTTCCTCCCCACAATTGGCATACTGGTACACCCATGTACGTGCTAATATATGGTACGTAGGTACCTAGGCACTGGGCACTGCAGCCATTATTCTGTCACCCATAGGGAGCTTATGCAAAGGGTTCTGCAGGCCAGCCATTTCAGTCTGCGTGAAACGGGTGCATGCACCCGTTTTCAATACAGGTCACTGCACCAGGTCACTGTAAGTCACCCCTATGGTAGGCCCTCTCAGCCCAGAGGGCAGGTACCTGTGGGTGAGGGCACCCCTGCACTAGCAGAGGTGCCCTCACAAACTTCAGATCAATTTTCTTGGACTTTGTGGGTGCCATTTTACACGTGTACTGGACATAGGTCACTCCCTATGTCCAGCTACTTAAAGATAACTCCGAACATGGGCATGTTTAATATCAAACAAGTCAGAATCATACCCCAATACTGTTGCAAGTATTGGATGTATAATTCCATGCACTCTGGGGGGTCCTTAGAGGACCCCCGGCATTGTTACTACCAGTCTTACAGGGTTTTTCAGGCAGCCCAAGCTGCTACCACCCCTCAGACAGGTTTCTGCCCTCCTGCTGCCTGATCTGATCAAGCCCAGGAAGGCAGAACAAAGGATCTCCTTTGGGAGATGGAGGTAATACCTTCTCCCTTTCAAATAGGTGTGACTAGCTTGGGAGGGGTAGCCTCCCCAAGCCACTGGTATGTTTTGAAGGAATGTGCCCTCTGTACATAAACTAGTCCACACGGGTTCAGGGACCCCCAGTCCCTGCTCTGGTGCGAAAATGGACAATGGAAAGGGGAGTGACCACTCCCCTTTCCATCACCACCCCAGGGGTGGTAATCAGAGCTCCTCCAGAGGGTCCCTGTGTTCTGCCATCTTGTTTCCAAGGTTGGCAGGGAACTCTGGGAGCATCTGAGTCGCCAGTCCAGGCAGGGGACGTCAGAGCCCCCTCCTGATAGGTGCTTACCTGGCTAGGTGACCAATCCCCCTTTCAGGGCTACATAGGGTCTCTCTCTTGGGTGGGTCCTCAGATTCAGCTTGCAAGACTCCAGCAGGATTTCTCTGAAACCTCCACTTTGACTTCTAGCAACTGGAACTGCGACTGGAACCTTCAGGAACGGACAGCACTGCAATCAACAAAGAAGACTCTCCTGCAACTTTGTTTCCATAGCTCCTGACAGTTTTGCAATATTTCCCCAGCCGTGCATCCGCAGAAGACAGCAACTATTCATCCTGCTCAAGAAGAAGATTGAATCTCCCTTGGAGTGCTGCTTGGGCTCCTTTTGCGACTTCTGTGACCCCATCCTGTGGGACTCCTGTGGGTGCTGCCTCCACTCCTGTGGGCTCTCTGTGTCGCTGAGAGTCCCCACTGACTCTCCCTTCTGGGTTGAGTGGTCCTGGGACTTTCTGGTTTCCGGCAGCACCACCTTTCCATTAACTGCAGGTTTGCCTTTGCCAAGGCTTATTGGTGGAACTCCTGCACCGACACTCATCTGCAATCTTCACTAGGGGGGTGCAGCATCCCCCACTCCCCTCGAAGCTACACCCCAGGTTCCTCACCCTCTTGGACAGTTTCAGACTGTGAACTAGCACTCAGACCATTTTAAGTTAATATTGTGATTTATTTTGCACACTCATCAAGTGCTGTATACCCCCATTAGCTAATTGCTATTCTCTGGGTCATATGACAGTTGTTGGAGGAAATAAATATCAAGTAAGGGTTGTAGGAAATACAATAGACAGCTGAGAGTATAATCTTGTCTTCAAAGGAAGAGGACAAAAATGAATGTATATCAAAGTACTCAAAAGGCTGAGAAGCAGAACCATTGGCATATTTTATATGAAATTGTATATAAGTGAATGAGTCTGCAAGATGATCAAAAAAGCAAATGCTAAAATGGACCAATGTATGCCCAAAAGAAGATATCGTTTTCACTCATATTCAAGCTGTGGGACTGCTGGATATGAATATATGACTGATGTTTTGTAACATTCTTAGTGAATATGTTTCATGAATGACCAATATCTTTAGAAAAAAGATAAATTAATACAGTGAAAATACATTTGAGCTAATCACAAAGATTGATAGTAAACTGTCAGTGGAACACTCCAAAAATGGTCAAACAGCACTTAGAAGATTATTCAACTTTTTAGATTCAAGAACAAATAAAAGAAATCTGATTTTGATAATTCTGCTACTGTCAGAGGTAGTTTACAAACTAAGGGCATTGTTAGACCTGCCGTCCTTGGCGTGGTCTTCCCTAAATTGTTGCCTCTACTTCCCAGGTTGTTCTATGTGTGGTGGACTCTGTTTTTGCTGTTTTTGTTACGCTGGCACTTTACCACTGCTGACCAGTGCTAAAGTGCAAGTGCTCCCTATGTAAAATGTATGTGTAATTTACTTTTCCATGATTGACATATTGATTTACTCGTAAGTCCTTGGTAAAGTGCACTAGAAGTGCCCAGGCCTGTAAATCAAATGCTACTAGTGGGCCTGCAGCACTGGTTGTGCCACGCACATTAGTAGCCCTGTAAACATGGCTCAGACCTGCCACTGCAGTGTCTGTGTGTGCAATTTTAACCTGCCAATTTGACTTGGCAAGTGCTCCCACTTGCCAGGCCTAAACCTTCCCTTTTTAGACATGTAAGGCACCTCAATGGTAGTACCTAGGTAGCCCCATGGGCAAGGTGCAGTGTATGTTAAAGGTGGGACATGTACTGATGTGTTTTACAAGTCCTAACAGTGAAATACTGCCAAATTCGGTTTTCACTGCTGCAAGGCCTATCTCTCTCATAGGTTAGCATGCAGGCTGCCTTTAAATATCCTTAAAGTGCAGATTCCCATTGAGAGCAGATAGAAATACGTAGTCTGCTGTCTTTGAACTCACAAAATACATCTTTTAGTGAAGTTGTTTTTTAGATTGTTAGTTTGAAAATGCCACTTTTAGAAAGTAGGCATTTTCTTGCTTAAACCATTCTGTGACTCTGCCTGTTTGTGGACTCCCTGTCTAGATCAGTTTGACAGTTGGGCTGTTTGCACCTCTCCTCTAGACCGTGACACTTGTAGTGGTTCACTGTATTACTGTGTGAGTTGATACAAATACTTAACACATTGTCTCTGAGTTAAGCCTGCTTGCTCATGCCATGCTACTGAGAGAGCATAGTTTACATAACCTATATTAAAATGAAATGCTTATATCAGTGTGTGATGTTGCTGCATAGAAAACAATAATAATAGCGAATTTGCTTAAACGTGCACCTGAATTGTAACCACAGTAAATGGCCACCAATGTATACGCAAAATAATAATAATAAGTAAAATGTTCATGTTAAGATTAATTAAGTTTATATTGAAAATCTTATAGGCCTTAAGTTAACTTAAGCTGTGGGTGTAGCTGCCCAGCTCTCATATTAAAGGCATTTTTCTGTTTTTCTAGTGTGCTGACTCACAAAGTGCCATGACCCTGCAAATGTTCTTTTTCTTCAACTTGGAAGACGAATGTATCTATGTCGATTCCGTTCCCAATCGCATATTCTGTGCCTTGGTTTAAGAATTGTGCACAAATTGAAACAAATGTAGATTAATGTAATGTACAAGGTCATTTAGACCGATGGACAATGGATCTGCTGACCCAAAAGACGTGCCAAAGTGTGAAGTAACACCGAACGTGCCACCTCCGAAGACGTCAATTATGGAGACCAATCAAAGTGTGATGAATTAATGTGGGGTGACAATTGGGATTACCTAATGTTAAATTTGATAGGTTAAAGATAGTGGGGTATAGTAAATGTCCAATAGAATTTTTGGGGAATGTACTACGAAAAAGGGATAAAAACCCATGTCACAGAAGGGTCATTAGAACTAGGTAGGGAATGCTATGGATTTTATCCAGAAACTCTGTCACTCTGTTTGGTGACTTTGAGACTTATTAAAACCATCCTCACCCATAGACTGCCCATTTTACACTCCTCTTCCTTATGAGGGAAGTGTCCTATACCTTTAGTTGAGTTTAGACTGATGGCGTTTTGAATGATGTCCTGAAGACGAAGACTGATCCTGTGTGCTGACCAAATCCTTGGAGGGTAATTATGACAATGCAATTTGTAATTTGTCTGTTTGCTTTTCCTTTCTAGGTACCAACTGCTCATTTTGATAGAGACCATACCTAGATGTTTTCCAAATTGGTGTTCTACATTATTTTGCATGAAGCCCAACATGCTAATGCTAATCAGTGGTTAGGACAGGGGTTCACTTCAACTGACGCAAATAGACAAACGACTGACATTATGCTATGTTGAATTGACGTGTATTTGACACTTTGTGTATTCTGATCTGTGTTTACGCCGTGCTATGTCCTGATGTTTATGATTCTCGCGTTAATGAAATCTTATCACTGTTGCCATATCGTGACTATGCTATGATGCTTCTTGGTATTGAGATTAACCCTTTTGCTCGTAGATTGTAACCAATAGGGAAAAAAATACATAAAATTCTATCAAAAGGTGTGGTTATTCATGACTGAAAGGTCATGGTTGCGTCGTCTATTTGATTAATGTCTTTGACCAAAGTGAAGTGTATTGTTGTGATAAATATTGATGACATTATTGATATATTGATTGACATATTGATCATCTATCTCATCCTACGGTGTCTCTCAACTGGGTCACAAGATTCATTGGCCTAACACGAGTCCTAATGTGTAATAAATTAACATAAAAGGACGCGTTAACAATTCTGGTAGCAGAGCGACGGTTTTGGCTCCTTGGGGCCCTAGGACTAAGAATCATTGTTTAAATTGTTTTTCTGTGATAATGCAAATTGGAGGTATGATGGGTTTCTAAGTTCACCATGACTTTCCCGGGACCTCGGAGCCTGCCTAAGTGAGTTGGGGATGTTCTCGGCGTCATAATGTGTGTGGTATAGGGTTTTTGCGCTTGCTCAGCTTATGCCTTTTTGCAGGTGATTGATGAAATTTGTGTGTATCTAAGCCAGGTAAATGTTGTTTTAGTAGGAGTGGGGTGTACTCCGCAGTATGAGAGTAGGGAAGTTGGCGTACTTCACATGAGTGTGGCGCTTTGTGCTCAAAATTATCCACGTGGTTGGTTGTTTATGTACAGACCCATCGTGGTCTAAGACTCCGGAGTATATTGACAAGTGTAGAAGACACTTGAGTCTATGTTGTAATCTGTGCGGTTTAATAGGTCAATCGGGCGTGGTTGACAAGTCAAGTTTGAGTCTAAATGTATGTGTGAAACCTTTGATGGAGATTTGGCAAGTTCTAAAGTGCACTAGGACGAACCATTGACAAGTCGAGAGTAGAATTTCCGGGTCGAATTCTGCTTGCGTATGCGGGAGCTGAGAAGGAGAGAGTAGCTGCTGAGGCTTCAAGTGGAATCTCTGTAAAGTTCTGAAGCGAATGTGTTACCCTTCCTGTAGTAAACCGGCAGATTTGTGTTGTCATTAAAGGTGCTCGCAATAATTTTGCATTAGTTTGTGTGGATTTAGTGAGGGGCGGACGAGCCGCAAGACTTTGTCAGCTGCAGTGTGTGAGTGTGACGTCAGTGGTGCCGCGCTGAGATAGGTCAGTCGTCGAGAGGGGACGCGCACGGATTGGCTGCCGTCCGTGAGAGGCAATAGGTTGGGAAAGGTGGGTGAAGAGTGTCCTGGGAACTAAGTCACTTTCTGATTAAATACAAATAAAAGAAAATCGCAAAATGAATTTTGTCAAAGCATGTAAGTGCGCTCTGAAAGGAGACGCATATATTATGGCAACTGATGGGGAGCCTACACCGCTCGAGGGTACTCCAGCTTACATGGTTATGGAAGAGAAGGGTGTTGCGCCTTGTCTATGGATGAAACAGTGGCGCAAATTAACGGAGAAATAGGGATGTTTAGCATTCCCAGAACATGGGACGTTCAATCCGAAGGTGCTAGAGAACTTACGGTGGATGTTAAGTACACAAAAACCTCCTCCGAGGCCAGCTTAATATGAGGCTTTAGCGATTTGGGATCTGATGGCTCTTAAACATAAACAAGAAAGGTTTCAGAGAAGGCTAAAAAGGGCAGAAAAATCATATGCAGAGGCTAGGTGGGTTAACGAGAACAAAATGTGGAGACTGGGAATTGTTGACGGATTAAAATTGTTCCCAGCAATAGCACAAGGAGAAGAGACACAGGGAAAGAAAGCCTCCTGTAAAACAGATAAAGACTCTAATAAATCTAAAGAGAATAAAAGACCTTGGGAAGAAGAAGATGATTCAGACGCTGAAGAATTTATGGACAGATTATTACATGATCGCCTGCCACCTTATGCGGTGAGCGACAGTGCTCCAAGCACTAGCATGGATCCTGGGAACCAGACGCAGGAGAAGGGAGTTACTGATACGGTACAGACTAGTGATACGACTTCGATACAGAATGGTGTCAGTGTACCCACTGCACCAGACATGCAGATACAGTTGCAACCTCCACAGCAGATACAGAGAATCTATCCAGACGTCCCAGTACTTGAGACTACTACGAATCTGATAGTGCCGCCAGACCCGATATATACAAAATCAAGGTTAGTGCAGATTGAGTCAACTCCGAAATTGCTGTCCCAGCCGCAACCACAATTGATACCAGGTTATAACCCAATGGCTGGTCCTCCATTAGTGCCTGTCTCGGGTACTTTGGAACAGACCTATGGAGTTACTGCTCCACGGAGTTTGGGACCAGGTCAGACACCTGCTGCCATATCGTTACCAATTACTGTCGGTCCGCCAGTGCCATTGTATGCACAAGGCAAAACTGGCGTATGTGATCAGGGAGTAATGACCCAAGATGCGATAAGAGGAGGGTCTATAGGAACTCCCCAGATAATGGCCCCAGGAGAACAAGCCGTTGAAAAGCCAAGGTCCTTAATAGACCTTAGCCCAGTAGGAGCACCTATGGAAGCAATGCGTCAGGCAGGATTAGGGGTTTTAACTCCATAGACGATGAGTACGAAAGCCTCACAGTCACCAATGATACATGCAGGGAACATTTCACTGCAGGGTTTTACAGTGCAACAGCTAAACAAATGGCTAGAAAAGACTTATACTTTGCAAAAGACTACAGTGACTGCAGTGGAACCGGAAAAGGAAAGGCAAGATGATTACCTAAATCTTGTAAGACTGGGGGCAGAAGCTGCTGAATTAGTGGAAGGTACGATGGGAGTAAATAGATTGGAGTCAAACACGGAAGCAAAACTGAGATTCCTGTGCCCCAAGATTACCAAAGAAGTAGGCAAGGTGCATCAGAGATTAGCGAACCTGGCAGATAAATATAATATTGATATTGAAAATACTAAACATTTGAAAAGAAGCTACAGATTAGATTTTGACTCAAAAGATTTTGAGCAAATAAGGTCTGCAGGAATGAAGGCACATTTAAAAGAATTATTACAAAGTGCGCAAATTTGGGGTGCAGTGGAGAAATGGGAAGGCAGATGGACAAAGAAAAGAGATAAGGAAAAGGGTGACAGTCCAGGGTCAAATCAAGCCAAAACCTCACCCGATACAGAATCAGTAAAAATACTACCCATGAGAGAAACAGCTGGTGGTGTCTTGGTCCATGTACCTTGGTCCAGAGGAGACATCCTATCCTTTACTAATGATTATCCCAGATTGAGGGGGAAACCGATCGAGTGGTATCAGCAAACAGATAGGTTTGTGAAACTTGCGAAGTGTCTTTGGAAAGACTTGAATACTTTGTTCGAGATCATTGTTCCACCTGATTTGTGGCTCGAGTGTAAGAGAGGTGTAGACTGGCCGACGAAGGAGCCGGCAAGAGATAAGGCAACTGGAGCTCCCTCTGAAGAGGTGATGAAATATTATCACAAGGTGATTGAGTTTTTGAAACAAAAGGTGTCGCCGAAGGTGACTGATTGGCAGAAGATTGAACGAACCTCTCAAGAGGTTAAGGAATCAATACATGCTTACTATGAGAGGTTGTTAAAGGCATTCAAACATTACAGCGGTACCGAGACTATTGAGCCGAAGGACATGAACCATCTTGTGTTCAGATTTGTTGAAGGGTTAAGACCAGAAGTTAGCCAGATGATTAAGAATCATTTGATTTGTTGGCAAGCGAAGCCGATTGATGAAATGTTGCAGTATGCGAAATACTGTAGTGATGAGATTGAGCTGAAGCAGAAAAAGCTGAAAGAGAAAGTGATGGTGATGCAGATAAGGGCTGCACAGGCAGGAATACAGGGAAATGGAGTTCAACAGATGATACAGCAGCAACCGCAAATGGGTTTCAGGCGCAGCCGAGAGGTCGAGGTGGAGGGTTTGTGAATCACAGTCAAGATTTGAATTCTGTTGTAGTTCAAAATGATGTACATGGGGTAAAAAAGATGCCAACATGTCACTCTTGTGGGAGCGTGGGGCACTGGAAACGGGAGTGCCTGAATGTGGTGCATGATGGTGTTGTTCAGCAAAGCACTAATGTCATTGCAAAATATAAGAGGTCAAAAAATGAGACATCAAAACCCGAATTTTCAAAATAACCTGGTACAGATGCAAGGGGTACAGCCCATGCAGCAGATGCAAATGCCGTGTTTTCAGCCAGCGCAAATGCAACAAGTACAACAGCAGGTTCCCATGGTACCTAGACAGCAAATGCAATTACCAATGGCTCCGGTGGGACAGCAACAGGTGATGCTTCCTCAACAGGTCACAGGCCAGGTAATGAGTCAAAATAATACAGTGCAGCAATTCCCATTACGAGGCGAAAATGGCATGAATGAAGAATGGTCGGATGATAGCTCAGATAGTGAAGAATGCAGGCTTGCAGCATCCCTAGAGGTGGATCAGAGGCGTCCCTATGTGGAAGGAAAGGTAATGGGTTATAAAGTCTTGTTTTTGGTCGACACTGGAGCTACACGCTCTACAGTCTCGAGTGCGGAGGTTCAGAAACTACCACTTTCGGGGCGTTCCATAAGGGTGGTCGGAGTAGCAAACCAGTATCTGACAAACCTGATTACAGATCCAGTACAGGTTGAGATCGGCAACTTTCAGGGGCTACATAGGTTTGTAGTCTGTGATTCAAGTCCAGTATCCTTATTAGGAAGGGACTTAGGGCCAGATGTATCAAAGGTTTTTACCCATTCTATGTCTATGGGAAAATTAGTTTATACATATGGCCCTTACTGTGTAAGATAAAGTGTTCGATTACCTGTTCCAATGATGGAATCGAAGTACAGACAAATAGTGAAGATGAGGGAGACGAAGGACAGTTTTCAGAGGAAGAGACAGGGACGGCAAATGAGGATTATCCTTTGATTACCTTGTACCCGATGCTTACAATGATTGACCTACCTGTCGAGTTACAGGGAACAGTGACAGAGAAAGTGTGGGATCTGACAGGAAAGGAAGTGGGACTAATAAAAGGCGTGGAACCAGTTAAAGTACAAGTAAAGCCGAATGCAGTGTTTCCCCAGGTGCCACAATATCATATGGCACAAGATGTTCTTATTGAAGTGTCACAGATAATTGCATATTTTCTGAGACAAGGAGTCCTGAAAGAGGTTTTGAGCAGTCCATGTAACTCTCCAATAATGGGTTTGAAAAAGCCCTGTGGGAAAGTCCGAATTGTGCAGGATTTTAGAAAAATAAATGAGATTGTGGTAAAATGTTGCCCCATAGTGCCCAATCCAGCAGTAATCATGTTTCAGGTTCCATGTGATGCTGAGTGGTTCACCGTTATAGACCTGTCACAAGCCTTCTTTTCGATACCCCTTCATGAGGACAGCCAATTTTTGTTCAGTTTCAAATTTCTGGATAAGGTGAACAGTTGGTGCAGAATTCCTCAAGGGTTTTCTGAATCACCGTCCATCTTTAATCAGATATTGAAAAAGGATTTGGAATCCTTAGTACTGCCTTTTAACTCGACTCTAGTGTAGTACATCGATGATTTGCTGATTGCATCCAAAACAAGGGATAACTGTAAATACGATACCATTGCCTTACTGAATCATTTGGGAAAGAATGGACACAAGGTGTCACCTAAGAAGCTGCAATACTGGCAGAAAGAGGTGAAATACCCAGGGCATCTAATCGAAAGAGGGTCCAGGAGAATATTGAAAGAAAGAATAACAGCCATACTGCAAATGAACCCTCCAACAACAAAAAGGGATGTCAGGATGTTTTTGGGAATGGCGGGCTACTGTCGCCAGTGGATACCCAACTTCTCAATCATCTCAAAACCACTGATTAGATTGACAGGTAAAGAGATCAAGGATGAGCCATATACCATAGCTTTGTCCAAAAAAGAGCTTGAGTCATTCATGGAATTGAGAGAGTGCATGTGCAGGGCACCAGCGTTGGGTATGCCTGATTATACAAAGCCATTTCTACTGTTTTGTCGTGAACGTAATGCTTGTTCTTTGTCTGTCTTGACACAGGTCCATGGAGGTGCAAATCGCCCTGTAGCATATTTTTCAGCTACCTTGGACCCCGTCGCAGCAGCCTTACCGGGTTGTTTGCGTGCAGTTGCAGCAGTTGGTCAGAGCCTTACGCAGTGTGAAGGCATAGTCATGGGATATCCCCTATCAGTAATGGTTCCACATTCAGTTGAAATTTTGTTGACTCGAACCAAAACTCAGCACATGACAAATGCTCGCCTTACCAAATATGAGACAATCATACTGGGGTCACCAAATGTTTCACTGAAACGATGTACTGTATTGAACCCAGCAACTTTACTTCCTGCTGAGAATACTGAAATTAACAATGGGGAAGAATTTGAACATGACTGTCTTGAGGTAACGGAATTATGTACCAAACCACGAACAGATATTCAGGACACACAGCTGAAAGAAAATGATTGTATCATGTTTGGTGATGGGTCCTGTTTAAGAGATTCCGTTGGAACACTGAGAGCTGGTTACGCTGTATGTACCATAGCTGGTATCATTGAAGCTTCCTGGCTCGAGAGAGTGTTTTCCGCACAAGTGGCAGAATTAATTGCCCTTACTAAGGCATGCCACGCAGCTGTGAATCTGAGAGTCACTATTTATACTGACAGCAGATATGGATTTGGAATTGTAAATTATTTCGGCCAACTGTGGTCACAAAGAGGTTTCATGACTTCTTCTGGTTCTCCTGTGAAAAATGGTGAACAAATAAAGGATTTGTTACATGCAATTCAGTTACCTCTTGAGATTGCCGTGGTGAAATGCAATGCTCACGTTAAGTCACAGGACTTTGTATCTATGGGAAATGGTTATGCAGATCAAGTCGCAAGGTTCTGCGCATTGAACTGTATATCTTTCAAGGAACAGTGGGAATTGTTACCGCAAACTGAAAAAGACACATGTTTGAACCTTGCATTAAGGGTGGTTGATACCCTAGATGAGTTAAAAACATTACAGAGTCGTGCTAGCAAGGAGGAAAAATGATCCTGACAAAGAATGCAATGTGTACAGAGGGCTGATGATTTGTGGGTCTCAGAGGAGGGGAAATTAGTCTTGCCAAACAGCCTTCTGTCCCAGTTTGCCAGGCTATATCATGGACAGGCTCACCTTGGGAGAGATGCAATGATCAGGTCATTTAAAATCAATTGGTTCAACCCAAAGTTCAGACATGCCGCAGAGGTTACCTGTCACAGGTGCATCATCTGTCAACAGATGAATGCTGGAAAAGGGACGGTTGTAACTTTGAGCCACATTGGGAGAGCTGGTGGTCCATTCAGCAAAATGCAAATGGACTTCATTGAGATGCCTGTTTGTGGAGGACTAAAGTACGTGTTGGTGATTGTGTGTGTTTTCAGTCACTGGATTGAAGCCTACCCCACACGTAGAAATGACAGTCTCATAGTTGCAAAGCTGCTGCTTAGGGAGCGAATACCAAGGTTCGGGTTTCCGGTCTCTATAGAGTCAGATAGGGGCAGACACTTCGACAATGAGGTGATTAAACTCCTGTGTGCCGCACTAGACATCGAACAAAAGCTGCATTGTAGCTACCGCCCTGAAGCATCAGGACTAGTAGAGCAAATGAATGGTACTCTGAAATCAAGAATGGCAAAAATGTGCGCAGCTACCAATATGAAATGGCCAGATGCATTGTCCTTAGTGCTGATGACAATGAGGAACACCCCTGACAAGAAAACAGGATTGTCCCCCCATGAGATCCTCATGGGCTGAGCTATGAGGTTGCCAGCAGTATCTGCGAATGCTCTAGTGAATATCACAGATGATATGGTGTTGGATTACTGCAAAGGTTTGGTTGATGTGATTCGCTCTTTCTCTCACCAGGTAGAGGCTAACACATTGCCACCGATTGGAGATCCAGGTCATACACTACAAGCCGGTGACTGGGTGGTTGTCAAGAAGCACGTGAGAAAGTCGTGTTTGGAGCCACGTTGGAAAGGGCCGTATCAAGTAATCTTGACAACAACCACTGCCGTGAAGTGTGCAGGAGTTCCAAATTGGATACATGCCAGTCACACAAAGAAGGTAACGTGTCCAGCTGATGAGGAACTTGAAGTTTCGGGCACAACAGTTCCAGGAAAGGAAGTCTCAGGGCCAGAAAACAGCCAAGAAGGAACTGAGACTGCAGGAGAGCCCACTGAGAACAGCCTCGTCCCTCAAACAGTGAATGGGTTCGAGAGAGGTGACAGGGGGCCTGATTATGACCCTGGCGGACGGCGGAGGCCGTCCGCCAAGGTACCGCCGCTGAATGACCGCACCGCGGTCAAAAGACCGCGGCGGCCATTTAGACATTTCCTCTGGGCCGGCAGGCGCTCTCCAAAAGAGCGCCCGTCGGCCCAGAGGAAATGCCCCTGCAACGAGGACGCCGGCTCAGAATTGAGCCGGCGGAGTTGCAGGGGTGCGACGGGTGCAGTTGCACCCGTCGCGTATTTCAGTGTCTGCTTAGCAGACACTGAAATACTTTGCGGGGCCCTCTTACGGGGGCCCCTGCCGTGCCCATGCCATTGGCATGGGCACGGCAGGGGCCCCCAGGGGCCCCGCGGCACCCCCTACCGCCATCCTGTTCCTGGCGGGCGAACCGCCAGGAACAGGATGGCGGTAGGGGGTGTCAGAATCCCCCATGGGATTCTAAGGGCAGCGGTAAACCGGCGGGAGACCGCCGGTTTGCCTCTTCTGACCGCGGCCGAACCGCCGCGGTCAGAATGCCCTGCGGGGCACCGCCGGCCTGTCGGCGGTGCTCCCGCCGACCCTGGCCCCGGCGGTCTTAGACCGCCGGGGTCAGAATGACCCCCAGAGTGCCTATCTCAGTAGAGGCAGCAGGAGAACTAAGTCAAGGAGAGGTTCTCCCAGAAGTAGACGGATACGGGTTAGAACTTGAACCCGTTACAGATCAAGAAGAAGAAGAGGAAGAAGGAGAGATAATAGAAAGAGATCAGAGTGTGCCAGCATCCCCTGAGCCAGTTGCAGGTCCATCAAGTGAAAACACCATATCACAAGAGGAGGGTGCTGTCCAACGTCCTGAAAAGACATATCGGAAGAAGACGCATAAGGGTGATAACTGGCCAGAGAAACCACTCTTAAGAATAAGAAGCTTACCAGATGACACAATAATAGAGGAGACTGATACATCCCGAGTGGAAGACCTAAGTGAAGGAGAACAGCAAGGTGAACGAATGCTGAAAAGAAAGAGAGTCGCAAACAGAAGATATACAGGTCCTGAATGGGCGTATGCTACAACATCTGAATGGCAATAAGAATTCCTAGCATTCTGTTTTGATCGAGAAGTACCAGGCCAATACTACGGTACCTGAACTAATTCAAAGGAAAGACTTGGTTAAAATCGAAATTGAAAACTGAGAAAAGAGACTTATAAATTACCGAACGTGACATTAAAGCTGGATTTGACTTTGAGAAACCTGATTACGGCAAGCTGCTAACCTGATTTGACAAAAGGGGTCGTGGTGTGAACGAAAACGCTGTAAATACACGCAGAGAGCAAGAGAAAAAGTGTTCTGAATCATCCTTAAATTGATTGTTATTCTGCTATCTAATTCTATACAGACATGGCTTATAATAGAGGTAGTAACAAGGGGAGGTTGGTTAAGCCTTATAATAGGTATTGTGTGTGCAATAATAATTGTGGGAGTGATTGTGGGAATGGCGTGGTTGGAGAAAAAGACTATTAACGCTACTTCAAAATCCGAAACTACAACACTAACACTGTGGGAAAGGTTTGACACTTAAAAGAGGGAACTAATTCAAAGGGGGAACTTTCTACTAATGTCTTCTATCGCTTGCTGAATGAGTATGTGGAGACCATGGATGCAAAAGAATGTTATGTGTGCACCAAGATTCTTCATCTGTGCAAGAAGGGGTTACCTACCATAGCCTTCCTTTAACTTACGGAATTAGCTGTAGTTTACTACTAACCAGATTCTATAATCAAGAGCATGTACAATACTTTTATTCAAATCTGGATGTTGTGTTTTCTTTTGTGCCTGTGATTGAATTCCTGAACAAGTTAGCTAAGGAACATAATATAAAAATAGTTAGAGGATTCTTTGAGCCAACGCTTACATTTGGAACTGCTTATGCACATCGCAACAATTTGACTTGCTTACTATCGCCTGTAGAGAAATGCTTTTTAGATCACACTGATGATAGACGCAAAGCATTGAAAGAAAGATTAGAAAGAGGGTTAGAGAAACGCACATATGCAAATGATTATGCTTACACCGCAATCAAAACACAAGGCAAACTAGCTATAGATGCATTACATGTAGGTAGGCTTTGTATATATAGGCCAAAATCTGAGCAAGACAATCTGTTTGTGGGAACAAGTGAATGCAGACATGTGTTTTTGTTTCAGAGTAAGTGGACATTTATGTTGAATGGACAAGATCCAGCGACCCCTGGGATCTATTACATCTGTGGACTTAGGGGGTCATTACAACCCTGGCAGATGGTGTTAAAGCAGCGGAAATACCGCAAACAGTCCGGCGGACAAAAAAAGGGAAATATGACCCTGGCGGAAACTGGCAACAAAGACAGCCACTTCGCCACGGCGGTACAGACAAGCAGCGTGGCGGTCACCGCCAACAGACAGGTGGAAGACAATGTACCGCCCACACTATTACAACCCGCCAATCCGCCACCTTTTCCGGGGCGGATTCACCGTGGATAAAAACACGGCGGAAACAGCTTTTGCTGTGGGAAAACGCTCACATGAACATATCCCACGAGGAACGATGAATCCATGGAGCCGGAACTCCAAATACTCCCTGCCCTTGTGTTTCTGCTCCTCTACAACCAACAGCTACGTAGGCGCCACAGACAATGGTGAGTACTGCACCTACGACATGGGGAAGGGGGAGGCAAAAGTTAGGGGGACACACACAAAACACCCCCACCCCCACCCTCGCATATTACAACATACACACCAATGCATTCTCAAAAAATTACAGTAACAACCCACAATCCCCCCGGAAGAATGAATACACAAAGCGAAAATAGGTCAAACAATGTAATGTGCCAATATACATGTCATACAAAAATATACAGAAATATATATGAAAATCAGTCATAATTATATACAATACGAGAAGTAGTGCAGATATGTACATAACAATGTCCGTGCACAAACAGTCCAAAAATGCATGGGCGAGGCCCACTAACGATACCTGACCACAATCGGAGAGAACACTGCCGGGGCATCAGATAGAAATACTACAGGCACCTCAGGGGGAAGGGAAGGGGGGGGGCACCTCAGCCGGATGACTGCAAAGCCAGATCCACGACGGGGCTCCATGCCCATTTATGCCATCCTGGGAAGTGCAAAGCCACAGTCTCTCAAGTGATACAGTGGGTGGTTTGCCCAGTCTGCCATTCTGGGGAGTGCAAAGCCACAGTCTCTCAAGTCTATACAGTGGTTGGGTTGCCCACTCTGCCATCCTGGGGAGTGCAAAGCCACAGTCTCTCAAGTCTATACAGTGGGTGGTTTGCCCACTGTGCCATCCTGGGGAGTGCAAAGCCACAGTCTCTCAAGTTGATGCAGGTCTCTACTGGTACTGGGGGAGACTGGTGGCCAGACTGGATGAGTCTCCCTGTGAAAGGTCGTGTCCTGTCACTGTCCCAGCTGCACATGGGATAAGGATGCCTGATGTGGCGGTCCTTTCATTCCTATCCGGTGCATTGCCCTGTTCAGCAGTGCTTTGCCATGGCGGTCTTTGCCCTGTTCAGCGGTGCTTTGCCATGGCGGTTCAGGACTGTTCAGCGGTGCTTTGCCATGGCGGTCTTTGACCTGTTCAGCGGTGCTTTGCCATAGCGGTTCAGGACTGTTCAGCGGTGCTTTGCCATGGCGGTCTTTGCCCTGTTCAGCGGTGCTTTGCCATGGCGGTTCAGGACTGTTCAGCGGTGCTTTGACATGGCGGTTCTGATACGGACATTGGTATGTGGCATGACGTTCTCTACACTGGACATTGGTGTGAGGCATGACGTCTTCTACACTGGACATTGGTGTGTGGCATGACGTTTCATCATTGACCAGAGGGGCTGTGGCAGCCGGGGCCCTCCAGGGCACTGACTCCGGCGGTGGTGGTGGTCTCCTGACCAGTGACGATACTTGGGCCCTCCTGGGCTGTGACTCTGGCGGTGGT